>NC_034438.1:7425315-7681509 GCF_002078875.1 Numida meleagris | reverse complement strand
AGAGGAGAGGAGAGGAGAGGAGAGGAGAGGAGAGGAGAGGAGAGGAGAGTTAATTACCAATCAATTTTGGGTACATCTCCATTATCTGGAGTAAGGGAGGGCTGACATTCCGGTAGGCACATTAAAACCCAACAGAAAAAGGCAGATGTTTTGTGAGCACGGAAAGAAGCACTGTGGGGCATTGTGCAAGGATGTCTGAAAGCCTCTAGCAGGTCTTGGTGATGTGGATGTGGCCTGGTAACTGAACTAGCTTTCCTTCTGTGTGGCACTGCAGCTCAGCTAATCAGCCATCCCAGAATGTACTCACATGTAAACAACAGGTGTCTTTGGTTGATAAACTGTGTGTTGCTGTAACTTGAATCAGAAATGGAACAGATAAATTCATTTACGCTATTCTGATAGAGGAACTGGTATAAGCTATAGTAGCAAAAGTGTTTTTGTTTTTTGCTTGTAAGAACTTGTTACTTCTTAAAGAACAGTTCCTAGTGATCATATTAACCCCCTCGTAGATGGTTTTAGAAACATCTACAGGATTATAAAAACAATAGTGTTCTAAGAATATCTGATCCACTAAGAAGAAGGACCAGAGACCAATGGAACATCCAGACAGAACGCGCAGCTGGTTGTTAACTTACAGACTGAGTAGTGAGAAGTAATATCTAACTGTCTGAAGTAGTTTCTATCACTAACCCTGGGGTTCCTACACCCAGAGTTCTTTTAGTCCTGGCCAGAAAAATATCTGGCTTCAAGGTGATCATTTTAATCTTGGGAAGTTGTAAGAGTCTGAAAGCATGCCAGTGTTTGAGCAGAGCACAGAGTGATGACCAGACACCTGCAGACTACATTCACTGATGTCACAGGAAAAATAATGGAAAAGTAACATGGGTCTTGATTTATAGAGAATACATGACTAGACATAAAATTAATGCCAAGAAACAGGGTTGTGTGGAAGAACAAAAAAAGAGAAAAGTCTTGTTAAAAAAAGCCTGCTTAATTCTCTGAGATTCTTTGGCTGGTAAAGGTAACAATGTGCATGTCACAGAATTAAACTGGGGAGTATGACAGAATAATCTCAGCACTCACCATCAGCAGAGCATGCACTGCACAGAATAACTGCTAACATATTCCCTGAAATGAGTGTTTACAGTGGAGCTCTGCAGGAACTTTATCAGACTCAGGTTAGTTAAAGTCTCCTCAGCTATCTGGAAGTAAGTACAAAGTCAATGTAGATGTTTTGTGGAAAAAAAAAAAAGGAGGAAAATAAAATAACAGTGAGGATAATGCAGTTTTACAGAGCAATTCCAGCATTTAGTCTCCTGAAAATACATCATCTTTTTTCATATAGTCAAATGTCAAGGTGAGAACACCTGGACCAAGGGCTGCAGGCAGCACCTACAGAAGAGGGTCTGTCTCTGGGTACGAACTGATGCTGAGGGGCTGATCAGGCAGTCCAGCATCAACTTGCAGGGTGATGCTGAGACGTGACAGACTAATACAGCCCATGAATGTCAGGAATTTTAATGACCTGGTCTAAATGAGGAGCAGACAATGATATCATCACCCCTTCTGCCTTTAATGCCATGAATCAGTGAATGGCATATATACTAGAAGGGTGCCCAAAGCTCAGTTACCTTTTGCAAAACAAATGCTGCTGAAGTCCTGCTTCTGCATGCATGTTAACACAATCTAACACACTACATCCTATTTCCAGACAGCATCTTTGGAGCCTCACTCCAAATCTAAATTCAGCAGCAATCCCTGGTACACCCAAGGGCAACAACTCTTGACACACTTTCACTGTGAATTCAAGACTTTCAATAGTTCCACTCTCCAACAGGAGAGAATTCCTACTTCCCTACATACTCAACTCGAATCTGAAAGTCAAACTTGGTTCCTGACATGAAGCCACTTCTCTTACAGAATCTGAGCACAACTGAATCACAATGGCTCACCGAGGTTGCTGGAGTGCATTCTGGAGAAAGACAGTGCTATTGATGCAGGTGTCATGAGTTTAGACCTTACCAAGAGTTTCCAGAGAAGAGCAGTAATTTTATTAGACCAAATGATATAACTGGGATAAAGAAAAGAAACAAAGAAGACATAAATTTCAGATTCAATGGTGAAAAATTTCTCCGAACACCAGCTCAGTTGGACTGAGTTCTACTCAGTCAAGGAGACCGGGTTAGGTAGTGTAGAAAGTAGAAGTGTGTTAGCATGAGGAGGGATGACCTACTGCAGCCCAAGCCTGTGAAGAATAGATGCTATTAACTAATATGTACAAGTCTATGGAGCCAGACAACATGCAGCTCAGGGTTCTGAAGGAAGTGGCTGGAGTGGTTGCCAGACCACTCTCCATCATATCTGAAAAGTTGTGGCTGTGAGGTGAAGTCCCTGGGAACTGGAAAAAGAAAATCATCACTCTTGTTTGTAAGAAAGATAGAAAGGAAGTCCTGGGGAACTACAAGCTGATGAGCTTCACCTCCATCCCTGATGGAGCTAACCCTCCTGGAAGACAGGTTAAGGCACATCTGAGATGAGGAGGTGATTCAAGACAGCCAGCACAGCTTCACCAGTGGCAGATCATGCCTGAGCAATCTCATGGCCTTCTGTGATGGAATGGCAGTGCTGGCAGACAAAGGAAGGGCAATTGATGTCATCTACCTGCACTTGTGCAAGGCATTTGGCATGGTCCCACACCATACCCTTATCTCTAAACTTGAGAGATGCGGATTTGAAGAATTGACTGTTCAGTGGATAAGGAATTGGCAGGATGATCACAACCAGAGGGCTGTGGTCAACAGCTCTGTGTCCAGGTGGAGACTGGTGACGAGTGGCATCCCCCAGGGTTCCATCTCCAGACCGGAACTCTTCAACATCTTTGTCAGTGACCTAGATACTGGAATTGAATGCACCCTCAGTGAGCTTGGTTATGACTTCAACCTGAATGATGCAGTTGACATGGCAGTAGAAAGAGATGCCATCTAGAGAGATCTGGAAAAACACGGAAGTGGGCCCCTGCGAACCTATTGAAGTGCTGCACTGGGGCTGAGGCAATTTCAGACCTGAATATAGACTGGGATAAAAACTCACTGAGAGCAGTCCTCTGGAGAAGGACTTGAGGATTCTGGTGGATGAAAAGCTGGACATGAGCCAGCAGTGCATGCTTGCAGCCTAGAAGGCTAGCAGTATCCTGGGCTGCATCAACAGAGGGTGGCCAGCAGGAAGAAGGAGGTGATTGTCCCTCTCCACTCCGCCCTTCTGAGGTCCTATCTGGAGTACTGTGTCCAGGTCCGGGAAAGATGTGAAGCAGGTCCAGAGGAGGGCCATGAGGATGACAAGAGGGCTGGAACACCTCTTCTATGAAGAAAATTTGAGGGAGCTGAGCTTGTTTATTCTGGAGAAGAGAAGGCTCCAGGGAGACTTCAGAGCATGCTGAGGCCCTGGCACAGGCTGCCCAGAGAAGCTGTGGTGCCCCATCCCTGAAAGCATGCAAAGCCAGGCTGAGTGGAGCCCTGGGCAGCCTGGTCTGGTGGGAGGGCAACCAACTCCTGGCAGAGGGTTGGAATTAGGAGGTCTTTAAGGTTCTTTCCAGCTCAAGCCATCCTATGTTTACTGCCTGTAACGCAGAAGTAGAGCAGACTTCTGAATCAGGAACAAGGTGATATTCTTAACATTAGCATTTTTTCCCCCTCAAGTGTTACTGGCCAACACCAACACACTAGAATGGTGGTTTTCAGCCTGTGGTATGTGGACTGCAAACTATGTAAGACATCTGCAATAGGTGACTAAGAAAAACAAGCCTGAAGTGAGCTTAAACGTTTGGTCCAGAGGGATTTGCACCTTCACTGGATTATTCTTTAGTAATGGGAGAACTGGAAAGGTCACAGAAATGTCAGATAAAGTGCTGAGATGAGCAGAAGGGAGTGAGTTAAATATCTAAGCAGGGAGGATTTGCCTCCCAGGCCTGGTCAAGCCTTTGCTGTGCTCAATGTAGGGTCTCCACTCCAGCCCAGATGTGCTGAACAGCCACAGCAAGGGTCTCTGATTGCAGCCTGCATCATTTAATTCCTTTAGTTTGCCGCTGGAAGCTTTGGAACTGAAACGTGCTTCTCTTTTGTGGTTATTCCACATATAGCAGGGAGAAATCCACAATTTTTTTTTTTTTGTCCCGGTATCCTTGTTTATTTGCCTCTTATTCCAAATGTTCCTAGGCTGGATTCGGTGTGATATTTGGAGATATCTTCCAGCTGGGACCACACCATCTGACAAGAGCATCCCAAGAGCTCTCAGCCTTTGTCGTTGCATGCTGCACATCAAATATCCATATTGATTAGTGAAGGATTGCCAAGTCACAATGAAAGGATGCTAATAATGCTGATTAAATCTACACAGATTATGGAGCTGTGGATATGTTTGTCAGAAAGCTTGTGAAATTTTGTTTAGAGCTATAGCTAATTCCCTCCCTCTAACAGCAATAACATAAAATACCAACAGCTGCCTCTAGAAATCAGAACTACCAACAGCTGCCTCCACAAATCAAAACTACCTGTGCACTGCTTGGTCTGAATTTTGATTTCTCTAAAGAACCTGTATCTTATTGGGAAAAGATGGAACTGAGGAGGTCTTGCTGCTTCCAACCTGTAGGAACTGTTGTAGCTCCTGCCCACCTATATAATCAAAATCAAGGATGCAAGCCACTTCAACCTGCATGCTCTGTCTGAGAGGGCAGAAGCACAAACAGCACTGATTATTGTTCAAGTATTGTTTATAGTAAAAAGAGATTTGAGGCCCTCTTTACTTATAAGGAGGTCGAAGGACAGAGGATGAGCAAACAAGCAAAGGAAATAAGATCATGGAAAATGTCAAAATCATGAGATGTATCACCAGACATGCCAGAGGCTATAAAAACATTCACCAGTTATCTTCACTAACCCTGTCCTCTCACCGTGGAATCTGTCATTTAACTTAGGGGCACTGCCAGAACTGCACCAAGTGCTGTCACACTCAGCTGCGTCACCCCCTGCTGCTCTCTGTAGCATCCTCTTCTCTTCCTTCTCCCGCTGGTTCTGCAGCATCATTCAGCATGATGCCTTCTGGGATTCCTCTGCGTCTGTGGGGTGCTTCCCTGTGTTCAGCCCGGCAAAGGAGCCTAATGATTACAAAATTAATTGTAGAATCACAGAGAATCATTTGAGTTGGGAGGGACCTTTAAAGGTTGTCTGGTCCAACTCCCCAGCAGTGAGCAGCAACACCCACAGCTCCACCAAGTGCTCAGAGCTCCTCTAGCCTGACCTTGGGTGCCTCCAGAGACGGGCATCCACCACCTCCTGTGCAGCCTGTTCCATGCCTCACCACCCTGAAGTATTAATGTAAGTGCAGAATTGTTTCTCACCTGATGACCATCCAGGCACTACTCTCAGCAAGTACAGAGACAGATGTAAAGAAGTCTTTTGATTCTCTCTGGTCACAAGGACAGCTGGGGATATCTAACATGTCTGTGACGATGCCTCTGGTCCATTGAGCGGAGAAGGAACAGGGGAGCTCTGGAAAACTCAAATCTCATGGGCTGAGCATTGTCTGGGAGTGAAGCACTGATGGTAACGGACAGAGCTCAGCAACCTGCATGGGCTTTCATCTGCAACATAACTTTGGTCGGTTTTGGGCCCCTTACTAAGAGAAGGACGCTGGGGCTCTGGAGCGTGTCCGGAGAAGGGATGAAGGTGCGGAGGGCCTGCAGCACAGGCCTGGTGAGGAGCGGCTGAGGGAACTGGGGCTGCTGAGTCTGGAGGAGGCAAAAAACACGTGCAATGCAAAACCACAAGTATACAAAGCAGAGCGGCCAGCAGAGGGGACCAGGCTATGGCTGTCAGCCCGCTACCGGCCCCGAGTCCCGCGTTCCCCACGGCCGGCCGGCTCCCGAAACCAATCAGCTTCGGTGGGCGGGGCCAGCCGCCCATTCCGGCGCGCGGGGAGGAGGAGCCCCGGTCACGTGACAGGGAAGGGGCCGCGCTCCCTCGCCCTGCTCACGTGGTGCTGGGGGTAGGCGGAAGGGACGGCGGATGGGCGCGCGCTGGTGGTGTGTGAGGGGCGAGGCGCGGCCACGGCGCGAGGAGGCGGGGGGGGAGCGAGGAGCCGGTGGGCGAGCGCGCGGCGTCGCGTCACGTGGCGGGGGAGCGGCCTCGCGCGCGCGTGGAGGCGAGGAGGAGGGAGCGGCGCGAGGGGCGGTCACGTGACGCGGGTGGGCGCCGCTGCTGCTGCTGCTTTGTGAGCACATTGGGCAGGTACGGAGCGGGGGGGCACCGCGGGGCGCGGGGCCGAAGGGGTGCCGCGCTGCCGTCCCCCGCTTCCCCTCAGCCCCCCGCATCGCGTGGGGGATTGTGGGCCCGCCGCTCTTCCCTATAACCTCAACCTTCTGAGGCGGCCGTTGCGTGTTCCCCCCGCCCCCCCCACCCCCCGCCACTTCGCCCTCGCAACGCCGAGGCCCAACGGCCGCTTTTGTCCGGGGGCGGCGGGGCCCAGCCGCCCCTCAGCGCTGCCGGCGGGGGGAGGCGAGGCCGGGCCGCGCGGCTCTGCCCTACTTTTGCTGGCGCCCGCCCCACCGCCCGCTGTTTGAGGAGCCGCGGCCTGCCCCGTATCGCCGGGCCCCCAGCCCCGGTGCGGGCAGGAGCGAGGCGGCGGCCCAGCCCCGAGGTGCGCTGCTTCCCGCCTTCCTCGGGCCGAGGCCGGGGGGGGGTCGGGGTGGGGGGCGGCTGGGACCTCAGCTGCGTGTGGTGCCGGGGTTCGTGTTGGTGGGACACCTCCTGTCTGAGCCCCGTGCCAGGCTGTGCTTCCGTGCGTCCTCCCCGCGCTGGCTGCGCTCTGCCTTTATATGGATGAGGCTCTGCCGTGTCAGGGGCACGGCTTGGGATGGCTGGCAGCAGGTTGCGTGAGGACAGGGCTGGAGAAGGGCCGTGCTCCGTGGTACCCAGCCTCCGTGGCCCTGGGTATGTGTGGGAAGTCTGGCAGGGCTTTACAATGGAGCTTGGTTAGATTACTTTTAATAATAATTTAAAAAAAGTTGTTCGCTATTGTTGCTGAAGGAAATTACGGCCGGAAAGTGGACTGAGAGAAACCCTTCTGGAAGAAAGTGAGTGTAGAGGGGGATCTGGTGCACCTTGAAGTCACACTGGATCTGAACACTGTAAGGTGAAGTAGATGTAGGAAGGCATGCTGTGATGCCCTCAGTGCTGCTTAATGCCACCTGAGCGTCGCTCAAGTGCTGTGGCTTGCAGCCTTGCACAGGTGTGCGAAGTCAGAGCACTCACAGTCCTCTTGATTGTGTTCAGAGGAGCTTTGTGAAAGAGAAAGTTGGGGCTTTGTGTTGAGATATGTAGAGAGAAGCTCGCTAGGGCCAGGCACTGAGCAGTGATCAAGCCCTAGTCATCTCAGTTAGAGCAAGTGATGGAGGCCTATAATAAAGCAGCAGATCAAGGCAGTACCCTCTGGGATGGCAGTTGCTGAAATGAAGGGACTGTCCTGGTGTGAGAGTGGCTCTTTTTTTTTCAAGGAGAGGAACTGGAGTTGGATGTGAGTGAAGCAAAGGGAGGGGGAGGATGTGCAGGCCTTGAGCAGGACTTTCCGTTGGAGTGGAGCCCTTCACAGAAAACAGCATCAGCTAAGCTTTTAGAAACCTCTTTTTTTTTTTTTTTTTTTTTTAAACAAAAAATAAAAAAAAAATTGCCAGACCCTTCTAGCAGTTCTGTCAGTTATATCATGATCTCTGATGGAATCTGGGTTTGGATTTCTACCTGAGTGACTCACTACTTATACCTGAGCCTGATCTCTCTGCAGTGGTTTGACCTAACTTGCTTAAAGAATTTATTTTTAACCTTATGCTAGGTAACTTTAAAGCAAGGTAGGCTAAATCATTTTGCAGCATTAATGATGTTTTGGGACTCCAGGAATCTTACACGGAGAAACTGGATTAACTGGTGTAAACTGATTTTGATGTGTAGTCTGGAAAATGGGCAAGTTTTGTTTATAACCTCAGCAGTCTTGGTTACTTGGAGGAGGGAGGGAGGGGTGGGAATGCTCTGTTCTCCTTTGTTCTAGCTGCAGTTTTATCAGTGTACTGATTTAAAAAAAAAAAAAAAGCATTTATAATAATAACAACAACAAATAAGGCACAGAAATTCAGAAACTTGGTCTGTTTCACTTCTGTTGTTTTGACTAGTCCTCAGAAAACCTCCTGGTGCCTTGAGTTGCAAAAGTACTTGACTATTCAAGATTGGAGGTGCAGATTTACCACAAAAATGTAAGGGAAGCCAAGGAGAATCCCAACAACTAAGTCTTGTTGGTTACCATAACCTGCTGTTTCTGTTTTTGTTTTGCTGTGCTTTTGGGATTGTAGGGGGAGGTGTTTTGTTTTATTCTTCTTCCAGGCACTTTTATGTGATGTTTTTCTCATGAAACATGCCAAAAATGGTGTCTTTTATTTGTTGCTGGTGTCCCCCTAGTGATAGTGATCATAGCAGAATAAAATGCTGATTAATAGTACTTGAGAAATGTTTGTGTAGCAGAATATTGATATTATGTTAATAACTGGCATTAATATGAATGCTTACTTGTAATTTCAGTTATGGTTAGTACCAGTAGAATAAGAAAGAATACAAATATGGATCTTCTTATTTTTGTTTCATGTTAGGTAAAAGCACAGGAGCAGCTCTCTGAAAAACTGTGCTCTGTTTGCAGGTTTGCAGCAGCCTTGTTTGACCTTGGTAAAAGAGAAGCTGAGTGACTTGTCTCCTTTACAAGAGGCCAGATTAAAAGAAACTTTGAGTTACATATGTGTACTTCAAAACTGTTGAGTGGCAGGTGCGAGAGGAAATACAAGTAATAATGTGACCTCAGTGTTGGTGGTCTGCTGGCTCTTTTTAACATTTAATTTATTTTGTTTCTTTTTCTCCCTGATACAGTCTGCTGGTTTGTAGGCCACTGTATCCTGTTTGATTTTTGGGGACCTGGCTTGAACTTGGGCTGTTTTTCATACAGCTTCCATAAACAGGTTATGCTCATTAAAATGAGAGCTGGGATGAAAGGTTGTGAAGTAGCTCCTTTGCAATTACTTAATGTTCTTATTTTCCAAAAATTGTACAAAAGGTTTCTGTGCTCTCTTCTAACACGGAAGTTGTGCTCTGTAACTTTCACCAGCCCCCTGGGCTCTCAGTCCAACCAGGGGCTCTTCAATCTGTTTCACGAGTTACTTGCAGCTCTTTTGCTGCATTACTTCTCAATACTCTGAAGAGTGAACAGTGACTTAAGACAGATTAAAGGTGATACGGTCTGATGCCTGAGATCTCATCGCTTGCTCAGCTTGCTTTTACTGCATTGTAACTCTTTTGCTGAGCATGTTGTTTTATTGATGTTCTCTTGAGATTATAAAACTGGCAGGATAGGTTATATGAACAACTTTGCACAGCTCCCTTGAGTGGAGCTGTTTCTCAGGTCCCTGGAAATTCTTTTGTCTGCCTATCTTTGTGAAAACTTCTTCATTTTACCTTCTTTGGAAGGTAAACTTGTTGAGAGTTGTTCTCCTCCCTCCCCAGCTTGTAGAAATCAATTTTTCCAGCAGATGAGCGTGGAGGAGTCTCTGACCTGTTTAGTTGTAGTATTTTTTGCATTAAAAACAATGAAGTGTTTCCCGTATTGAGAGAGCTCTGGTCTTTCTCAAGACCTAAGGCTTGCCCTACATAGTACTTGTGTGGTGAACATTATTTATTTTTTTTTTTGCTTTATCATACAGGAAACAGTTTATTCCAGATCTGCAGGAGATGCAGATTCAGCAGAATCATTTAGTATTTGAATTTCAAGTTATGTGAAGATTTGAGCCATTGGATTTGCCCTTCTTTAACCTGGTTTAATGGAAAAGAAGTCCTTACTATGTTAGACAGCCCTGTGGTTGAAGGTGTAAAACTTTAATTCTATACCTGTAATCCGTGTTTCTTAATATTCCTAATGGTTAGCTGCACAAAAAGGAGGTCCTACAATTCTGCTGTGGCTTCAAGTAGAACACTTTGGTTGTATTTCCTATGACTACAATATTGTTCCTAGAAGTTGGAGAATTATGCTTTAGAGACCGTATTGAGATTCATCTTAAGCAGAGAAAAGTATTTGTTTTTTTTGCTACTGTATTTGTTTTAAGTATTTTGAGAATGGCTGATGTAATATGGAATGGAGCATATGGATTTTTAAAGCTTTATTTTCTTTTTCCATTTGGTTTTAAATGCTACCAGAATCATGGCTGTTAGGCGGTAAACACTAGGCCTGTAGTATTTCTTATTTTCACATTGCCTTTGCTTCCCTATATTTGGAGGTAATTATTGATATATGCATTTTTTGTTTGAAATCTTACGTTTTCATTCTTCCTTGATTTTTAAAAAATCTCTGTGTTCATAGATGCTGTTTTAGCAGTGTGAATATGAAAGGAATCCTGATACCAAACACTAGGATTGTACATAGAGAGCATGTAATATACTGTATTTGGGAAACTCTGGTCTGTGCTTTGGATGGGTTGTACCCCAAGGAATAGGTGACTTATGTTACTGGGCTTTAATTTCAACTTTCAGTAGCATGTTCTTCAGGCATCATCTCATTCTGACACTGGTAGAAGAGTGGCCTTGCTTACTGATGTTAACTTCAGGTGCCTACATTTGTTGAGGAGCAGTGCTACATTTCCAGCTTTGGGCTTCACTTTCTGTCAATAGCGACTGAATGGATTTCTGAGTGTTTTGAACATGGGTGAAGTGCTATAAGGTAGTCATCTGAAATTCAGTTCAGAGGAGGTTGAAATAGTGTTAAAAGCTTGGTGAAAGCAAGTTAGTAAGCATGCAAAAGTTGTTTTAAGTGTTTCAGGAAAGTTTGTGGCTTCTGATACATGTCCTTGACCTGTGCTGCTTTTTGATGTTCAGATAACAGCCATATCCAGGAACTTTTCTGTGCATCTTAGGAAAAGATGCATATTTTCTTTCTTGAATATCTCTCTGTTATGACTGCAAGTAGGAAACTCCATGTGACTTTATATGTATGCTCCAGTTTTCATTGTCTACCATCTCGTCTCTTGGTGAAGCAGTATATGTTGCTGGATTGAGGTCTTAATGACTCTTGCACTGTCTGGCTGAATTGAAGCGACTAGACTTTCACTTTTCTTTGTGACTGTCTGAGCAGAGAAGCTAGAGCTTGATGCTTGTGGGGCATTTTTGATAACAACTTTTCAACTTCAACACTTTCTTCCCTTTTTACTTTACATGACCACAGGCTGGTTGAGGTTGGCAGGGACTGTCTGGTGATCAGCTGCTCCAAGCCCTTCCCAGGCAGAGCCTCCTGCAGCAGGCTGCCCAGAACCACATTGAAGACTGTTGAAGACTGAGGAGGAGGAGACTGACTGAAGAACTTCTCTGGACAACCTATTTCAGTGCTCAGTCACCTGGACAGTAAAGAAGCATTTCTTCTTGGTCAGATGGTGCCTCTTGTGTTCAACTTGGTGCCCGCTGCCTTGTGTCCTGGCACCAGCCACTGCTGAGAAGAGCCTGACTCTGTCCTCTTTGCACCCTTCCTTTGGGCATTTGTAGACATTGGTGAGAGCTTCTGCCCTTGGCTCTTGCCTTCTCTGGGTTAAACTACTTGACAAATCTGTAGTCCTTCAGGCAAACTTAAGGCCCCGTTTTCTTACTTACCTTTGGGAAGGCAGTGAATGAAGGATTGAATTTCAGAAGGATGGTGGTAACCTGTTGTTTTTGAGTCTTCATAGGTGGAGAGGTGAATGGGTTTTGGATGTGCACATAGAAGAATGCTATGAAATGGATTAAGGTGCATATTTTAAATCCGAGTTATTTCTGCATTTGAAGATAAGGAGTAATTGGGTGTCTTGGCGCTAGCTGAACTGAGGATTGTAATTTGGTAGCTCTGCGAGGGAAACAGGTCGAACGTTTGATTGCCTGAGAGTGATAAAATTGCCCAAGTCCTACCTATGTATGTTCTGTCTAGGGATTACGTGGATTGTAAATGGTGGTTTAACGTGCACATAGTGTTTAAGAAAAGTTAGACAAAATTCTTACTGTACTTATGTATACTGAGCAGTTAATTTTACAAAGCTTTATGCAATTAAATGATTTTTAAAAGTATTTTTTAATGAGAATAAACCCAGAACTTTATGGAATTAGGCAAATCCAGGTAAAGCAAAAAGTGAATGGGATCTACCTCTTTTTCCTACTCTTTCAACTCCCCAGGACCTCCACAACTGTGGATAAAGGTTCAAATGAAGTTAGGTGGCTAAAGCTGTTTCACAGTGAGGGATCTTGAATCTGAGAAATGCTGGGACAGCTCTTTTGGTACAGTCCTCTGAAATGAAACACCAGTGAGATTTAATTTCTGCTAGGAAACTTACCTCAAATATTTATGACTTATGTGTTGCTGTTTGTGATAATTTCTGGGGAGTGCTCTGAGTACTTGAGTCATGGGAGTGAGGGAGGAAAGAAATTTTCAACTTTTGTATATTCCTTTGTAAAAAAAAATCCATTAAAATAACATAAATAGAGGGTGGACTAAGTGTTTCTGGAGTTATAAAATTACCTAGTCATTAGAAAATACACTGAAACATAGGGCAAGGAACCTCAGAACCGTCCAATTTTGTCTGATTTTAATATCTAAGCAAAATTCGAGCATAAAAGCATACTGTGACACATCTTGCCTTGCAGGCTAGAACAAGCAAGTTTCTAACATTGAGTCAGACCATGCTAAGTAAAAGCTTTTCCATCTAGCAAACAAGAAGTAGCTGTTTGATGGGAACTGAATGTAGGAGAGAACAAACGGGAGAGTTGAGATGTGGGGTAGTCATTGTTTTCCTCATCAGGACCTGATGGAGCAGTGGGTGACCAGGAACTGGTTTTATGGCTGTGATTCCTTTATCAACAGAAGTGGCTGAGAGCTGACATGCAACTCTTCTGCCCCTTCCAGTTACTGCTCAGCATGAGGGAAAAGTTAGGATTGGTTGGATGTTCTTTTGATGGTGTTTTCCCTCTGATTAAACAGGTCATGAAGAAGTATGTTGAGAGACAAAATGAGTGGTGCGTGGATGAGCAGAAGGAGGAGGATGTGTCTTGGGGTGATTACATGGCAGCTTTGGGGAGGGACAGAAGTGGGGTAAGAGTTTGTATGTTGTTGTTCTGATAGAATGGGCTGCTACTTTGATTTTCTTGTTCAAGGTACCTGGAGTCTGGCTGCTAATGAAGTCATTAATGCTGGGGAACCTTAGGTGTGTCTCTGCAAACAAACAAAATTCCTGCTTTGAGCTGCAATGAACATATGCAATGAAACAGCAAGGCTCCCTGTTCCTGGAGTTAGCATAGCTGGGGAGAGGATGAGGTACTTGTTCCCTGCATCCCTTGTGTCTGCTGTTGGGAGCCTGCTTTGCAGGGGGTTGGACTCGATGATCTCTAGAGGCCCCTTCCAACCCCTACGATTCTGTGATTCTGTCGACGCGCTGAAATACTTGGTCTTGTGACTGCGCTTCTGTCTAGAACTGATGCTGCTCTGTTAGCTAGGGCTGCTATCGTGCAAGATGGGAAGTTTAGGTTTGTTTTGTCTTATTTCTCCTGCCATTCATGGACGTGCTTTCTTGTTTTGCATTTCCATGTAAGTGTAGCGCAGTGTTGATGAGTTACCATTTTTTTCATAAGTTTATATATGAACAGAATAACTGTGAAATACTTTTTTTTCCCAAGGTATTATCTTTGTTCTTTTTTGAGGGAAAAACATTGAATGGAAAAAGGAGTAAGCTATCTTTTGGCACTGTAATGATGGTGAGAGATTGACTTAGTCTGTTTGTTTACTAAAATTAAACTGTTAACCCCTGCCTTGCCCTGTACATTTCCTGAAAAGCTGTGACTTTAAACGTCTCAATTTCTCTTCCTGGTGAAGACACCACAAGTAAGCAGAGCTTAGATTTGCATTTGCTAAATCGAGAATCTAAGCTCTATGTGTTTTATTATAGTTAAAGCCTACAAAGATTCAGCTGACAACAATGGCTGAAAGACTGCAAGTAGAGTTTTACACTTTTTTTTTTTCCAAAGGTACTTTTGGATATATTGTGATTCTGTTGCGTTTATACTGTCATGAAATTTTATGGGTAGAATAGTGGGGAGCTCTGCTTTCTTGAATCTTAAAGGAGCAGTGTGGAAGAAGTGGCAGGCTTAGCTATTCCAGCCTGTTTAAAATTGAATTTCCAAGTAGTTCAGCTTCTAAGGTGTATCAAATTTTGTTGAAATATTGACCTACTGTATTTAGCATCCACTCCTTTGATTCAAAAGTTGTATTATTTTAAAAATGACCCAAGTTTCTAATAAAGTGTGGAAGGAAGCCAGCAGTATATTTTTTCCTGAAACTGTATAAACTGAAGATTTTAATCAACTAAGGATAAGTTTTGAATAATAATAAAAAAAAATTGCTAAAACTCGTCTTAAAGAAGGTGCCTTGATTTTTTTTCAATTGAATTTAAATCTGAAACATAATGACTCCAAGAATCTGAAAGCTAACTGAAAGTATTGTACTTGTCTGTAATAGAAACTGAATGTAATAAAACACATTGAGTATTAAATTGTTGTTTAGAAATACTCATCACTGTGATGATAGAAGATAGTTCTTGGTACTGAGGGTTAGACTTTCCTTTAAAAGGAACTCTGGATTTAAGGTTTCAAATCTTCCACAGCAATTGGATATTTCTGTAGAAAAATTTGGCTAAATAAATGCTTGCATACAGGAAAAGAACTTTAGATTGACATCAGTGTACCCTAGCTTTTGAACAACAACTTGTGTTTCACCCATGTTGAAATCTCTACTGCCAAATGAGTCCCAGATAAACATTTATTTATAGTTGCCTCTCAAGTAAAATTACAACCTCCTGTGGATTCACACGAGTGTATGCGGTTGATTTCTGATTCCCCAAGTTAATTCTAGTTTTTCTGCTCACCTCATTCCATTGTGTTCTTTCGGCTCTGTTTTTATTTCATAATTTGATGGGAATTGTAATAATTCAGTTGAACAAAGTTCTTTGTTCTCAAATGTT
The DNA here is from genome assembly GCF_002078875.1 of Numida meleagris. NCBI lineage: Eukaryota > Metazoa > Chordata > Aves > Galliformes > Numididae > Numida > Numida meleagris. Next base: position 7,666,412 of record NC_034438.1, on the reverse strand, counting down.
GTTGCATATTAGAACATTAATATTTATTAATAATATTTAATAACATCAAACTGATATGGAAGGTCTTTATATTCTGTGATTTTTTTTTTGTTTTTGAAGTGTAAATAACTTTTGAGAAGTTAGAAAGGCTTAAGAGAAGTTCCCTTATGTCTCTGGCTTTGGGAACAAGATAATCTATTTAAACATGCTTTTTCCTTCCCCTTCTCTTTCCCCTGGAAAAAAAAAAGTCTGTATGGAGCTCAATGTTGTTCTTGGTTGTGTTCATATCTGTTCAAATGGACTTTCATAAATAAGTGGAAGTAAAATATCTTGTTAAAATTGCTGTCTAGGGTTCCACATATTCAGTGTTGTTTATACATAATGTGTTGAGAGCTGCTTTATCACATTCTGTGAGTTTCTTGTATTTGAGGAGAGAAATGCCTGCGATGTAGCAGTGATCTTACAGTAATTTCCGTGACAACAAATGTCAACAACTTAAGACTTCATGTATTATCAAAACTACAGTCATGGTGATACCTTCTGCCCTGCAGCTTTGGAGAGCAGCAAAAGGGTTGGCAGGTATGGTGCTTCAAATTTTAGATGAGGGAAAATGTAGGGACCAGAAAAGCAGTACCTATACCTACAAGGTTCATATGCTTGTAAAGACCTCCCCAGACTCCTGTGGACACGCATGTATCAGTGTCTGGAAGGAGACACTGTGTGTTTTTTAGCCATTTACCTGCTGCTAATTACAGCCTTTGGCGGGTGCTGCCCTTTTTTCAACGTGTATTCTTTATAAGGGATTTCACTTTTATTGGGCGAGGTGTGTGAAATGATGAGGTGTGATTTTTTTTCTTCTTAATTAGTGTTATCTTCACCTTATGCCAGTGTATCGGGTTGCTCTTACCAGTTTTTAAAAGCCATGTTTTGGGCAGCATACTTAACTAAACACAAAAACAACCTTTGTGTGTTAAATTGAGAACACATTTAAAATGTTCTGCATTTAAAGCTTGCTTACATTTGCTTTCTTTGTTTATTTACAGTGTCATCCTGGCTTTTACAGCAAGTCCCCTCTTGCACTTGAATTTCTTCATAACATTCTGTAAATGACTGAAAATTATTATTGTGACTAAGAAGTTCTTACTTAGCCTGATAGTGTAACTTTTAAAGCTTGTGATGTTTTATCTTGCTTATCCCTTGCTCATCCCTTGCTTGACTTTCATGTATATGCAGTCTGTTTTGCTGGGGGAAAATTGATGTTTACAACGTATCAGCTGAAGTGGCTTAAAAGACTGTCATTGCCAAGCATTTGTTCAGTGACATTTTTATAGGTACAGTATAATATCTGAAGCTGATACCTGTATTATTTAGTGCTGTTGCTAGAGTTTTATGCTGCAATTAAGAGAATATGTTATTCCAAACGCAATCTCAGAATTCATGTGTGCTAAGGTTGAGATGCTGCAGTTAATATAAATAAGCTAGCTCATCTCTTTGGTGATCTTGTTTAAAAAGAAGCTCACTAGAGAGAAACTGAGAGCCCTCATTTTTCTGACTGGAGGAGGTCAAAATCATGATTAATGTCATAGGGAACTAGTAAAGCTACATAAATGCTAACACTGCTCATCACCATGGAAGGAGCAATCCAGAATGAGCAGAGAAATGAAAACGTTCTAGTGTGTTTTTCAACTCTTTTTTTTGTTTCTTCATCTCTGAGCACCTGACAGAAAGTTTGAAAAAAAGGCTCTGCTTCTCACTTTTGGAAAACTAAACTGAACTTAGTGGCCATGAGTTTCCATCAATATTTTATGCAGAGTAAAAGCACAAGACTGTTAAGGAAGTAAACCAGTAATACTGCCTTAGAAGCTTGCTTGTTTGGGAACTCTTTATTCAGTGGTGTAACTTGCTGAAAAAAAGGTTTTATTTTGATAGATTCCTCTCTCAAGATGAACTTTGGGAAATACCATGGTGTTGGGGGAAACTGCGGGAAGATATTCTAGAATATCCTACTTTTTATTTAAAAGTGTTTTTTTTTTTTCAGTAAGACTTCAGGTTTTTTTTTTCTTTTTTGAATAAGCATCTATTTGCCAAGTATTGGTCTCACTGTTCTTCCCCAGGTATCTAGCTCAGGAAGCAGGGCTATGTGAAGGTGTAGGAATGGTATCGTAGGTCTTCACTGTTGCTACCAAAACTCTGAAGCTAGACTCAGGGATTTGCTGAGCTTTTAACGTATCTCACAGGCACAACCTACTGGTTACTTAGTGTGTTTGCTTTCATATCACTTGTGGCTTGTAACTTAACCATTGCTTTTTGTCTTGAGTGTAGTAATGTGATCTGACGATGGTGTTGCAAGTCTTAATTATCCCCTCCCCTTCCAACCTTTTTTTATAACGACACTTTCTACTTACTTCCTCATTGTCAATGGTATTATGAATTAACTGGGTGCCCTTTTTTGAGGCAGTTGTGCATGTTTCTGCAAGTTTGAGGACATCATAAATGTCTCAGCTCTTACTTGGCTATTTTTACTCCTGTTGCTCGTATCTGTTTCTATTCAGAGAATTCCTTTGGAAGCTGTTTGAGGAGAGCGTGGTTCAGTAAAGCAAGAGTGAGCTGGAGGGGGGCAGGGACAGCAGGGGTGCGGAGTGAGTCGCTGGTAGCACAAAATCCTACGCGGAGTGCTTTTGCTATGTGCCACCTTCTTTGTAAGATCCTTTGTAAAAGAAGATTCTCCACTCTGGATATTGTCCTGTCTTTGAGCTCCTGTTAGGTATTTCATTCTGTCATTTGGAGTATCTGGGTTTCAGCTGTCATGTTCTTTTTGGACTTGTTTTAATGTTTGAACTGGATAACCCCAGTTAGAGGCTGTTCAGATACAGATAGTTGCATCAGAGCAAGTAGCTGAAATGTGTTTCTGCTGTTCAGTAGCCAAAGCTGACAGTACTAAGTACTTGTTCCAGCATGCCCCTCCCCACGCCCCAGCAGTACATCATATTTTGTTAGTTTTGGTATCAGTTTGAACTGTGATTAATTTTCCTAATAAGTTATTTTTGTGTGTGTTTTAACAACTAGCATTTGGTTTTCTGTTGCATGAATTACTCAGATTCTGATTATAGCTAACTTCATTTTAATTGTAGTAATTGATAGGTCAGTGATCCACTGAATACTTGTTTTTGACTGTTGTGCCTTACAGCTGGCAATATTGACAAATGTGAGCCTGACATGTCCTTGATGTTTGTGTGTAGCTAGTGCTATATGTACCGAGGTAGCCCATGCTTAAACAGTTTTGAAAGTTCCTGCTGACATTGGTACTAGAGGTGTGTGTAATGGTGGTTTTGAAATGTCAGTCATAGTACAGGAATACACCACAGTGCAGCTTTAGTGATGTAATTCTGTTATAAGTGAGATGCCTTGGCTACTTAATACTTTTATCCTTGTGGTATTGATAACCAGAGCATGACCTAAGATCATATGCTCTTTCTGTGTTTTCGTTGAGGATAACATCTAACTTGTTTAGTTCTTACTCTGCAGCTGTTTCCTCACCTGTGCTTGTACATATATATACATACATATATACTGATGTACCCCATGCTTTAACTGTTTTATATATAATATATATATGTGCTCTAAACTGACCCAGTCAACATATAAATATAAAACAGTCTAGCTGACCCCCAAGCTCAGCTCAGGTGAAACAAAAAACTGTACAAATTACTAGTTTACCGTAAGGGGAGACTTTGCCTTGTGACCTTTTTTGGTGAAAGGTGCCTTATGAAGAACTTCGAAGTCGTCTGGCACTCTCTGTCCAAACACGTCTGTCTGGCTTTCCTCCTCCCTTTGGAGGGAATGCAGTGAGATAATGAACTGGCAGAGGAGCAGCCCTTTCAAGGTGGTGCTTTTGATGAGGAAAGGATGGACACTAAGTGCGTTTGTCCTGTGAAGGTTAAGTTGTATGTACAAAATCAGGAAGGATTTCTTTTGCTGGTTAAATTGCTTTAAGCTTGTTTGAGTCTCTAGAATTAATGCCCAAAACTGAATGCAGAGAGATACTTCTGCGCTTTGGGGAAATAAGTGAATTCTAGATAAATGTATGCTATGTTGGGTAAATTGTCCTCATGTTGGTTGATTATATCCTTCTTTCTTCCTTGGATAGAAGAAAATCCAAATATTTATAAGGTTATTCTTTACAAGTTAATGAATGCTAACAGGCATCCATGTGCCTTGACGTGAAGAAGCATTTCTCAGCAAAGATCATAAAAGTCCCTGTTCTCTTACTGGTGATCAGAAGAGTGTGTATGCTTTGAGATAGTGACGTATTCAAGGTCACTCTGCTGGCAGAGTCTTTTGGTGTGTTTTGGTGTCTGTGGTGGGTTTTTTTCTTTTTCTATAAGGCTTTTTAGTGATTTTTATTGTTGTTATGTGCAGAGGGCCTGATTAGTATCAAGTCTTGCTGTACTGAATCCTGTGAAGACGAAACGAGAAATATCATTTTTGATGATGGCATGTGGCTGTTGAAGTGCAAGTTTCTCCTTTCCTCACAGACGTGATCCCTATCACATGTTAGATACAGCAATTGTATAGCCACACAGTTTTCCATTGGATGAGCTTATTCAAATGGCTTGCTATTTTGTTTTAGGGCATTTAGCTTGCTCTCGGATCAGCTTCCTGAACTGACTCAATCTGCAGCTGCAGGATCGTTAGTCTGACTGAAGGGAAGTAGCTATATGATGTGGTTAAGGGGCAAGGGAGCAGGGCTGCCATTCTTGGTGGTTGCTTGTACTTGCGTGGTATTAGATGCAAGGTGAAACTTGATTGTAGTGGAATAAATGATTTGGGTTCTACCCTCACTGCAGGTGGAACAGCCAAATCCCAATCAAGGGGAATTCCACAGTAGAACTAAAACTTTGGTTTGGAGATTTTGTCCCACGCTCTGTGCAGCTGTCCTTGGTTTACTTGTGACTTTGGCAAGGCTTTATGTTAGTTCTATCTGCAGAAGGTAATGATTTTCAACCCTGAAAAACCTGCTAGTTCAGTTTTTCCTCATTACAGTGAGTTTTCCTTTTGTGAAGTACTAGTTAATATATTTTTTAACAAGCCTCCTAGTAAATAATGCAGAATATCATTCAATCTGTGTGTTTGTTGCAGGGGGTGACTAGGCCATAATATTGTTCTGCTATCAGACTCTTTGTTGGAAATTGAAGATGCTGTAGTTCTCTTTCATTAGATGTTACTCAGGAAACTTTGGGAGGGAAAATGCCAAGGAATTTTACCAACTTTGTTTTTCTTCATTAACTGATCCTCTGGTTTTTCTTTTTTTTTTTTTTTTTTGTTGTTGTTGGGGGCAAATCTAGAGAAACATGTGAAGAGATTTGCAAATACTGTTCATTCTTCACCACTGAACATAGTAGTGATGTAGTGAACTGTGTGTATAATGTGTATCGGCTTGGCCAATATTCTATTTCCATAGGCTAAAAATAGGAGACCAGAGTACCTGGAAATAGAAGTGTTGCTTTCCTTCCATATCAAGAGGAAGTAGCACGTGTGTGTGTGGCTGGGCTAGCATCAGGAACCTCTGAGCCACTGTTGCCTCAATATGCTTCCCAACCCAAGATGGTGATTAACTTGACAGTTCAGGATGAGCGTGTGGTGTGGTCAGTGATGGAAGAGATTATCTCTTTGACTGTTGTGGTATTTAGAGAGGGTTAGCGTCAAAAAAGTCATTTCTCTGAAGGAGGTCAAGAAATGAAGTCTATCCATGGAAGACAGCAAGAACTGGTATATAATTTTTCCTTCAGGTACTAGAATATCAGGAAGGGACGTTTCTTTAAATATCTCCTGGCAGAGAACTATACAACTGTATTTCAATAGTGAACTCGCTGTTGCCCCTTCCTTACAGGATACCCATTGATTGCTGCTGCTTTAAGAGAATTCCTATTGTCTATAAATTACATTTCTATGTGGACAAACAAAGGCTTTTTTCTGTCGAGTCCATGTCAACAACTGTGTTCTGGTCTTCGGTATAGTATAGTAGGATTGCCTAGAGGGAAATAACATACAGTTATTCTTTCTGTGTCTGCTTCTTAAAGCTTTGTTACAGTTGATGCTAAGTGCAGATAACTAATGCATCTGCCAAATCTTTGCAAACATGGGGTTTATACATAGGACAGGCAGCAAGACTTTATTCTTTTTTCTGTGTAGAAATCCAGCCAGTTGCTATCTAAAATGGTGTTCTTCTAGCAGGATGGCAGCAAAAGATAAGAACAGTGACTTTGTAGGTAAATAGATAGCTGAAACATCTGGCTGAGTCCTCTGGGTCTTTAGGATGCTGCGCTCTTCAGCTGCCCAGAATCACTAGTGACTTTTGTCCTGTGACAGCAGTGAAACTAGGCAGGTTTTGCTGTTTTTTGTTGTTTTTCTTTCTTTAACATTCTAAAGATTACCTTTGTAGTATGAAAAAAGAGAGGATTTTCTGATGTTTAGTATAACTGTCTTTCATTGGTATATTAAAAAAAAAAATCGGGGAATACAGATTATTCCTTCTGAAGTTTCTGTGTGAATAAGTGCACTTGTTGCCTCAGATATTTGTATATTTGTGAAGAACTGATGAGGACAAGGATGTTTGTTAGATGTAGTTGGCAGATTTTTGATGAAAACTGGAATAATCACCAGCATATAAGAAAATGAAAAACATTATCTGTTAAGCAGAAACACTAGGATAATAGCAAAGGTTGGTATGAGATTAGAAGATTTTCTTACTGATATTACTTAACCTTCATGACTGACACCTGCTCTACTAATGAAAAGCATACACTGTTCACTGCCCCCACCTCATCTCTTTTCAGAGGTGCCCTGGACACAGGACTAGCCTTTTTGTATCTCAGTCTTTTGAAAATTGTTTCTCCCAAAACAATGCTTTCTGTTTTTGTAGCACCTGTTTGTTTTGTTTTTCCCTTTGTCTTTCTTTTTTAACATTTGCTTAAAAATAGTAATCCTTAAGATTAGGTTTTGTTTAAATCTGGTGATGAGAAATGATTGATTTCTGTAGCTCTGGGGTGTGTTCTTCACTAATTACAGGTTTACCGAGTGGATTGCAGAATAGTAATTTTAAGCAGCTACTTAGCTGGTTGTAAGACAGGTAGTTAAGAGTATACAGTTGCCTAGCTGTAGATGACAACTGAAAGTGTATATGTTGGGTTTTAGCTGGTCCTTGTGCTGACTGCTGGACACTCCCAGCAACCTTATTTTCATGGAACATGAGAGTGTACAGATAGTACAAGTTTTATCTCCTATAGTGTTCTGCCAGTGACGGAGATCTACTCCTGGCCATCAATATTCTTCCTATTTAGTATAAAATAAGGTAAGATGAGACAATAATCCTCCGAGTATCCATACAGTGAGGTTTGGCATTATTGGCTTGAGGCAGTACAAGACATGGAGTAATCAGCGCTGCTCCTTGAGAACATTTGGCTCATGTAAACTCTTTTCCCTTTCCAAGCAGTAATAAAAGTTGTGAGGTTGTTTAGGTAAGTCTTCACTTGAGGAAGATGCATTGAACTGATGCTGACATTGATCTTTTCCCCATACTTTTTCCTCATGCTCTTGTCACTCTACTGCCCTAGCAATAAAATCTGGACTCACTGAACATATATGGTAGTCATGCCATCATGAGACAGTGTCCTGCAGCCTTTTCCCAACCTTATTGTTGCAGTAGACTCTTGATCGAGTAGCTTTAATGAGAGGATGAAAGGGCAGTCATGCTTCTATGGTGTTCACACAGATGTCTGCAGTCTTTATTGCGGCTCCTTGTCCAGAGTCAAGAAAATCGCTTGCTTGAGGCTGCCTCAGGAAGAGAATTGAAACTGCAAGTATTTTGTTCAGATTCTGGAAGTGAATATTCAACTTCAGAAGGATTCTTTGAAAGGCAGATGGTGTTGTGGTGTTGAGTCTGTCCCTGAAGTTCATCAATAGATTCACTGTGTCTTGCGGGACCTGCCATGTTGCCATGATGATTTATCTCCAGTGTATCTTGATTTTTCTGACTTGCGGAGTGTAGATTTCTTGCCCAAGGAGACTTGAACAACAGATCAAAGAAAACATTATGATAAACTGGCTTTTTGTGTTGATAATGCTTTCGACTACTCTTTGATTCCTTTTTCATCTTCCTTTATTTCTAAAATGCACTGCCAAAATGCAGCTGTGCTGAATATGACTTTGGTATGGAGACTTGTAGGGGTGGAATTTCGTAATCTTAGCAGAGTTTGTTATAGGTACCAATATTTAGTTGCTGTTTTTGGACACTAGAATAACTGTTGCCATTCTATTACTGGACTGATGCTGACTTAGGCAGTCATGTATCTGCTTTTGGTCTAGGTTGCTGTACAACAGAACCTGGAGATTTGGGATGATTTTACTTTCAAGTGATTGTTTCTTCCAACTTTTAAGTGTAGTTATTGGCTGAGATTTGCATATCTTAGTGTGTGAGACATTAAACATAGTTGAAGTTCTGTTAAATACTGATTAGGGTTTCTATTTCCTTTTTCATTTATGTAAAGGCAGTCTTCCTCTGGAGGTAGTGGATTATTACAAACCTTTTATTTTCCAGTGATATAAACAAGTGTATCTTTGTTGTTGTGAGGCTGTGGTAACTTTCTTTACACAACAGTTTTGGGAATTCTAATCTCCTATGCTTTGTTCTGCTTTTCTAGTAGTCTTCTGGAGGTCTGTTTTGTTTCACATATATCTGTTTCTTCCAAATACAGCTGTTTTGGCTGCTTGCTTGAGTTTCAGTACATTTACAAGGTCAAAGTATTAACTGGGAATAAGGGACTTTTGCCCTGAGCCAGACCTTGGCATGGAAACTAAAACATCTGCTTGTCTGAATATTTTTTTTATCTTTATTAAGCAGATTTTTAATTAAGAGTTGTCTTCCTCTTAGTCTCAGATCTTCTTTTCTCATTTGATCTACAGATAGAATTAAGTTCATCGGTTTGTGATATCCTCCTCATTGCTATGACAACTGCTTTGTGAGCAAGGAAATGGTCTTGTTCAGATCCATCTCATTAATTATATTAATAATATCCCACTTAGTGCTCGACATCCTAGTCACTGTGGTAATTTGCAGGCAGTGGCTATCTGCCTCCTTTCACCCCGCTGCACTGGAGCTCACAGCTGTGGCTGGCTGTGAGATGTGCGCGCAGCCGGTGTGGGATGGTGGGACACTTCAGCTTGCTGCACTGCCAGCAACGCAACAAAGCCCTTCAGCTGCTCAGGGGCTTGCTGCGGCTGCTGTCTGCAATGCTTTTAAGACAACTGATTTGTGTCTTAAATAGATTATAGCATGACCTTGTTGGCTTGATGGGAACTTCAAACTGAGGGTGTGTTCGTTTCCATGCTCGTCTGAAGCAAGTCTGTGCTACTCCTGAAGAGAGGCTCTCACCTTTGCTGTTTTTCTGCTTCAGACCTGTTGTCACGTGGTGCTGCTCACAGTGCTGCGTGGTCAGCAAGATTAGGATCTTACCTAAAGATCCCATGATACCATAAGATTATCTGGCTCTGTTCTGACTGGCAGGCTGATCTTTCTACACAGCGCCATTCCCCAGGAGTGTTTCAAAGTCTCACGTGCTTTCCTTTTTCCGTAAAAGATCCTTTCCTCCTGAAAAACAACGATAGCTTGAACAGTTGTGATAGAGAGGCACCGTACCATGTGTTAGGAAATGCAGGAAAGGCCCCATCCTTTCCTGGATCCACATATTGCCTGGCTCTCACAAGTGTGTACCATATCTGTTATAGATGTCTTACAAATATAAACCTTGTCTTAACATGTGTGTACTCTAGTCGCATCCAAAGCATGGATCTCACTATTTTGAGGAGCTGTTTGGTGAAAGTAGAGAAACTAGCGCGTGAAATGTGTGTCACAATTTTTAGGTACCAATATGTAAACACAACTTTAATCCATAAATGATGAACAGATTTAGACCCAGCAGTGTTACGGTTTTTCAGCCTGTCTCAGTGTGCAGATTCTAGACAGTCATAGTTTAAACTGTTAGCTTTTCTTTCAGAGAAGTTGCTGTTCCCTGCCTTATTCTCTCTTTTGAGCTTTTTATCATTACTCGTAATCATCAGATTGAAATTGTTTTAAATTATCCATCAGCTCATCACAAAAGAAAACCAACCCTCAAACAAAACCAAAGGTCATTATTAGCATATATAAAACTGAGTTAGTCTTAAGGTATCGGAAGTTCACTCAGCATAGCTTACAAAGGATTTTAACACTGTGAAAGTAATGCTTAGTGTTCTGCGCACATTCTATGCTTAGTGCTTAGATTCAGAGGACATTGTGTGGAATGTCTAAAATATCAGTGAACAACCATGACCAGAGAGTGTGATATGTGTTGGAGTTGTTCAGACCATCTCCACGACTACTTCATGTTTTGCTTTCCGTGGATCGTTTTGCCAGAGCTTCAGTTACTTCTGACCGTATCTGGCTGATAGGATGTCAAGGCACAGTGCTTTGAAAGCCTGTTTGTTCAAAATTTTAAACGACAATGAAACTAGACTACCTTAAGAGACTGCAAAACAAATTGGCTTTGGTGAATGTATTCATAAAACTGGAGAAACACTGTGTCCCAGTTCAGATCATACTGTGGCTGGTTCCTAGTAAAGACAGGCCTTTTCTTGTTAAATATGTAAGAGTTTGTGGAAATATGTATCAGGCACAGAGCCTGAGGTAGCTTTAACAATCACCTAAAACAATTCAACGTTCAGTTCAATTTTGGCCAACAAAAACGTATTTCTAAATTGAAGATTGTAATGGTGTTAACTGTCTCTTTGTTATCTAGATGAGGCTCCTGAGTTCTGTAGATCAGAAACATCTCATTGCATCTTCAATTTTTCAGTACACATTGCTTGTAAAGGCTAGTGACCAGTTTGATATTGAACACATCCTTGTCCGTGCAATCACAGTTACTTGCTTAATCTCTAAAAGACATTTTAATCTTAGTGTTATTTTGCACTGAACTCAGCAGTGAACTTGTGCTGAAGCTGCCTGCCCTGACAGGTTGTGTACTGAGGCACATTCTTGCACCAAGGCAGTAGTGAAAAGTCTTTGCTGCAGCTTTGCACATCTTCTGCCCATGTGGCAGGAAGCACACATTGTCTTTACTTCCCTACATTTGCAGTTTTGCTTCCCAGTGTTGCAGGGGCAGAAAACAAGCAATTGACCATGAATATTTTGAGAGCTGTTTTCAGTTATCATACGTACTAAAAAACATTTTCATCAGTCAGTTTTGTACTAGGTGCTGTACAAACATGGGGAAATAAAAATTTCTTGTTTCAAAGAAGGGGATCAATTGAATGTAAATTGAATGTAAATTTAATTTAATGATGGGATCAATTGAAGTAAAATCTGACTGCCACAGACTGGATTTAAAGGCAAGGATCATCATTTCTCTTACAAGTGAGGGATGAGAAATAGAGTAGTTGTTGGCTGTGACCTCTTTATGTGTTTGGGAAAGAGACATAATGATAGGGAACAGTCTGGTTTGTGAATGTGATGTTTTAGTAAGTGTTCTGAATGGGTATGAGTGTGCTTAAATGCCAGACATCAAAACAGGAAAGGAGATATTACAAAAACAAAAATCTCAAATTTTGAGAGTCATACAGCTGGAGCTGGAATCTCAACAGAGCAGCAGGTAGAAAAGTCTAGGATTTGTAGGTGTTGTTGAAACTACAGATCTAGACAGATCCCAATCAGCTGATAAGAAAGCTTTTTATCTCTTAATTTGCCTTTTACTGTGAAGACTGTGATAAATCCAATAGTTTGAGCTGCTTTCACGGGAATCTTTGTGTAGAGTTCTTGTAAAAGGCAAGTAAAGCTGCAGCTACTGTGCTGTATGTTACCTAGATGTTGAATCAGTGCTGTGTCTTAACTCGCACTCTTTTTTTCTCTTTCAGATTTTCTATTTTGTACATACGTTGTTTTGTATATACTGTATATGATGACTTCGGTGGGCAGTGAACGTACCCGGGGCACTCGGGATAAAACGCAGATTTCAACCACACAGCCAATACAACAACAGAAACAAGTAGTACAGGTATGTGCTACCGTACAATAATCTTTGAGTTGAAAGTGTGTGATGATACGTGCTTCCATAAATCAGTGAAAGCGAAGAAAATAAATTATAGTCTTATTTTGGAAGAGTATTTGATATCTCACTTTAATTGTTTAGTAATCTACCACAGCATTAAATTGTTCCTTTATTTCTTGTCTCTAAATAAGTTTGTGTTTTTCAGCAATATTTTCACCAGTGACGAATTCTATACTTATGTGTGTGTCAAGATTTTTATCCTCTGACCTCAGCGTCCTCAGATTTTAGCTCTTCCATATGCTAGCCTCATGATGCTAGAAGATTCCTGGTTCTTACAGGCATTTGGGTGGGTGGGGAAAACTTTATTAGATGCATGCTGTGTTCTACAGCATGATTCAGCAGATCTGTAAGTCACAAAATGCTATACTCCTTGTGCAGTGTCTTTACACAAAATGAAATGATGAAGATTGTCCATCAGTGGACTGAAAGTATTTTGAGCATCTGTGAGATTAGCCCATTGTCTTGATTTCCAGCAACAAAGTAGTTAAGTTGTGTGCTTGCCTGGGTTACAGAGAGTGCAAAATTTCTCTGCTTCTGGCAACTCATTATTCTCTTGTCAGGAGGTACTTCTCCAAAATTGGACTCAATTCAAGAATTGCCTCAGTTCTTTGCTGGCAAAGAATGCATCAGTCTAGAGGTGCTCCCCTGGGAAACAGTCTCTTTTATTGTTTTCCAGGCTGATCTTCAACACAGGGAGACTTCCTTCCTGTTTTATACGGTATTAATTATGTGAGCTCAAGCCCTCATCTCCTTGCATTGCTGTGTTTTGCTTGCTGGTGATTCATGCTAATGTGTGGATTTAGAAAGTGACTTTCAGTAGATGAAGCTGAATTTGTTTTTGTTCTATTATAGTTTAGTGTGCAGCGGCGTGGTGAGCAGGTTGACTTCTTAACCAAACAGAAGCACAAGAAATAAATGCATAGACAGAGACAAGCATCCTGGAGGGGTTATAGGAACGTGGCCCAGAAGGGTAGGGACCAGATTAGGAAAGCCAAGGCACACCTAGAGCTAAACTTGGCTGGAAATGTAAGATATAACAAGGTGGGTTTCTCCAGATAGCTAAGGTAACAAAGGAAGATAAATCACCTCTGAGAGAGTTGAGGTCTTGACACTGACTGATGTGGAGAAGGCTGGGACACTCAGCTGTTTGCCTCAGTCTTCACTAGTAGTTGCCCATTCCTGAGAGAACTGACAGATGAAGTGGCTAAGCCACTATTTGAAATCTTGTGATGATTAGGTGAAGTCCCAGTGACTGGAAAAAGGAAAACATAATCTCTGTTTCTATAAAGGGTAAAAAGGAAGATCCGAGATACTATAGGCTAGCCAGCCTCCCCTCTGTGCTTAGAAAGAGTAATGGAGCAGATTCTCCTGGGAATCATATTAAGGCATATGGAAAGCAGTGAGGTGACTGTGGATAGTTAGCATGGCCTCACAAAGGGCAAATCATACCTAACTAACCTGGGTGGTGGCCAAGGGAATAGCAATGTATGTAATCTACCTTGACATAAGCAAAGCTTTTGATGTCATTCCACACAGCATCCTTGTCTCTAAATTGGAAACATAAATTTTATGTACTATTCAGTGGATAAGGAATTGGTTGTATGGCTACATTCAGAATTGTAAACAAGGGGTTGATGGTACAGCTGGAGACAAGTGGTGTCCTTCCAGTGTCCATACTGGGACTGGTACTGCTTAATGTCTTATTAATGACACTGGTGGTGGATTTGAGTGCACCCTTAGCAAATTTGTGCATGATGCCAAGCTGAATGGTGCAATTGTTACTCTGGAGGGAAGGGATGCCAACCAGAGCATCCTTGACAGGCCTGAGAGGTAGGCCTGTGCAAACGTTACAAGACCAAGTGCAAGGTGCTGTACCTGTGTTGAAGCAATCCCAAATATCAATGCAAACTGCAGAGTGACTGGATGGAGAGCAGCTCTGAGGAGAAAAACTTGTGTGTGTTGGTTGGTGAAAGATTAAACATGAGCTTGTAGCAAGAAGGACATAGAGACCACATGGGCTGATCAGAAGACTGAATCACCTCTTCTATGGAGACAGTCTGAGAAAGATGGACTTGTTCAGCCCAGGGAAGAGTAGGCTCTGGGGAGATATAGTGGCCTTCCAGTGCCTTGAAGAGTCTACAGAAAGCTTGAAGGGACTTTCAGATAAAAGTTTAGTGATGGGACAAGGGGTAAGAGAGGAGAGATTTAAATTAGACACATGGAAGAAATTCTTTCTTGTGGGTGTGGTGAATGCACAGGAACAGTTTGCCCAGAGAAGTTGTGGATGCCCCATCCCCCAGAGGCATTCATGGCTATACTGGTTTGGGCCCTGGGCAGCATGATCTGTTGGAAGATGTCCTTGCTCATGGCAGGAGGCTGGAAGTAGGTGACCTTTAAGGTCCCTTTAGTCTGAACTATTCTGTTATAATATTCTGTGAAATGATGATTTCCCCCCCTTTTTTTTTGGGGGGGGGGGGGGTGATATACAAGAACTGTTTTGGGCAGATTGGAGCAAGTCCAGTGAAGAAGTGGCTGAGATACCAGAGCATAGCATGATTAAGAGGAGATCAAGAGAACTAGGTTTGTTCAACCCTAAGAGGCAGGGTTTTATTCAGATATCTCATGTGAGGGTGTGGAAAAAGTAAAGCCTGAGTCTTATCAGAGAGGTCTCATGGCTCAAGCTGGAACACTGGAAATTCCAGCTGTTGAAAGAGGGAGGAAAAAAAAACTACCTTCACAGTTAGCAAATACTGAAGTAAGGATTAGAGAGATGGTGAAATCTCTATCTGGCCCCAGGCAATTCCTCTGATTGGGCCTGCTCTCAGTGGAAGGTTGCATGAGTATTACTGGAGGACCTTTCCAGTTGGTGTGATTCAGAGGTTTTAAGCGTTTGGTCTTACTGCACGTGTTCTGGGTTTTATCCATTTATTCTTTCTACTTGCATAACAAATACTTGTTTGCTCAGTTCAACAGAAAATATGATTATTAAAGATACAGAAACTAGCTTTACTGCACTGTACGTTTTTATTTAGAAATCTGATGGACTTTCCTACTTAGTCAAACTTGAGAGATCAACAGAAATATGCATTGTTTTACTGTTTAATCACTACTGATTATTTTCTCCGAATCTAGAAGAACATTGCTTTCCTAAATGGAGATTTCTTTATTGTCATATCCTATTATCATAGTTCAAGAAATTACATTGCAGATATTTTCTCTGGCATCTGGATAATAGATACACCATTTTATTATGAGATCTGGGCCTATTACTGTCACTAGTTTTGTGTTTTATACATTTCTATTTTCTGGGAGTTGTAAGTTGTTGATTCAAAATATTGTGTACTAACACTGCAAAGATCATGTATCTTGAAAGGCTGAGTAAAGTTTCGTACTATTTAATAGGACAATAAAATGTTACTTTTAAAGGTGGTGTCTTAAAAAATGAAGAACAGCAAGTTACTGGACAAAAAAAATCCCCAAACTCGTGACTATGATTTGGTGTTTGTGTAATAAAAACATCTTTGTTTTACTTGAGAATCTTGAGTTCTGTATGGAGGTAGTCCACTGGCGTAAATACTGATGATTTTCTAAGCCCACTGCTTACACGGGAAAAAATATGATACTGTCACACGTTTTATATTGTTATTAAATTGCTATATTTCTGTCATCTGATGAGAACTTAAAATTAAAAATCAGTCTTAATGGCTTCCTGTTTTTGGTCAAATATGTGGTCATGTCTGTAGAGAGATTACATTGTCTGAATTTTTCTGCTTTGGATGTCTGTAAAGGAAACGTCTTGAGTTTAAAAATTGTGATGGGCCCAAGGAAACTGAAGTCACTCAGAGGAAGAGGATATATCAACAAGGCATAAGTCCTGAAACTGGTGGACATCTACTTTTTGTTCTCTGCTGCTTACCTAGCAGACACCAATAAAGGGTTTTTGCACAGAGCACCCTACTAACTGAGAGTCTTTCATGAAGGTGTAGTGTGCTCTGGAAAATACAAGGCTTGGAGCTGGGAATTCCACCATAGTCTCTCATTTGTGTTACCAGTTGATGTATGAAGCTGTCAGCATGATACTTTGGAAATGTGAAATAGCACAGAGTGCTTAACTCTGTTACAAACACTAATTGTCTTGGAACATTGCCTCTCAGCATGGCAAATGTCACTTCCCTCAAGGAACTGAGACAGCTGCAGTAACTTCTCAGCAAATAAGCAGCTGATGGTGTATGGTGGAGTAATTTTTAGACTCTTCTCAGCATTTGCACTTGGCGACCTTCTCCAGAGCTTGTATTTGTGGTAAACTCCAACAGCAATGCAATTTGAGTCTGATGAGTCAAACTCTTGAGGCTCAGAACTTCATGTTGGTATTCTGTGAAGTGAGACTTCAAAAGGTGAGGTTTGACCAGCTGCTCAGGATGAATCCTTTTATTCAAGAATTTCAGTGGATGAAGTGGTCCCTTTCTTAATGAAGAAATATTTTGCAGCACATCTAATTGCATTTTGGGTATTAGCTCTTGTCAGTATCAGCCTTTTATAGCAAGTCTTTTCTGTTTGAGCAGAAATCAAATTAAGACCAGGATCATGCAGCATACAGTTATCTTTGATATTTTCATGGGAATGCAGTTCAAGTGGACTGCATATGTCACGCTATGAAGAGTAGCCTTATATGAGGAGACAATAATGGTGTTGAGTAGCTTTGTTTGTGGAGCATCCATCACATAGTGGGATTTATGGTGCTTTACTGCATCCATCTGTTTTAGTCTAACAACTTCTGGAGAAGTTGTGAGTATACTTTTGTGGTCCAGAAATGTTTCAGAGGCAACAATACTTCATCTTTCATATTCATATTTCTGGAGGTGCAACCCTGTCTTTTAAGTATTCGTAAATCCACAGTCACATTTGGAGAGTCAAGGGAAGGTGATGGGAGCAGGAATCATCAGAGAGGTGTTTAATTTAGAGAAAGACCATTACTGCTTTTTTATGATAAAAATGGCTCTGGAGTGATAAATACTAAATAAAGCTAATATATCAAAACAAACTTGTGTAATAAATGCTATTACATAATTCTCTTATTACATAATTGTCTTATCTATGTAGTGGTTTTTAACTTTGGCACGAACATCAGAAGCACATGTTGAAATTGCTTCTGTTCCAATAAACTTTTTAACTGTAAAATGGTCATAGAGAAGAAAATGTTAATCACTTCCCCTTAGCTCTTCTGTTTTTGGTGCACCTACTCTTTCTGAGAATCTGGAGAGAAAAATAGTGACTCTAGGAGATACTTTTTAAAAATGTGCTGTTACACTTTGTATACTTTATTGAATGTTTGCATTTTTCAGGCAACAGCAGAACAGATTCGCCTTGCTCAGATGATCTACGATAAGAATGATGCAGATTTTGAAGATAAAGTGAAACAAGTATGTTTCTTACGGTACAGAGTTTTTATGCCCTGCAGATAAAGTGTTCCTAGGATGGCTTACATTTTGGAGCTAGGGTGACTGATTCTTATTTAGATGAAGCCATTTTCAGAATGATAGATGTTTAATTAGGAAAAGGTGCGCTTATTGCACCGTAGAAGTCTGCTTGTAAGACACTGTATGGTAGTATAACTCTGGCTGTATAGTTACAGTGGTGCATTTCTCTTTGTAAACAAGCCTTTTAGCCAAAACTGATGTTTCTTCCAAACTCTATCTCTAGTTTGGTCCTGATGCTTAGCTGTCTCAGAATTAACGAGTGCATTTGGTTTGTCTGCATGTACATGAATGTGGGAAAAACTAGTCACCTACGTAAACTGAGTTTGCTAAATCATCATCTGTATTTCAGGAAACAGTAGGAAATTAGTAAAAATCTAATATTAGCGAAAGGTGAATTGAATGGTGTAGGTTTATTTTTCTTATAAAATCTAACCTCCTAGATCTGTGTATGCATTGAAGTGAAATATCACACTGTTTCCTCTATCATGCTGAGCTTTGGGTTTATGTATTCAAGCTTCCATTACACTGCTATACAGTTATAGTTTTAATAGTATTACACAATTTTTTAAAAATAGTATTACACAGTTATAGTTACTCAACCATACCTGTTTGGCTCAGTGCATTGGTGATTTTTACCTTACCAAGCACGTCACAGTTCATGTAGAATGTAGGAACACATCTAGAAGATTTATTGTGAGTGCATTGATGCAGCAGGTGGGGGCACACTTCTTGATTTCCTTTCCTTTCTAAAGCCTCTTCTGAGTCACTGTTAACTGCTTTTTGTTTTTCTTTTCTATGAAGTTGTTCATTGCTATGCTAGGAGTGAAGTCCTGTAGATCCTAAAGCCAAAGGACCCTGAAATAGTGCCTGTAGCTTTGCTGATCAGAAGAAAGCTAAGAATTAAATTCTTCATAGGAGTTCTACAAAATGTTTATTTCTATCTCATATTTTTTTTTCTCTGTGGGTAGAAGTACTGGATGCCCCATGAAAGATTTTATTTATATTAGTCCCATACTGCTCAGGACGCGTGCTGCATGTCCACGAAGCATAATTCAGTACCAGCTCTCCTTGAGCAGCCATCATTTAGCCCTTTTGTGTGGCTTTTGCTGAAGTAGATAAAGGAGCTGATCTGGTTGAAAAAGTTAACTTTTCTGGATGTTTTTCCAGGTGGATCTGGATTTTCCACCATGGTTTACTTGATGGCTGTGCTTACACAGTGGGTCAAGTGATGAGGGAGGATGATACTGGAGCTGTCCTAGTCTCTTATGTTTTTACACTCATATAAGGCTGTCCTGGGGATAACAGCATTTAACATCTGACGCAGTAGCTGCGCACATCTTTGGAATCTGTGGTGGTATTAACTCTTACTTTATGATGATAATTTGAATATTTTAATGTGTGACTTTTACTGCCAGCTTATGGAAGTGACGGGGAAAAACCAGGATGAGTGCATTGTGGCACTACATGATTGTAATGGGGATGTGAACAGAGCAATCAACATACTGCTGGAAGGAAGTTCAGACACGGTAAGGTTTTACTTTAATATTCAACTACTCTTTTTGCTTGTTGTACCTTTCTACTTTGGGATAGTGATTGGAAAAGTCCTATTCAGTAGCTTTAGATTTCCATGTCTCCACTGAAGTTCCTCTGAAGGAAAGAAGGACCAAAGCAGCCTCTGTCTTGTGCATACCTTAGATTAGGCTTGAAAATGTCATGGTTTTCCTGCTTTTTGTCCTGCAGTCTTCCAGCTTTTATTTAGGTGTATTTGTGTTCTTTGGAGCATCTTTTTGTTTTATGCTGACCTATTTGAAGCACCTCCACAATCATGAAACCTGAGACTTAGATGGTACCGTGTTTGCCACAAAGAACAATCTGTATAAACCTAAAAGGATAGGGAGGTACTTGAAGACATGTAATTCTTATAGGAATGCATTGCAAGTTCTGGGGTCTGTGTCTCAAAGATCAGTAGAAAACTAGTAATAGCAAAAGAGTATGCAGCAAGTAATTCTTTTGTTACTGTGTTGCTCATTTGCCTGTCTTTATTGAGAAGCAGAAAGAGGAAACTAAGCTGTGTGTAGCAACAATGTCACTTACTGTTGCACGGCAACAGGGGGTTTTCACGAAATTGCTGTAACTTTTTGCTGGAGGGACTTAGGTTTATCTGAGATAGAATCCAGTTTACTGTCTCATATAAATCAGGAAAGAAATCTGAACTTCCTTTCTTAGTGTTGAATGTTGACTACTTCCTGTGATTTATCGGGGTGTGCTTATTGTTAGAGAGTAAACTTTACTTTGTACTCCCCGGATCTAGGTCACATAGCATTCTAACCAAGGGAACTCTCTTTTCTAACCTCTTTCATTTGTAAGAGCTGGAGTCATGTAATGCACAGCCATGTGTAATGCTGAGTGTGTGAGTAAGCTGATAGTAGAAGAAACTATCATCTCACTTTGATTATACCAATCTTGGTAACATGCTGTCTTTTCTGTCTTCTCTTGTATTTGTAATTTTCTAGTTGAAAATACTTTTTGATTGGAAAAAAAAAAGAATATTAAATGATTTCTTACCCTAGCAAATTGTTATAAGTAATGATGACATGGTATAAACTTTCTGAATTCATTTATCAATGAGATGCAATATCTTTACTTGTTGACAAAGTCCCTCTGAATGCATTGATCTCCACAGAAGAAATGCAACTCTCAAAGAAATACAGAGAACTTAAAGGGCTTGGTGAGGAAGGGGGAAGAATATTAATTAGAAAGCTCTACATCAGTGTGTGAAGTCATTTATTATTTTTTGTGGAACTATGGACCTACAATTGAAATGGTTTGTTGCAGGGCCATTGTACTCCAGAACAGTTATGCTATGATATAAAGTTGGAAGCAGAGGTGCTTCTTGTTCTGAGTACAGATTGCCAAATCTGTTTTGAACTTTGCTTTGCTTTAGCGCACTGTGATTTTTTTTACCTCATTTAATAGATGTATCTATACAGTTTGAGAAATTAGAAGAGCAAGGAGTGAAAGACAATGTCTATTTATAAATTCTTTCTTACATTGCCAGGAGTGTTTCTTTTTTAGTACTGTGATCCTTAAAGCTTTGTACTCCGTCTTTATGAAGACTTTTCACTTGGAATGGCTGTGATAGTCTGGCTTTGGATGTACAGAGGGAGAGTAGGGAAGGGCACGTTTCTTTGCCTAGGACTTTTATTTCCTACAGGAGTAAAAGCCATTTTATACCCAACCATATTTTAGTTGTGAAGGCTTTTGAAGGTAGTTTAAAAAGGACAAGACGAGCAAGAGGGGACTTGTGCTATGTATTTCCAAGGATCAAGTCCACAACTGTAATTTGGGTTGCATGAGTCTTCAGCTGAAATTCTAGTCAGTTAACTCCTTAACAAAGGCATGATAGTCTATGATGTATACCCAAGCACAGAGATAAAGACATCTAAGAAGTTGGGAATGGCTCTAAAATTATATTGATTTTTTTTCCCTGTATAAATAGTAATAGAAGACTTTTCAAATCCCAAAGCCCTTGTGATTGTCTGAAATCCTTATTTGTGGCAAAGCATGGAAATCTGATGTTTTCATTGTTTTCCTTTTACTGTTACTTTTCAAGTCATATAAAGCTTTATTAAAGAGAGTCTGCTTTTACATATGATTTGCAGGATCATTCCGTTTGGGGAATTTCTTAAAATGATTAAAAAGCTTTTGGCACTATACTCATTAGACAAATAATAGTGTGTTCTGAACCATCCAGATTTGGTTCTTCAGATGTCAGTGCAGTTACTTAATTCTCTTTTGAAAGATCTCTAAAATTCTTAGAGTGTCTTAGTGTGTAATACAGTTACACAGGCTACAGCAGGTGAAATCACATACACACAGAATTGCAGGGGCTGGAAGATACTTCAAGAGATCAAGTCCAACCCTCGTGTGAAAGCAGGCTCACTACAATAGGTCTTGTAGGTAGGTGTCCAGACAAGTCTTGTATATCTCCACAGAAGGAGGGTCTGCAACCTCTCTGGGCAGAGAGAGAGAGTTATTCCCTATGTTTGTACAGAACTTGTTATGTTCAAATTTTAGGCTCTTGCTCCTTTTCCTGGCACTTAACACCACTGAGAAGAGCCTGGCCTCGTACAGCAGTTCATATGATAGTTACTGGAGGAGGCTGAATTTTCTGTCACACAAATAACATGGTGTTGCTCAAACAAGCAGTTTTGTGCTTCTAATCTGCAACATCTGTGCTTCACCTAAGTTGGTTTACGACAGTGTAGTCTTCAATTCTGGAGACGAAATTGATTAGTGATTCCAGCCTTATTTCTCGCATACATTTCTTAAAAAAAAAAAGTGACCATTCTAATACTTACTCTCTTACACAGGATGTTGAAACTTTAGATTTGTATTTGTGAACTGTTTTGTTACCTGCCTGCTCAGCAACAATAGTTTCTTAATTGTAGGCAACTTGGTCACTGCCTGCTTTGTGAGGGCTTCTTAGTTGTCTGAATTGAGAAGAAATAAGACAGGACCAAAATGACTGACTGGTAATTGCCTGTTGTAAGATCATGGGCTTTATGTAGTGCTTCATAGTTAATGGCAACTTATCTACATAAGCAAATTTCCTGTATGAAAACTGTATCTAGACAATGGGCTCTTAGAGAGAGGAACATTAAGAGTATTTGCCATCTTCATGATTTACAGATAAAACTTCTTCTTTACTCTGCTCAGAAGACTAACCATGCAATTGCGTAACACATGAATTACTGTACTATTTTTAGCAAATGTGTTAGTTACTTTATTTTCAGCTCCTACAGATGTTCATGTGGAAGTGGTGTTATCACTGAATTTATTTTAAGGATAGATTTTTATATTAAAATAGAGGTCTGATGTTTGGACCATAGTCTTTTTTCTTGTTTAGACAAAGTATTTCTTGGCTTTTGCTCTCTGTGATGAGCTGTGGCTGTGTGAGTGGATGGTTTGGCTTATTGTGGCCACCGGTGTTTTCTCATGTTCTTAGTCTGCATTTAAATTCTAATATTTGTTTCTTTCTCATCTCTTTGCAAAAATGGAGCTAGATTTTCCATTTATATCAGTGTAGTTCCTGGTACATATTACTTACCTGGTAATGTAGAAATACCTTTTATTTTTCCTTTGAAGTGAACAGGTCTGGGTTGATATTATAGACAGAGAGGTCTCTTCCTTTTTGACTTCTGTATCTAATTCTATTCTGTCTAAATAGACTTCTTGGGAGACTGTAGGGGGAAAGAAGAAAAGCCTTGGAAAGGAAAGTTCAGAAAACAAAGAGAACAGAGAAAAACGAGGGGACAGAGAAGTGAGTCGTGGACGGGGAAGTTCCAACAGACGGGGAAGAGGAGGCAGCCGTGGCCGAGAGTGTACGTATAGGGGTTATTTTAAAAGCTTCAGATGTCTTTCTTGCAGCTGAAACTGGTTGAGAGTGAATGTTTAATGGAACAAAGTCTATTAGAGCTGAAGTTCAGTGCTGAAGTGATTATAACTTGTTTATGTGACAGCTATTTTTGATTTGTCTACCTGATTTTTGGAATGGTCTTTACTTCTATTTTTCAGAGACAGCTCAGTTTAATTTAAATTTCTTTCCTTTTTGGTTAATCGATCTTGTACAACTTGCTGTCTCTTCTATGAGTTTTAGAACTGAGTCTTTGTAAGACTGCCTGAAAGCAAATATGTCACTGCACAGCTGATACTTTTTTTTTTGTTTCTTTTAATGAAAAAAAATGCCTAGCTTTGGCTCCATCTCCTTTTATGAGTGGGAGAACATGAAGATGTTTTCATCTTCTCATAAGGGGAATGAAAAAGCTGGGAACATTAATAATCTCTAGCATATGTTACTCATTTAACCCAGCCACAGGTGAGCTTCTACAAAATAAGTACTTTGTGAACTGAAACATTTAAATTGCTCTTTTATACAGATAGAATAGTATATCATGCAAAAGAGAACGGATATTTTCCAAATTAGGTAGAATCACATTAAATCACCATTGAATATACACATTGCCTTTTTTCTCTTAAGTGTTATCAGCAATTATGTAAGCTGCCTGTGTTTTCCACGATAGCCATGAATATTTATCATAACATTGATTAAATGAGCAGAAAATGGAGAGGATAAAAAATAACACAACCAAAAGAACCCCACCTTTTCCCTTAGAAGCAGGACAAATATTTACAATTTTAGCCAAACTTTGGTAACTCAAAGCTGGAATATATTCAGATACTGTGCTGGTCAGTGAAGGCATTGTGAATCTTTATAGAAGAATGGAAGTGAGGAGAGAGATTTTTTGGCAAGTCTGTATGCTGCTTGTTTCTGTACTAAACTGGAGCTAAAGATGATTACCAAATCTTGATATTATCTTCCCACCTTTATATGCATTCTTTAATTTTTAAGTTTTGTTGATGCTATCTGGATGTGTTGTATAGTACAAAATTCTCAGCAATGTTCTGAGTGGTCAGTCATTTTCCAGCCCTCACTTTAAGGGAGTCAGGGGATGTGGCACAGGGCAGGAGTACAGGAGAAGAGTTGGTGTTATTGGTTATCTTACTCTTCTGCTGTTGCCAACCAACCTGTTATCAGGAAAGTGAAGCATGAAGCAGGGTAATTTCTTGCCTCTTTAGAGGTTTGAGACCACAGTTTAAAAAACAGTGTTGTGTCTGCTAGAAGACATAACCCTCTTAATAGATATTTTGCTTCCTAGTTGTCCAGTTTAAAGTAAACAGCTTGCCTGTAGCTAGGCCTGCAAAAGAAGAGGGATGACTGAGATATCTTGACCATCGTGCTCTGACAATCTTTCCTTTTCTTTTTGGGTTCAAGTTAAGCAGATGACTGTATTGTCTCATGTACAAGTATGTAAAGTTTCTCTTAAGCTGTCTTCTCTCCACAGTTAGAGCTGAAGAAAATGGAGTGGACAACAGTCAAGGTGACAGGCCTTCAGACCGTGGGAAACGTGGCCGTGGGAGAGGTGAGATGGTGGCACTGGTGTGGGACTGGCACTGATTTCATTTCCTGAAATGGAACTCCCTCATTTATTTAATTAAAAGCTTATTTTTAAGCATTTGTTTGTTATCCTTTGAATCCATGAGCACCTCAGCCACCTTTAATTTAGATACTCTCCCCCTGCAATTGTTGTTTGAGACTCCTAGCCACTATGAAAGCATTGTTTGGTTTCATAATGGCTTAAAAGAATTGGCATATCACCTTCATGGCAATTTTTTGTGTGATAGACTGGTGTCCTCTGGCTATGGAGAGCTCTTCTCCATGTTGAATCATGACAGCCTCCTGTGTGTGGGAGTGTAATGGACTCCTCAAGATGTACCTTGGCAGCAGGAGAGTGCAAGATTCCTTCTGTAGAGCTCTTGTGGAGGGATTTGGTATGTTCTTATGCCATTTTGTTGTAGTAGATCCTGTTGTCAGGTTTGCCTTCTGTTTTCGGTACCCAGTTGAAGAGCACTTGTGACCCTAGAGGTTTCTTGGTTAAAAAAAAAAAAAAAAAGAATTGGCATGGGAGTATTGATGAGGAGAGCTATGGAAAGAGTACTGTGGACTCATAGGTACAACTCTAACTGCATTCTGTAGAAGAGATAGGAAAGATTATGGCCTTTTTGTGGTGTGGAAACAAGAGATGCGTAGCTGGTTTAGATTTTCATTTGATCTGTGGAAAGAAGCATATTTTTCTTAGAGCAAGAGGAAGAGAAATGGATAGCTGGGAATGGTACAGCTTGTGTGGGGAAAATGGATATAAAATTAAAATGATGAAGTGCACAGCAGAGCTAATAGCTTAATAAGTGATGTCTGAATAATGGGGAAAAAGAGAGTTTCTACCTACAAAGGACTCTTCTGTTTGGAATATGCAGTGACAAGGCATTCAGTGACTGAAACATCAAACTTCATTGTCACCAAATTTGTATACTGAAGGAATGGAAAGGTGTAAAGACACATAACTTCCAGAGGATTGTGAGAATGACTTGACTGTGCATGTCAATCTGCAGATAAGAAATGACACGTGCACAGCGTAGGTTTGCAGAGGAGGTCTGCTGTTCACAGATGGAATTTAAATGCTTTAGTTTTTATTGTTAAATAATTATTTATGCATGTTGTAAGTATAAAGGTAGGACTTAAACATTTTTTTTTGTGAAATTTAGAAGTTAATTTCAAGTTCAATCAGTATTTTTATTTGTAACCGTATGAACAAAGCATTGCATTTGTTGTTACCATAACCTTTCTAGGTAAATATCATGTTTCAAGCCAAGGCATTTAGCCATCAGTATCAAAATAGTGTAACTGACTGAAGAAATAGGAAGAACTTTGTCCAGTTTCTGTTACTGGGTTAGTGTATGTAGTATTTCTGTATCTCTTTACCAAACATTTTATACTTTACATTAATGTGAGCACTGTGCCTTGATGAAGTCTTCTCAGCGGTCTGTGATAAACCCTTTGAATGGCTTCCTGATTGTTATATTGCAAGTATATGTATTATACAGTAGAAATACCTAGTTTAATTTTATAATGCAAGCCCTCAAAATCTGCAGGTAATTATATAAAGCTGTATAATTTACTTTTCAGTATTTCAGGGATGCATGACTTTCTTTCAGTATGAGTAGATTTTATTTTAAATAAAAGCTTCTTGCCATTTTATTCACTAGCCTTCACTGTTAGACAAAATAGGGAAATACAGAGGTAAAGTACTTCAGCTAAAAGTAAATAGATTCTGTGGTAATCACCACAGAATCCTCTTTTAAAAATGCTTCATTCAGTGTGTGTAGGAGTGTAGGCATCATATAAAAGTAGGGGTCAGCTAATATCTGAGCAATGCACACTTTCTCTATTTTAAGTTACTGTCTCAGGCTGGAATTATCTTATTGGCTGCTTTCTAGGGGGAGAATTGTTGGGCCATTGTATTACTGCTTTATTGTAGAAGAATCTAATGTTAAGAAATGACATGCACTGAAAACAGGAGAAATTGAATTAACTCATGTTATTTACTGGGGGAAGAAAACACCAACAGTGATACTGAGAATTTCAGCCTTAGTGCTATAGGCATTAACTTCCTTACACAGTAGATTTTCCGTTAATGACTGTGTGGCATTCCTTGCAACTTTACAGGGTAATAGGTATACTATGTACAAACAGTGCTGGTTTGCATGCGAGAGATCAGGGATTTCAAGTAGTTAAGTATTACTGACCAAGGAAGAGGAAACAAAAGTGCACTGCAGGAGGTGTTTTGTGACACATCCCAGCTGGGACTGCTTTGCTTCTCAGCTGTTAATCTTTGCTTGCTAAGCAGATTGTAAACTTTGATTTGGAAAAGAGTCAAGGAACTCACGCTTTTAAGGTGGCCTTCCCATCTGTGTTTCTCTTCAGAAATGAATTTCTTGTATCAGTTAAATTTAGCTGTAAAAAAAAAAAATCACTATAACGGTGATTGATAACAATTGTATTTCTGCGTCAGTGATGCGAGGACTTGGAATGGAATCTCCTGAAGGAATTAGGAAGAGAGGTGGTTATGCCCTCAGGACTGTCAGTTCTAGAGATGTTTACTTATTTGTGTTTTAATCAGCTGTAGTGCTGTATATAAACTGACAGATTTTATAGGCATGGTGTTTTTTTTATATTGCTGTTTTCTACTATTCCCACATCTTCAGTTTTAAATTCATATCTGGTTCTCCCACTGTCCTGTACCCAACGTGGAAGTGGGAGCAGCAGAACTACAGGAGGCTTTGAAAGGTGCTGAGAAGATGGCCTTTATGGGCTGCGAGGAGCAAGCAGAGTAGGGCTTTGCAGCCTCCAAAAGAGAGGGCTCAGTGGTTGTGTGAGAGGGATCTGTAAAATTTCTTCAGGAAACCTTCCATGGGAAAATCAATTGATCAATCAGTTGATGTGAGGAGGAGAGTAGATTATTATGTTACGGATTCAAAATGAACATAAGGAGGTGATATTCTTATAGGTAGTTAGCCTGAGGAATTCTTTACTATAAGGTGTTACGGATTCTGGAAACTTCCACGTGCAGGCTCTTGACAGAATCATCCTAAAAAAGAACCGTAGTGAAGAAACAGGACCAACTAACCACCACCAACAACGAAAAACAACCCCCAAAACCCAACGAGGGCTGTGAATTCTGTAGATTATCTGGTTCATGAGGTCTTTGATCCACAAATAGTTGAAGACCGGGAGAGTGTTCAGGGAGATTGTGCTGTGATTTCAGCTCTTACATGCTTCCATGTAAATCTCATTGACAGTAGTTGATAACAGGATAGCAGGTAGATGAACTTCATTCAGCATAGAAGTAGTTAGATTCATATGTAGTCATCTTCCTCATTTGTAAAGTGAGAATGAATTTGTCACATTTACTACTATTCCTAAATCTTCTTCCTTATCATTCTTTCAGTGTACCAAGAGTGAGTTCCTTCTAGCAAAATAGAAATAAAAGTGAAAGAGAAAAACATGAGGTTTTAATTTCAGACTTAAAAGTTCCTGTCAAGGAACCTTTCAAACAAAAAAATTTCCTACATATGTAAAAAAATAAAAATAAAATAAAAATCGAGCAGCTTACCATTTTTGTAAGTATCAGACTAGTCCAGCTTATGTACATCATCTCTTTCTCTTAACAACAACAACAAAAAAGGGCCAAACAACCCTTCTTAAATAAAAAGATTTTATCTGGAAGAAAATGAGCATCTGTAACCAGAATTGTGTGTCTAAAGGCTTTTTTAAAGCTTTGCACAGAACATGTAGAACATATTTTGGATTTTCTTTGCCAAAACTAGCAAGGATTTTTTTTATTTTTTTTTCCCCTGCAACATGAATGCAGAGTAGACCTTCTGGAGGTCGCAGTCTGAAGTTTGTTTAGCTTTCCTGTAGTTAGCTTGCATTGGCCAGAAAGCTTCATGTGTCACATAGTTTCTCCTTTTTGATGTTGTTGTTTTGTTTTAACATATGTCACTTATTTTTTTTCAGTGTAAGTGTGGAATTGGAAGCTTTCTCCGTTTGCTTCTCAAAATGATTATTAGAGCACATGCAGTGTATAAAACTGACCCAATGCTTCTAGCTGCATGATGATTAGTAAGAAAAGTTATTTGAATTTCTACATATAAACCTCTGTGTTTATTTTTGTAGTATGGAATACCCAGAATAGAAAACATCCTCCTTGTTACCTATTCATAAGTGGTAGGCCTTTATCTCCTCATCTTCTTGTGACTGTCTTGCTCTGCATTTCCAGAACACAGGCTTGAGCTGTCCAACTACTGTGTAGTCTGAGATAAACATATCTTCAGGCTATTACCTGCTCTTCCAGTCTCCTTATTCTTCTCCGTTCAGCTATTCTTAGACCTCTTCTTTTAACCTTGATGCTTGTCTAATTCAAACCATTCAGCATGGAAATCTTAGTTGTGAGACAGAGCGCGTGTTCTAGAGGAACAATTTAGATCTGTAAGCTCAGCTGTGTTCTACAAAATAGGCAGAATTAATGGGTAGTCCTGCAATTATCTTGTGCTTCCTGGCAGTGTGTATATGGTTAGGAGAAGAAGCGTTCTGAATGAAGTGGATGAACCATTCTTTCCATGCAGGGTTGGCACCAGAGTTGATTTTTTGATTATAGAAGTTTTGAACCCCTGGTGCATTTTACTGCAAAGAGAAAAACTCAACACCTGTTTCTCTTCTGGAATGAATGCTGGAGAACTTAAATGAAAACAAATTATAGCCAAAGTAAACATGGCTGACTGAGAGAGGTGCTCTGGAAAGCAGAAAAAGAGCTAACAATATACTGATGAACAGAGTTAAAAGCTTAAAGAAAACAGAAGAATGTTTTAAATAGTTCATTTAAAATTATGACATTGGATAGGATAGTAGTAGGAATGTTAATTGGAATTGCCTTTAAGTGTAGGTCCCTAGTCCCGGCTCCCTGGAACAGAAATGAGTAAGTTACATTGCCCTTACTTTAGGCTGTTGCTTGCAGATCCAAGTGGAAAGAAATGTCAAGAAATTTTATGAGTGTTTATATGAGACAGTACAGTAACTTTATTCATTCCCTAATATCTATCATTTGCTTTTGCTCAGTGTGCTAAATGATTGTAAGGAAATTCTATTCCTTTAGTCTCAGTGGAAGATACAATGAGCTACTGCCGTGTCATTTGTTCTCTCTGAGGGTAGATTGAAAATGTCAATTAAGAAGATTGTGAATTACCACAAGAAAAATGTTTTTGGAAACATTGAGGATTGTGCCGGAAACCACGTATAGATCTTTTTAGAGTACTGTCAGTTATACTCTTTATGCAGAATAAACTGACATTACTGCAGGGAGGAATTGGTTCTGTACTGTCTCCTGTTGCATTTGAAGATTTCAAAGCCAAAAAAGAAAAGCCAAGCCTACCAAACAACAACAAAAATGCCAAAAGCAGGGAGGCATCGGGACAACAGGTTTACTTGATTTTTGGTGAATTATCCAAACGTGAAGATGACTAGTTCTCTGGCATTTAGCAAGGAGGGATCTGATTCAGAGAACTCATACAACAGTGAACTAATTGTTTTGTTGGTTGTTTTGTGGTTAATCAGTGGCTGTATTTGCAAAACTCTCAGTGCAGGGAAGGGAGTAGAGCTTGAGGTCACAGGTGAGGATGACCTCTGTTGAAGCAGTTCTCCCCTTGAGCACTCTCCCTTTCACCCACCCTTGTCTTCCAGGCAATGAGTGACAGGGAATTTTTGGAGCATTCTGAGCATGCATGGAGGCTGTGAATTTAGAGCCTCTTATGCAAGCGTGAGAAAGTAGAGCATAGCAGCCTCATTTGGGATGAGGGTTTAGGTAAGTCCTATTGTTTAGAATTTTGTGCCACTTCTCTAGATACAGAAAAGCTAACAAAAATTGCAAGTCCTGCTGAAATGTTCAGTGACCTGTGACTTAATTGAATCATAGGATGACTTGGGCTGGAGGAGACCTCAAAGATGATCTTGTTCCAACCCCACTGCCACGGGCAGGATTGCCTACTGCTAGATCAAGCACTAGATCAGGTTGCCTGGGATTGCATATATTAGGGAAATGTTCTCCTGTGAGAAAATATATTTAAATAATTGCAGTGGTTGTCTCTTAATTATGGCATTTTCTTGTGTGACAGACTAGTGACTGGCTCCTTCTCTGCTTTTGCTGTTAAATGGTGTTTTCTCTCCTAGGGTTTGGACGTGGCAGAGGGAGAGGAGCGGGGAGGTTTTCAGCCCAAGGCATGGGGTAAGAAACACACAGAGCACAGATTTTGGGGGGGATCAAGCTCAGCAGCAATATTGATTGCCACTGTATGTATTAATATTGCTGTATGTAGAGTAAATCAGCATGGATGCTAAAATTCACAGCTCTGTTAGATAATAAATTGATTATTTTAATCCAGTATTTCTAATTGGATGATCCGAATCTTAGTTTACTCAGTGTCAAACTTGAACTCATTTGTATCTATTGGTACCAGCCGCGTAGCACCTAGGAGGCTGAAAGTTCTCTGAAGTGGTTATTGTCCAAAGCCAATTTAAAAAGATTTGTTTCAGTGTAATGTGAAACATGTGAGCCCTAAATAAATCAGGAAGACTAGCCATTATAAACTTTCTCCTGTTTTTGAGCTTTCATGCTTCAGTTGTTTGGACATGCATGTACTCTAAAACAGAATCAATGGAAGTTGATGATTAGCCCTAAAAATTGTTTTCAGTTTTATCAGAATAACTTGATTCAGAGAAGCGTAGCCTCCACTACTTTCAATGTTTGCTTGAAATGATGTTTCATGTAACATCAGTGATGTCACAATGAACAGAAGGCTAGTTTTACTTCTCTAATAGTCCTTCTTGTTCATCGTCTTGATGATAAACTGGAAAGAAGTTTTTCTGAATTAGTCCTTTTCACCTGTAATAGGCATCTGTTTTTTGGCACTGGTGTCAGGAGTGCATTCTTAAATAATCTTAGTGATGTTCTGACTGCTGTCCTGCGCAAGTCTGTTGTTCTTGAAGTACACAATACTGCTTTCTCATCAGTCTGCCACTGAGAAACTATCAACTGAGAAAGGCTTAATGCTGACCGTGTAAACTGACGTGTTATAGGATGGGGAGGAGTAGACTTGTTGTTAACTGCTTTTTCAGGAATTCTTGTTTTGGTTCAGTTTCTCAACAATCTCCTCACTTTTTTTTCTTTCCCCCTCCTATTACTCCTTTTCTCTTTTCTCCCTTTTTTTTATCCGTGTCTGCTGATAGAGGAAAATTTTCATTTGGAAACCAAAATATCAAGATAAATATGTGGAAATCAAGATGTTAAATCTAACACAACTTCAGCTAAAAATAATGGCACTTGTGTTCAATGAATGACCCATGTATTCTCTTCCATTTCTCAACTTTTAAAACTCTAGGACATTTAACCCCGCAGACTATACGGAGTCTTCTGCCACTGATGGCTTTGGGACAAAATCAGAGATTTGGGAGACTGGTCAGAATGATGCAGATGATGGAACTGGTAAGATGCTTCCAGAAGTGGAAGGATTGGAATGAAGAGCTGTAGCAAATTGCAGTTAAAATAACCATTCTGTTAGTATTCAGTTAACTTGTGAAACTGTGAATACATCTCACCTGGCACAGGTATTAGTTCATAGCTTAACTGCTGTTAAATTGCATAGCATGTGCTGTAGCCCAAGTAACTGGTTAAATTGAGTGGAAGGTAATTGCAATTTTTTTGTTTGTTTAATACTAAGAATCCCTTCAGAGACAAAGGGATTTGAAGAGTTACTGGAAGAACCTTGTATGTGAAGAATTGTTTCGTTGTCTTAAGTACTGCTTAAGAGCTCACATAATTGTAGTTAAGAGCATAAGTACTACTAAAAGTGATTGGTTCACAGGCGTTGAGCCATAGGATCTGAATACCTAAGTGGAAGAATAAAGAAAGAAATGGAAGAACTGTTGATGAATATAAATCCACTTGGTGACACTGAGATGTCTTTGGAAGCCCCATCTATACAAGATAAGAACCTGAGCATATGAGTCTCTGGTATGGAGGACAGGTCTGATATCTGACACCTTTTGAAAATAAGTAATTACTAAAGCACGAGAGGGGGCACTTGAATGGAAGCCAAAAAGGCACTCTGCCTCCCTGAAGATAGAGGCATCCATATTTGTGTTTCTATCTGAAGTTTCAAGTATGAAATGTGCACTCCTGGCTAATGGCGAGAGACAGTACAGTCTGGAAAGAAACCACTTAACTGTGGTCTCTTGGTGATTCAGAACTGAAGAATGTGGCCTGTTTATCTATGATTTGGAAAAAAAAACAGAATGGATTGCTGCTTCCCATTTTCTGTGGCAGGAGATGAAGACAAAGGAAAGCCTGTGTCATGATGGAGAAATTCTTGTGTTATTATCCACACCTGGGAACTACTGACTGACAGAAGATCCTTTTGTGAAGTAAAATAACAAGAAAACACCACTCTAAACAAACAAATTAATTAAAAAAGAAATCAACAGCCAGGAAGGGTGACTTTTTTTGTTGAAGCTGGTTAAGATGATTTTTTTTTCATAACCCCTTTGTCACGTTTTGAAGGAAAAGACTGATACTGGAGGCCAGTGTTTTCTTTGTTGAGCATTGCAGGTGCAGCTTTGTAAACTTCATAAAAGCCATTTTTTCACTTAACCAGAGAAGCTAAAAGCAGGCTCATTGTTTAGGTGGGCTTATTGTGCAATTTCTTGTCACTCTTGACTGCTTGATAGTCCGGTGTCAGAGAGTGATGCTGAGTATTTTAATGGCTATTGAAAGGGAGCTCTTGTCAAACACGGCATCTTTTCAGGGACTTACTTTTTAAATGGTTTGGTACTATAGTGCAAACAGGAGCATGCCATTTACGTAATTCATGTTAGTTTTTCAATTAATTTACTGGATAAGTAGTTGGGCAGCTAATGACTTGAAAATTCCTGTAAGAATACTAACACTAATATTTGCTACATGGTAGTGGAAGGCAGGGTGCATTGTCATAAGTATTGCAGAAGCAATAAGTTAACTGACTAAAGAAATACTCTAGAAAGGCACGTGGAAACTGGAACAGAGTTAAAAGATTCACTGGTTATTCATTGATGAGCACAGCTAGTAGGCTATGTTTTACAACTTGGACTTGTGTTCTGCTTCCTAAGTGAGCTTGGATATTTTGACCATCCTTGTAGCCAGTGTAGCTATTATATGCCTACTCTGTTTCCTGTTGTGGGCATCTCCTCGTTCTTCAGTAATGGAAGAATTTTACTTTGGTGTAATAGAGTGTTTGAGTGTGGCTAAACAGATGTCCAGAGTTCGTGAATCCATCTACTAGGGATTTGCTGCTAAGTAAATCAGTGGAAACTGAAAATGCACTAGCTTGTGTCTGCAGTTTTTTTAATACCACATCTGTTTTTGCTGTTAGGCCATACACACATCAGTGAGAACTGCACTGAATTTCAGCAAAGCAGATTAAGGCATATAATGGGAATTGGGGGAGCACGGTGAGAAGTTTCCTTGGCTTTGTTGGCTCCTACAGGGTATGAATGAGTGATTGTATGAGGGGAGTTTT
The DNA here is from genome assembly GCF_002078875.1 of Numida meleagris. Taxonomy (NCBI): domain Eukaryota; kingdom Metazoa; phylum Chordata; class Aves; order Galliformes; family Numididae; genus Numida; species Numida meleagris. The sequence continues at coordinate 7,632,256 of NC_034438.1, read as the reverse complement.
CTGTAGTGTAGGAAATGTTCGTCAGTGTAGGGAGTTTCCTTCATAATAATTTGGTGAGTGGAAATTTAATGTAGTTTATTGTAAAAGTTCTTTATAGACACAAAGTACCTTTTTACTTCTAATCATCCTTTACTTTCAGTGAAAAGTTGCCATAGCTGACAAAACTATATACATCAGCTCAGGGAGAGAGTTTTATTCTATAAAGCTGCTTCGTTAGGCAAGTCCTTGGAATGTCAGGAAAGTCCCTGAGCCATTCTCTGTTGCCCCAAAACAAAATGAAATAAAACAAAAAACAACTTCAATAAAAGTAGGCTTTAAAATAGAATTATTTAGTTTTATCAAGAATGGAAGCACTTTGAACTGTGGTCCAGAAAGTGTGTTAAAGGATCATTAAAGAGGAGTCTGCAGCTGGGGTAGTAGTTTTAAAGCAAAAGTAGGAGTGCTGGGAAGGAAAGGAAGCTGGGGTGAAACATAGAAGCAGTAGAGATGTGGAGCTGGGAGCAGATTGGACAAAGTTGAGGTGTTGTTTTGGCTTGTTAATCATAAGTATTCTGTCTTTTTTTTTATTAGTTCCTCTTAGTCTATGGAGCTGTGGTGTTAATTACAAATCAGTAGTTCTAGTAATAAGGTAACAGTGTGGAAATTCTAACTACATGAATGATGAGGCATGTATTTGTATGGAGCAGTGGACTGGTAAATGTGAGATAAGCCCATATCTTCTTTCATCTGTGAAGAAGTAAACAAAATTAGCTCATTCTAGCTACGTGGGGAATTAAAAAGGAGATAGTGGGCAACTGCCTGGAGAAGCTAGACCAGTTTTGTGTATCAAAATGTTTTCTGAAGTCATCGTACTAATTTAAATCCTTTGTGAAATTCTGAGTCATTCTTCTTTTAAGTCAGTGCTGTGAGGGGATTAACTTCAAAATTTTCAGTCAAAAAGAAATACATGATTTGTTTCTGAAATGTAGTTTGTCCCATACATGCTCTCAAAGTGCTGTGGACCATCTTAACCAGAATCATTGCAGGTGTTGGAGGAATCTCAGCAGCCTGAGTAGGCATTGTTGTGTAATTTTATAGAAAGGGTAGCTGGTTCTCTGGATCTAAAACTTAATGTTGGTGGTTGAAGTAGAAAGAGAATAAAGGTTGAATCTTAATGGTTCATAACATTTTCTTGTAATTGTGTTGAAAGTAATTCAGCATCCTAATTTTACTAGAAGTAACATTCGAGGCAAAGAGAAGAGACAGGTGGAAGGAAACAAAATGACCAATGCTATTCCAAAAGGGAGTCTCCTTGAACAGTTTGATATTTCCTTAATGGCATGCTGAGTCTTTGTTCTCTTACTTTTTCTGATATACCTGGCAATGGGAGATCTCAAACAACAAATAGCTTCAATGCTTAAAAATAAATTAGGATGGAGGTGCTCGCTTCTCAAAGTAGACTGTAAAAATCCATTCTGGTGGCTTACTGATCATAGGATGGTTTTGGTTGAAAGAGACTTTAAACATCTAGTTCTAATCCCTCCTACTGTGGGCATGATTAGCTTTACAACTTCTTAAGATAACCATGTTCCCACTTCCAGAGAAAATGGCTCTTCAGTGCACTTCCCCTTTGTTTACGACTACATTGTGCTGTTTACCTTCAGAAAGATGGAGTTGGAGGTACTGATGTTATTTTTGATAGCGTTTCATAAATCTCACAGAAAAATTTCATCTCATCTTGGTTATGAACAGCCTTAAATGACTCTGAAACTGAAGAACGACAACAAAGAAAAATTAAATTATAGTTTATCTGTCCAAGGAATAGAAGGGAATTGAAAGTTGCAAGAAAGTTGTTTATTTAGGACTGCAGTAGAAGTCAGGAGGAACAATTCAAGGAATCCTCCAGGTCTTTCTAGAACGTGGAAGCAATGGAGAAGAGGAGGATTTGTACAGAAGTTTGAGATAAACCAAGATACAATAACTTGGGGGCCAGTACATGTATTTGGCTGATAATTCAAAAAAGAAGAAAAGAATGTCACAGGAAGTGAGGAATTGGAGGAAAATAGTTGAAGTTGTACCAAAACCCTATGTTACACTTCTTGGCTTTATGAATTTCTAGAACTGAACTTGTTGCAGCAGTGAATGTGAAGTGGTCACAGATGGAAGTGTAAGCTGCTGTTGATATGTCAGAGATCTTTGAAAACAAAGCGTAATTTCAGTGGAAAATAGAACTGTTGCATATAAATGCTTTGCAAAGCATGGGGATAAAGGTTATGAAAAGAATATATGGAGTTATAGTCTTACCAAGGTGGATTATGAATGAAAAGGCAATTGTTACACTTGTGACAAGAATACTGAATCCTGTCAATACCACACAACTGTTAGCAATATGGATTAAATTCAGAGAACAACTGTAAACAGAGGCTGGAAGGTTGACTTTGGAACATGGAATGTTAATATGTGACAGTAACAAACTTGTCCTGGTACAATTGATTAAAATAATGAAGGGTTGTGTTGAATATTTGGGAAAAGCAAATGCAGAGAAATGTGGTCATCACTAGAAGCAATGTGGAACGTTAGGGAAACATCTCAGGTATTGTTCCAAACAGCTCCCGTCTCTCAAAGGTGTGTGAGGGTAACACAAGAGTGGAGTATGCTCTGTCAAGGCTTTTGTTTGTTTTAGCTGACTGAGCTCCATTGTTGGATTTCTGGCAGTAGCGCTGAGTGTTCATCTTACATAGAGATGAGTCTTGCTCTGGCCAATGTGAGATAAATACAGGCAGGACAAATATAGGGATGAATTCGTTTAAAGAAAATAAACAACAAAGAGACTCTGTTCTGGTCAGGAGAAGGGAGAACAGGATCAACTTTCTCTAAAGATTACTGCTTACAGGGCTTTGCCTCCTTTCCAAGATTTCTGTGGAAATGTGAGTTGGTCTAGTAATTTGAGGTATGGTAATAATTTTGGTGTACTGTCCTATGATCATTAGTTATTTTTCAAGTGCATCAATATTTTGCAGTAAGAAAAAAAATCCCCTAATTAGCTGTTTAGTGAAAAGAAGAGCAAGAGGTGTTTCAGGCAGTCTTGTATTGCTCCATGGAGCCAACACAGAATGGATGTTACCTTGTTCCGGACCTGCCAAATAATTCTGGATTCACAGGTCCCTTGGTGACGTGTGTGTAACTCCCTATGGTTGGCCTGCTCCTAACATGGGATTAGTGCCATTCTGCCCTGCTCTGGCGTGGGTGCTGCTTGCTCAAAGCCTACCAAAGACTATACTGATATAGTGAGTGGCTTCATTAGTGTAAGTGGGGTTTGATGCTGTCTTCAAGGGGCTTTGTTTTGGAAAGAATTTATCTCCAGGGGTTCCTAGTTTTACATGTGATTAAGGTAGAAATTCTTTTGCTTTTGTGCTTCATCAAAGGTGATGGTACCTGAAACTTTACTGCTGTGTTTTGTTGGCTTGTGTCTATGCAGTTAAAGTGAAGACTCAAACTGTTGCTGATTTCCTCTTCTCTGTGCTTATGCTGGTGGGCAAGGCCCTCAGTCTGTTCATCACTCTTGCATATCTGGGTCTGCTGTTGCCTAGGGGAGAAAGTAGGTTTCTAGTGATCCTGTAGGATCATTTAGTTCAGTTTGGCCTTTGCTGCACGCCACAGATTGGGCACTGTGCTCTGATGTTTGCCAAAGTTCTGCTGGGAAGAAATGTTTTGCAGCTATGGTGGAAGCTTATTGACTTTTCTGCTGCCATTATATCTTTATATGTTTTAAGATAAAAATCCCCTTGTAAGAAGTGGTATGTGTTGTTCTGACCTAAGGAGAGTGTAGAGAGGAGCCCGTAGAGGCATAGCTTGGGTTTTGAATTTGTTTGTCAAAAATAGGATTATGAATGCTAGAGCAGGTGTTCTGGTTGTATTTTGGTTGTATGGATTTGTTTGTGGAACTGGGAGAGCCCATGGAGGGATTGAGTAACCTCTCCTTGTCACCAGGGACAGGTGTAGGAGGAAGTTCTTGCCAACATTTTAGTATTTTATCACTGGTTGCAGACATGCATTTGTGCAAACTGTCCACTACCATAGTGGCTAGGAGATTCCTGAAATCATACAGTGAAGTTTAAAAGAAGCAGAAAAACAAACATCTCCCAAATTTTTTAATCTGCAGACCAATTTTCTATGGCTTCTCATGTTTCCAACCAACATCCCTTCACTTTGTGTTTCTACTAATAATCAAAACAAGATTGTTTGTAATACAGAAGGGTTGATATGTGTAATTCAACTTGCAGATTCTAACTGCTTTTTTTTTTCCTTCCCCAAACTGTAATAGGTGCATGGAAAAATTCAATAGAAGAATGGACAGCAGAAGATTGGAATGAAGATGTAAGTGTACCTTCTTGGATAGATAGCATTCATTATTTATGTTTTCAGAGTCTCTGCATTGTTTTCAAAAACTAAATGTAATTAATTATTTCTTGTATTTTTGCAGTGACACTTCTTACAGTGTTTCCTGCTGTAATTCTGTTTTAAAAGACTATGTATTTAGATGAGCTTTAGTTTTAAGTAAAATTGAATCAAGAAATATTCTTTTATTTTGCTTGGTAGCCTATGTATGGATAATAAAATTTTAAGTTTCATCCCCAGTTAAGTATTAATGAATTATGGTTCCTTAATGCATAATAGTGATGGTTATTATCTGCATATTTCCACCTAATGTTGCGTAGGAATTTAAAAGCCATATTATCACAAGTCTTTATGTAATTATTTAAATGCTGAGGTTTACTTTACTATAAAGTTTACTCATTATTTGCTTGAAATGTGCATAATTATTCCAATCGTTTATCGTCATGTTTGGAATATTGGCAGGAGATAGTAATGTGCTGAAGTTAGCGCTTAATTTCTTCATTTATGTTGTTTCATCATGCTGTGCTGTCTGAAGCACTGTAGCAGTCTTTGTTCTTTAGTAGGTAAGAGACACTTCTTCATGCCTGAAAAATATTTGGCATATTTGTCATTTAACATTTGTAATTATGAGTTTACAGTGTATTGTATTAAAGCCTAGGCAGCTCAAAAAACAAATGAGGTTGCAAGAAATAAGGAGAGAAAACTTTACTGTTTAATTAGTTTTTCATCTTTTATAGAAGCATCTTCTATCAATTATCTCAAAATTATTTTCAGATGCGTTCCATTTACCTCCTTCTGTAGTGTGTTATGCCAGTATTATCCCTGGGAATGTGTGAACAGGTCGTTAACAGATAGGAGAACTCCTTACTCCTTGCTGTGTCTTTTGAGGAAAGTTAGAAGAATTCTAAGATGTTACCTAGTTCTAGCCTCTTTGTATCAGTTACTGCTATCAAGTGCTGTGTTCTTGGTTTTTTTTGTTTTTTTTTTTTTTTAATCTGTCCCCTTTTTCTTCAGTATATGCTAGTGGTGGGCTAAAGATAGTGAAAAATTCTGGCTTTGTTTCTCTACCCTATTTGGCACTGGTACAATGCAGCATTTGTAGTACAGGAAAAACACTGAGCAATGCTCCCTAGGGATAGATATTTCTTTGTTATTAAACCTGAGTAGTTTGTATATGACTTTTGGAAGAGCTGCAGATGAAATCTCTAGCCTGTTGATAAATTTCATTAATTTTGGAATGCTGGAAGAATCCCTGTTACCTAGGAAAATTCATCATGTGATGTTGCTCAGAATGAATGAAATGTAGAGCTGTGGTCAAATGGGGAAAAATTAAGGGTGCTGGTTATTTAAAATAAAAAAAAAAAGCGAAAAATACAGTTTGTGCTATTTTTTATTTACCTATGATTCTATAATTGTTCATTTATGAAAAATAAGTCTATTTCAAATAAAACTAATCTTGATCTTTAGGTAAATTACAAGTTAACTGTGAAGATGAAGTATTTCCTTAAAGGAGATTTGAAATCAATGATAGTCATAAAATCAAAAGAAATAATCCCATGATGTGAGAAAAGCCATCAAGTAGGTTGTGATCTGTCTGATATTTTGACAAATAGTCTTTTGCAGCAGTATGTGAACTGAATGTGGACAATTTCTGGGAGAGCTACAGAGGAACCCAGTCATAGGTCAGATGTCATCTAGTGTCTTTATCAATGCTCTGGAAATGAAAAATAAAAATAAAATCACTAGAAATATGTTTGGAAAATTTGAAGTTTGAAGATTAGTGAATTAAAGTGAGCCTGTCATGGAGAAGTTTGTATTTCTGCTAGACTTGACCTTCTCAAATAAAAAATGTTTTAATATAGCTAAGTAGCAAAGTGCTCCACCTACTTTTTTTTTTTTAAATAAGAATAGAATCAAGGTTGGAAAAGACCTCCAAGATCGTCCAATCCAACCATCCACCTACCACCACCATTTCCCCACTACACCATGTCCCCTGGTACAACATCTAAATGTTACTTGGACACCTCCAGGGACAGTGACTCCACCACCTCTTGGGCAGCCCGTTCCAGTGCCTGACCATTCTTTCATAGAAGAAATATTTCCTGGCGCAACCTGGGGCCATTCCCTCTTGTCCTGTTGCTAGTTACGCAGGAGAAGAGGCCAATCCACACCTTCCCACAGTCTTCTTTCAGATAAGGCCTCCCCTGAGCCTCCTCTTCTCCAGACTGAACAATCCCAGCTCCCTCAGCCGCTCCTCATAAGGCCTGTGCTCCAGACCCCTCACCAGCTTTGTTTCCCTTCTCTGAACACGCTCCTGGGCCTTGATGTCCTCCTGTAGTGAGGGGCCCAAAACTGAACACAGAAATGAGTAAATGAGTAGGAGTAGAAATGAATAGAAATAAAGAATTCTAGGAATATCTCCGGAACAGAGGGCTGTTTCCTGGAAAGCAGCAACTGAAAATATTTTAGTGTTGTAGCGGATGATGGAAGAAAAAAAGAGCAGCACATTATGATTTCTTACAGGGCTGATTCTATTACCAGCAACAACAAAAGCTCCTGTAGTCTTTTTGCCTGTACGCACTCTTCCTGGTCTCTTAGTCACTCTTGATTTTTATTTCTATATGTGGACTTCTCAGAACTTAAGTGAATGTTGTACTTCAAAATCACTTATAGCTTTTAAAAGGCAGGAACTGTGCAAAATAGCTGAAAATTAAAGGGTAGAAGACGTCTTAGAGTGAGATTTTAGAATTTATTTGGCATAGTTTACCGAATCTAAAGAAGTTACTTGATTAGCTTTTATTGGGTTCTATTTATAGTCTAGAAGAAAAGGCATAAATGTGTAATTAGATAGTTCTAGCAGTGTGACTAATAATTGAAAATATCAAGGAAGCTGATGTGTATGCTATCTGCAGACAAAGACCAGGTGCTTTTCTGAAGAATATTTTTGTTCAAGTTTCTGTTCTCTAGTCAGCTATAAGTTGCATTTCAGTATATGAACATGTGAGTGAAATTCAATGTTGTATAACATGAGTAGAATTAAATTTTTCTGATCTAATTGTCCTGTTGGGTATTTATTTTTGATAAAGTTACAACTAAGTAGGTTGTCAGCATGATGTTAAATAGAGTGGAAACTGCTTGCGGTGAAAATAGGAGATTCTTTTTTGTCAACGAGGCATTCAGGACATGACAGTGTCCTGAAGTATGAGACAAATTTTGAGATATTGTGGGCAGCTCTGGGTTTTCCTATTAAATCTGTGATCGTATTCTCCTGGCAAGAGTAAATAGTTTAAGTATAGAAACAATCAAAAGGGGAAAAATGGAATATGTACAAATATCTTTAAAGAGACAATGATTTTCTGCATCAAATCAGTGCTCTTTGCTTTTATTTGAAACATCAATACTTTAAAACAGACTAGTTGGTTTGTTTTTAGTGATAGTTTCTTTTTCTAGGAAGCAGAACAAGAGCTTGCTTCAATTTCTTTAACTTCGGTACAAAACAGTAATGAGATTTAATTATTTCTGGTCTGTTGAGGCTGGGTTTTCATAAGTGTGCTCAAGTATATTTTCTTATTCCTATTGCATATCAGCTGTCCATAGGAGTTGTTAGCTAATTCTTAAATGTGTTGTCTGCTTGATGGCTGGAGAATGGGTTTACCATAGCAACAAAGGCAGATAAGCACAGACATTTCACTGCAGATGGAGGAAATGCCCTGGTGAAGTTGCCATATGTGAATAGCTCATGACCCTTAATTCCCTTCTGGGAAGCTGCCATTGCCCTGTTGAAAGACTTTTAAGTGCGGTGTATGGTGAGCGTAAATATTTTAGTTAAAGGTAATTATACTACCGCTAGTAGATGTATAATACATTTGTGTAATGAAAGAAAACCTTTTTCAACTGCTGCAGAAAGTCTGTATTTCAACAAATGCCAATATTCCTACAGACTTCAGAATTAATTGCTTGATTTAAGTATGTGGCAGTTAGTTTGCTGCAGGGACAGTATGTGGGATAAATTTAAATGCAGTAGAACTGGTAACTGGAGACTTGGCAGATGTTTTGCATGGTGGTTTACTTGTAGAGAACATTTCCTCCCTTATACTCTGTGCATGACTCCTGAATTTGCTTAGTTTTCAGGTTTCATCAGTGTTTTGGCTACAGTTGGTCTTATCCTGGGTTATGTGGGCATGGGAAACTTTTGACACTGCACGGAATTTAGTATTTATCAGACAGACTGCAGATCATAGGCTGCTGCTCTGCCATTATCTGACCTCTTTATGCCATAAGATGCTGGAATCTCATAACACTGTAAAAAGTACAGTACGTGTTGTTCTAAAATAATACCTGAAGCAGGGAGAAGGCTAAACAATAGAGAAACAGCCTTTTAATAGCCTTGAAAGTTCCCTGTTAGTCTTGGTTAGTACAAAGATTTGCAGGCTGGTAGCTTTATGCATAGGATAGATTTGAAATGTGTTTCAGAAAGATGGGAATAAAATATATCTTATTGACTGCAAGGAAAAGGAAGGAAATGGAAGGAGGATCTGTGAGGTTTTTTTTTTAATCATGACACTGTGGGGTAGGTATGTGCCTGCAGTGTGTGAATCATTTGAATTTTGTCTCTGAGAGGTGAGTGATAGCTCCCACTCAGCCCTACTGCGTCCTTCTGAAATCAGCAGTGTTTTTTTAGGAGAATCCCAATCAGATTAACACAGGTATGGATATGCCTGCTTCCAGTAGAGCTGCCTGTGTGATGGCAGGTGAGAAAGGTTGATGTCTGTGATGCCCTTTAAATTGGGCTAGTGGCAATGTACGCAATTAAGGATGTGTAATGTCCTTTGAGCTGTATTCAAATGTCACATTCTAAAGGGATTCCTAATAACTTTCTGAATAGGTCAGTTATTCTTTAGGTTTAAAGCAAAGTTATACTTGAATAGTTAAGTGCGATTCTGTGCAAATCTAATTTAAAACATGATGATTACATATGCATATTTTTTTATCTCCTTAAACCTAATCTGTATTGGTTTAAGGTGTGATCTGGTTGTAAGCGTTCCTGCCAATAGACATGAGTTAGCCCTATGAAGTTGTAGCTATCCTGCTGTTATTTTTCTTTTACAAAAAACAAAAACTATTTAAAAAGAAAACAATACCCTCTTAATCCCCTAGAATGCCAAGCAACCAGCCCTCCTCTTCCCTGCTACCTGCTTAAGCGTCTGTCTTCGTTGTAACAGAGTGGTGAAAACAGTAAAGGCTTCTGCTGTGGATGGACTGACTGGCTGTACTAGTATAAACACTTCATTTTCCAATTCATGCTTGCGGAGCGATCAGCTTAAGATGTTAGTGCTTTCCTTAGCAAAACTGCCAAGAAGGAACCTCAAATGCTTAGCTCACTGTATACACTCAAGTGCAAACCTGTCTCCACTGGTGGTATGAGCTGAAGTAAGAAACAACAGGGTAGATGAACTGGAAACATGTACATGGAAACTGCAGTGTGTTAGAATTCTGTAACAGGATTTATAAGAGCTGTTCTGCAGAATCTGAAATTATATCTACATAAGGTATTTTTATGCTGATGATAGACCAGCTGTCACATTAATTGATTTCTACTTGTATATTCTTCAGTTGTTATTGCCCAAATTAGTGTAGGTACCTTGGTATATCATTGTGTGTGTTTGTGAGATGAAATTTCCTAACACTTTAATAAAATTGGTACTTGATTCTGTGGAAAAGAGTTTGCAGAAATTTTACTGCTTTTGTCTGTTACAGCTGCAACATACCTAGCTGTAGCAGTTGTTTGACATTTTCCTTTATTGGGAAGTACGTGACCAAGACAGAGTTTCTTCAAATGTTGCAGAAATGAAATGTGAACATGTGTGTGATTAAAATACTTTTTTTTAAATCTTCTTCAGCTTTCTGAAACAAAAGTCTTTACTGCTTCTTCTGTTCCAGCTGAGAATCATGTGACTCCTGGGCAAAGGTAAGCTCTTGCACATTTTTCCTGTATCTTAAAAAGCTCTTGGTGAAGCAGTATTAGATTGTATGTATTAAAGCAAATGATGGGTTGATGTAATGTGAGGATGGCCCCTGTCAGAGTTAGGTTAAGGTATATGCAAAACTCTTGCTGGCAGACAGTTGCTTCTGTGGGTTCCTGTGTTACCTATAGTTGACTATGGCTTTGGAGCTGAATCCACCAAATCCATGAGGATAACAACGAGAAGACTATCTTCTGCACAAAGACTAGTTGTAGGCAGAAATAAAAGTAACTCAGAAGAAAAGCTTTCTGCTGTTTAAAAGGAGGCACTGGCTTTGCTCTCCAGAAAATAGAAATCCTCCCCCTCTAGATTCAAAAAGTGCTCAGAATGCAGCACTTCAAATAATATTTTAACAGAAAAGCTTTAGTTAGCTAGAAGCTTTATTTCATGATAAGCAGGCTGTAGCAAAACTTATATATCCGTGTTAACCTGAAGAAGGCATAGCGTTGGTTGTTCTGGAGCTTATGTTCGTTTGCTTAAAGGTAATACACTTGCATGTTCATTGTTCTGATGTGAATATTATTCCAGTGTATTTCCCAAAACTTATGTTAGAAAATATTTTAGTTCATGACTTTAAGTTTGGTAATTTTTTTTACTTGCTAAAATAAATGTTTGGGCATTTAGAAATCTGTTGTAATGGAAGTGATAGAAGCAGCATATCAGCCCAAGCTTGCAGTGTGTTTAGGATAAACTTCAGGCAGAATTTTTGGAGTATGTTTCTTACATTGTTTGAATGCTTTACTTTTTCATGAGTAAACTTCTGTTGAGGTTAATAAGTTATGTTAAGTATAAGAAAACATGCTTCTTGTCCTGCTTATGTGTATGCAGTAGGGTAATTTTGGATATGTGCCTGCTATCTGAGAAACTTTTATTTTGGTGTTCTTGTGACTTTAGTCTTATCACACTTCCACTCAGTCTCTGTATTTGTGTCTTTACTATCCTCAAACCTAACTTATACAGAGGTTAGGACTTCGATCCCTTGCTCTTTTTAGAGGGATAGTGTGATATGCAATGTAGATAATTGATACATATGATGTGCTGAAAGGCAGGATCCATTCAAATGTGGTGTATCTTTTATAACTTGTCTTCAGTCACTTGGTTATGTTTATCATATACGTAATATGATACACGATGTTGCAAAAGTTAATAATCTTTTTGAAAACAGTGCAAAGATGAGTTAAGTTCTAACTACTGTGAAAGTCTCAGCTAGTAGAATTTTATTTACTAGCAGAAGCCTCTATTCTTCCTTTTTGTATAGGGAGTTTTTATGTGACAGACATAGAATATTCTTAAAGACTGTTGGTAGCAGTAGATGTATTGCTGGTATGGAAGCTTTATCTAGTATTATGACTGTTTTCTTCAGTTTCAGCATATGTTTATTCTAGCCAAACTTTACTTTACCTTGCAGCATTGATATGGTGACGTTGCTTCAAAAGCCAGTGACTTGTGCTCAAGAGACAGAAGGCAACTCATTTGAGGCTTCCCAGCAGCAGACCTTTGGCCAAGCCCTAGTCTTCACAAATTCTCAGCACAGCACCCAGATGGCATCAGGAACTGGCAGTTCCAGTGCTGTAAACTCTTATTCCCCTCAGAGTCTGGTAAAATTGTCTTTTGCTTTCTAAATACTCTTCGTTAGCAAATATTACAGGATAAGCAATGTCTCCAGTAATGGTCATTTCATAAAATGCTTCAGTATTTGTATAATTCAGGTTGTAAATGCTACAGAAATAGGATTGAGAATATCCTTTCACATACGCAAACAAGCCTTTCTTTGTTTTTGCTAGGTAGTTGTTCCTTGGTTTACGTGAAGTTCTTGTATTAACTTTTGAGTACAGAAAGATGCATTTACAGACTGAGTGAGAATGAAATCATTTGTTTATAGTGAAGAGCTCTATTCCAGAAAACTGTGATGTGATATTTCCAAGCACATATCTGACTGCTTTTTGTGGAAACATGATTATTTCTGAGTTTTCTGGACTGATGAAAAAGATTTGCCGTCTTTAACAATTATTAGAGTTTAAAATTGGGCTGTTGTATTCTTTGAAAATCTGTTTAGCTATTAGTGTTTAAATGTCTTTTTGAAACGCATGAGTTCAAGAAATTACAGCCCGTGTGTCAATAATAACAGGAGGATCCAGGCATGTGCTACAACTGTTGAATTTTTCACTTGTTTATAAGTAATCCGGAGCTGAAGAGGTTTTATGTGTTGCCAAATAGCAGCTGTTGGCACTGACATTACGATTATGTTTAAATGATTAATAAAATACTTAACTCCGCTTCTCCCTGCCTTTATTTTTATTTATTTATCTTGTGTTCTCTTGTTTTTTGTTAGTCTGCAGTTCTTTGTTCTGGCTTTGGAGATCTTGGATCCTCCAAATTGCCAAACTCTGCTGGATCCCAAATCTTGGACCAATTGAAATCTCCAGGTATGGGCCAGTTTACTTCTCAACAAAACAGCAGTACCTCTACCACCACTACTACGACTACCCCATCGTCTTGGGATCTAAAAGCACCCATAACTCAGTCCTCAGTCCTTAATCAGTTTGGTAAGTACTTTGACATCATCTTTTTCTCCCTTCCTCTATTAATCTGTAAAATTTCTTTAGACTGATGTCAGCTGAAAAATGCCTTGATGCTTTTTTGCTTTAAACATAATGCTAACAGTACACCTGATAACAAAATTTTAGTTAAGCTTATCTGCTGGTAATAGATGTTAAAAAATGTGTTACAAACTATGTTTTGATTGGCATAAGGCTATCCATAGGGTGTGTTAGGTCTATAGAAGCTGTGGAGCCTTCACGTAGTGACATCTTCAATTTAGCATGCCTGACTGTTTAACTTTGATGTGACTTATTTTCCTGGATTTGCTGAGAAACTAAGTCTTTTGGTCTTTGTGCCTGTGCTGTTTCTAGCTGAATACGAGTTTCTACCATATCTTGTTGTCTTTTCCCTTATTTTTCTTTTTTAACTATGACATGAATTTTGAATGAGTACTACATAATCTCTTCATAGTGTGTAACTTCTCACTGTTCTTACCTTGTGTGAAGACTGCATGTGCTGAAAATGATGCAAGTTAACCATTTTGTCTGTTTGTAATTGATTTTTCATTTAAGTATAATTGACAGAAACAGTAGTGATCATGACAGGGACTTTTTTTTTGCCGTAGAGTTCATAGCAGTGTTCTCACTGCAAGGAATGTCTTGTATCTACCTCGTGTGTGTTTGTGCATGTTTCCAAATAGATAAGCAGCCAGTTTGATAGCATTTATAATTTTTTGCACTCAGCAATTCCCCAAAAATTTTTAATGTACATTTCAAATTGGTAAAATGCATCAGAAAGCAACTGAATAAAAGAACCCCTTCAGATTGTGACTGCTGTGGATCTCTTATGGTTATTAGCTAGTCCTCCAACCTGCTGTTTGGCTTTCAGTGTCTGAAAATTATGGAAGATGGAGACTTGGGAAAAAAATTGTAGATGTCCAGTGTCTCTTGACTTGACTTTCAGCCAAATTGAGATTGTAGATTAGTTCCTGTTTGTGCTGAAAATCTTCTTTGTAGGGCAGGAAATTGTAACTCATGATACTTCTAAACTGCAACTCCAAACCCCTTGAAAGTTATGTTAGTTTATTAACACAATTACTCGTGGTGAAACATGCCATGTTTGACTAAAACAATGAGTAAAATTTTTGCTACCTAATGCATATTATTATGAAACTGTATAGATGGGTTTAATTCCTTATCTTTACATAAATCTAAATGCTTGACAAAAGCTAGTTTTTTAAGATAGTAAACACAATACATTGGCCTTATTATTGCAATGATAATGTTCTATGTAGATCTCATGTAATGATATCTGGAGGAGATTTGCACAGATTAGAAAGCAGCTGTCAAATGTGTCAGGTAACACAAATCTTTTGCTAAAGAGCAGTAGCATGAAGAGCAGAGTTTAATGCTTTAATTTTGATTTCTCCTCTCAAACTCCTACCAGACTTTAAATCCCAGCCTGAACCATCCCCAATTCTGAGCCAGCTGACCCAACGACAGCAACAGCAAACGCAAGCAGTCTCTGTTCCACCTCCTGGGCTGGAGTCCTTCTCCTCCCAGGTAAAACTTCGAGAGCCCTCACCAGTAGACACCTCCACAGCTGTCAGCAAAATCTTACAGCTCCCCGCTATGTCTATGGATAACCAGGCAGTGACAGCCCATCAAACCCAGCAGAAACAGATAAAACCACCAAAACGGAGGATAACTCCAGCATCCAAGGTGGGTAATTTGTTGGCACCCAATGTTTAGTAGATGCATAAGAGTTACTAGGGAGGAAGGGAGCAAGGACCATCACGCTTCCTGTTTATGAAGCAGGGACTTCTAAGCTGGATAGCTCTACAGTCCAAAATACAATGATGTTGTCTTTTCCAAGCACATATCTGACTGCTCTATGTGGAAAATGACTGTTGCTGAGTGATTTTGGATTGACATAAGAGGTCACAAGGTCACAGAATCAGTAAGTGAATTTGAGATTACAGGAATAAACTTATGTGATGTAAACTGGAGGGTTGTGACAGAGGTAGTTGACAGCAACAACTGAGGTAGTAATTGAAGAAGCCTGTAGTTACAGGAGTTAATATACATAGTGAATAAAAAGTTGTGGCTTTTTTTTTCCATTTAAGATTCCTGCCTCTGCAGTGGAGATGCCTGGATCAGCTGACGTGACAGGGTTAAATGTTCAGTTTGGAGCTCTGGAGTTTGGATCAGAGCCTGCTCTCCCAGAGTTTGGATCAGCTTCAAGCAGCGAGAATGCCAGCCAGGCAACCAACAATAGCTTGTACTCAAAATCTGTAAAGTATGTGCAAGTTCCCCATGCGCCTTCTTAAACATCCTTTTTAAGGATCAAATTTGTGCAAAATATGTCAGGACACAATTGCCATCTAATAGGAGGGAGAAATAATGATGGCTTGTAAGGCTTTCTTTTCTGTGAAGAGTGCATTGAAAGAGAAGTCTCTTTTATAATAACAGCCAAAATCTTCCATATGGGTTGATTTGAAGCTAGAGGTGACATGAGTGTAAATAATCTTAAAGTAAGCTAGCCTTAATATAATTGCTTCGTGTTTCATTGTCCTGATTTTCAGATTTGCTGCTGGAGGGTTTTTCCTCACAATGCAAGCTTTTCTGCTTTTGATCAAGGAGAGATGAACATGGTACCATCTATGTGTCAGTAGATGGTACCAGATTGCAGATGCAGTGCTCTTTCAGAATCATAAAAGAAACCAGACTTTCAGTATGCGGAAGCTTTTACTGAAATGCTAACATAGATAATGATAAACACAAATATATCAGTAACACATTTATTTCCTCCTTACTTGTTCAAGAAATGGCATTGGTAAAAAGCTTCTTGAAATTTATCCTGAAACACTAGTAAAAAATGGACCTCCACATTTATTTATAGTTCTATAAATGCATTAAACTATTTAGAAAATAAAATATTTGTGCATGTTTTGAAGTTTATTTTTTCCCCTTCTTGTAGTTAACTCAGTTACATAGTTTCTACAGTGTTTGAATTCTGTTGTCAGAAGAGATTTAGTATTTCTCATCATATACCAGACTTTGTGGGTTTAATTGTTTAAGAAAGAGAGGTGGTCATTGTTTATCATTTGAGAAGGAGGAAAATGACTGAAAATTGCTTGTATCAACTCTTGTTTTGATTGGGCTGGCAGGAGGAGGGTGAATGGTGGTTAATTCAACTGATGGTTTTGGAGAAGTGATTACTGGGGACCGGAGAAGAAATATTCTTGATTTTCTAATATAAAAGATGTAGATTTGACTACATGTTTTAGTTAAGTATTTTTATCAGCTCCTGTGAAGGAGCTGATATTTTCATGGTGATGTTTGAGATCTCATTTGCCATCTTGGTAAATAATTTTTACTTTTTCCAGTGATCCTTTGAATACCTCTTTGCCAATATCCAATACAGTACAGGAGTCCACCTACACAACCTCTGCCATCACCTCTTCCAGTCTGACCTGCTCATCCCAGAGCACTAGCCCAGTAACAACAACTTCCTCCTATGACCAGACTTCTGTGCATAGTAGGATACCATACCAAAGCTCCATGGCTCCATCAGAACCAACCCCAGTTGCAGTTACGGTGAGTGAATTTCAGAAAAAAGCCTTTGAAAAAGGTGAAATATTCTCATACCTCTTAGACTTTTATTACCCTGGTATGTTAGTACTTCTAACCAAGCCAAGCAGCTTCTTTGATTCCCAATACCTGCAGTGTTATTTGTGCTTTCTTTTCCTATTTTGTAGCCTTTATTTGGCTATGCTGTATTTAGGATATATATGCTTCTGATTTTGTGGGTCTTGACATCTTAAATTGATGTTTGATCCTTTTCTTTATGAACAGTTAACATTCCAGTTAAGTTTCCTTCCATGAGGCTTAGGTTTTAAAAAGGAGACTCCCTGTGTAAGTAGTACTTGTGGAGTTTTGCTGTAGCCTGACAGTTTCTTTCCAAAGGTAGATCATTTATTAAATCTTTAAGGAGTCTAGGCAATAGATCTCAAACTGTTTGTGCCTGCACCCCCCCCCCCCCAACATTATTCTTCCATTGGATTTTGACACCAGTAGGGATTAATACTGTTTTATTTTAAAAGACATGGGATGAGATCTGATTTAGGACAGAGAGGATCTCTCTTGGAGATGTGCATTCCATATACAGAGAGTAGGTGCTCTTGTAAGTTTGTTTTAAGGGAATTTATTAAATATTTAAGGAACTTGTGAGAGTTTGTAAGTTTTTTTACTTCTGGCCTTTGTTATGTAATGGCTCAGTCACACTTGTCTTCTGCACTAGCTCGTATGTACTGGTGAGGATCAAGCGTAGACTATCCACTTCTGTACTCCAGCGTTATCCAAAAAACAACTGGTGCTTCTCAAGTCTTATCTTTCAATGGAAAAAAATTGGCGTCTCTGTGTAACTTGGATAGTTAAAATTGTGAGTTGCATTAGATCAAAAGCACAACCATTTCCTATATGTTAATGCAATTCTTTCTTTCATATTGATGTGAACCTGAAGTTTGTAATATACAGTACATGGGAAGTTCTCCTGCTGATGGGTGTAGTATGGGCTGTGTATGGGACTATGTATGTTCAAGACACTTTGCACTTGAGAACTTATGTGGTTTTGTTAAAGGCAGTAAAAAGCTAATTTTCTGCCTTGTCTTTCAATTTAGAATGAGTACAGAATTTTGCATGAAGCATGTTACATGTGGTTAATTCTGAAGATGTAATATACTTCTAAGATAATGTATTCATTTCTCCTTTGTTTACAGAACGGGCACAGCGGTGTTAGAACACAGGCAACTCTTGACAGTAAGTTTACAGAGTGTGGTTGTTAACAGGACTCTTTCTAATCTTAAAATTTGATATGCGTGTGATTTTAGCAATGACATTTGGTTGAAGGCTTTCTATAGTTCTCCCTGCTTAATTTTTGACTCATCAATCTGAGTTGATTTTGTACCTGCACAGGATGTACTGCTTGCTTATTGGAAGGCTGAAAAATGGAAACAGCTCTGTTGAATCTATACCTACTGTGCAACACTGAGCAGTATTAAGCATTACAAAAACTGCTTTGCTGCTTTTTCTCAAAATTTCTCAACCAAACTATTTAATATACAATTTCTTAACTTTTTTTTTCAATTTTCGTTTGGAAAGCTGCAATTAGCGTAGCATTTAGTTAATAAAGAAACAGTCACATTCTTTGAAACCGTCTCTTGTTGGGTATAGTGCTCAGTTGTTCAGTTGCAGTCCTGTAGAGAATAACAGTGACCAGCACACTCCCTCTAGTGGGTGGCTTGCTGTCTTGCAGTAGAGTAACAATAATAACAGCGTGCTTTGACACGGTTCTTTTCATCTTGGCCCTTTTTTCTCCCTCTTGGGGATGGTATTTTACTTGTAACACTCCTTGTCTCTTTAAGAGTATAGTTTTGATTTTTCCCTGGCAGCCTCTGCCAAACAAACAGGGCTTTTCACTGGAGAGTTTCACAAGCATTAAAAAAGAACAGATAATTTATTGAAGTGACAGGCATAACAGGTTGGGATTGCTGTTGATAAACGCTTTAGCTATAGTAGCACTGATGTATGATGATAATGCTAGCAAAACACAAGGTATCCCTGCTGTTCTTCAGCAAGAGATGAGGCTCAGTGATTACCAAGAGGGTGTCCCCATCTTGGTGGAAGAGGAAGAGTACAGCTCGTAGCTTTCTGCACTCATTTTCTCTGCTTTTCTCTTTCCCTTCTTCTCTTCTCTGTGTCCCTCCAAGATGCTTTCTCTTAGAACCTAAGCCTTATCTGTTTCCCTTCGTGGGGTGATGGTTCAACAGGATTTCCGTGGAGTGTTGGGTACCGTAGTCACATGTTTTGATGGTTTTTCTTAGAGCTTATTAGCATACTGAAGGATGTTAGCTTTAATATTTATTTCATATTAATGAAGCAAAAGGTCTCACTTTGGGCATTGTGGCCTTTGAGATTCTGTGCTGAAACATAGTCATCTTATTCCTGCAACCTTTAGCCAAAATGGAACTGCCTTTGTTGCCAAAAGACTCCCTCCTTCAGCTACATTTTGTGCTGACTTTGCAGATCTCCATCCCTAAGGCTTACAAAAGAGATAAGCAGTCACCAGTGTTTCTAATGAGTTATGTGAAAATCACACACCCCTGAAGCTTTCTTCCTGGAGTTAAAAATAATTAAAATGTAGCTCTTGCTCTTCTGGCCTTCGTATGCTGCTTCTTGGAAATTTTGAAGGGCAGCAGCTTGAATTGTTATCTTCTAGAATTCCAGCATTTTATTTCTAAGTCTATCCTCCCCTTAAGCTTCTCTGGTACCCCAGCTTTTTCATATTTCAAATGGGAAAAAACTCGAGTATTCAGACCTACAAATTTTATTAGTATTTTACTAGTGTCAGGTTGAGTTTAAGTGAACAGGAGTGAGGATACATGTCCATGTCTTTTAAAAGACTGAATATATAGGACAACTTTGGACATAGAAAACTTGCTTACTGTCATGTACAGAATTAACAATTAGTTTTTGAAATTCACTACAGGGTTTGTGTTTTTGCTATGGAAAGCAATGATCTGAGAAATTCTAATATTTTTGTAGTTATCCCATAGCAATTAAATTAATCTTTTTCTGTGCCAGCTCCCTTTTGACAGTGCTTCTATTTTTCTCTGTCTCAGGCCCATAAAGTGGAATCAGTTTTCTCCCAGATATCTATTTCATGTGTCCAAACTATTTTGACTTTTGTCAACACTTGAAGGCAGTGGCCTTTTGTTTTCTATATTTGCTTCTTATATCATTTGTTGTTCATCTCTTGTCTTTCCTACTGTTGCTTTTTAATTTCCAGGTCTCATTCTTCTTAAGCCACTCAAAGCATGTTAGTATTATAATTCTGACAATCCTGTTTGTCTCGTAGTTTTCTTGTACATCATGTTCAGGCATTATTTAAAGGGTCTTAATGAAGATGGTGATAGTCTCCCTCATACTGAAGACATCTACTTTGATTTCAAAAAGTGGATCCTGTCATAAAAGTATTAGAGTTTTAAGTGTTGTTTACTTCTTTTCATATAAATGTTGTGAGGAGCTATCAAGTAATACAGTTGTGTCCTTCTCAACTATGCTTTTTTTTTCCTCGCTTGAATTTCCTTCTTTGTTGTCAGCTATAGTCATGCTTATTACCAAGATCAAGACCTCTTGGTTTCTGTTTGCTCAGCACCCAGTCCCGCAGACTGACTTGGGTCATTCAGGGGAAGACCAATATCAGCAGTAATACTTAGCTTTCAAGTATCTATCTGACTTTTGATGAACATTCTAAGACTGTACGACTTTAAAAGCATGGCAAGATAGCAGTGATCCACGCAGTAGTGGCCTCTGGTGGTGTATGAAGGCATGGTCCGGTAAAATGTGGGGCTCAACTATTTCTGAGATTTTTTTGGTGGATGACTGGCTAATTCTGTGCATTATCCTTCTTCAGAGAACAAGAGACTTTAGTGTAGAAGGAGCTGGGAATTATGTTAGGAATGGTTCTGTCTCATTACAATGCAGTGTTCCTTTGTAAATGTACATTTGTGGTAAACAAGTTCTACTGCATATAGGCTAAAAATGCTAACCACCTGTTGTTATCTAGATCAAATAAAGTAAGACAATATTTGACAACTGTTTGACTGTGCTTAATGCTTTGCTCAGCTTTGACATTTTATTATAGCTTCTTTTATTTTACTGCAATACATATTTGAATCAGTACTCCAAACAAATTAGTTATGAGTGCCTTTGAACTCAAGCAGTCAAAATCCCAAACATCAAAAGTGCTCTGTAGGTTGAAGCAAAGAATTGGAGCTGTAGATAAGGACAGATTTTTGCAGTACTGTAAAGACTGCAAACAACTTTTGGTTATGGAAAGGGATTGAAAGTTAATGCAAAGAATTTTAAAATGAGGATGAACTTTTGAGCAAAAACAAGTGAGCAGATAGTGGGAGGTAACACGCTGAAGACTGTAGTTTACAACGTTTGTACCAGTGAATTCAAAAATGTGTTCAAAGTGAAGAGCTTAAAGAGAGGAATTGATTGCTGTGTTGTCAACAACATTCATTCATTCTGTAGTAGCAAGAGAATTTAATACTGACCCTGTCTCCTAACAGTTGGATTTCTGTAAAACAAGGGTAAAATACTTGCATACAGTGTTTCTGAACCCACCTTGGGAGTCAGATATGTTGGGATTTGTCTTTGAATGTCTCTTTTCAACTCATTGCAGCTACTTCATCAGTTTCAGTGTCTAAGACAGAGCCTTCTCCCTCACTACCTTCCGCTGGTTCTCTGCCTAGCGTGGTATCCACTACCACTTCGCTTCTGCCTTCAGCATCACAGCATGTGGCAGCGTTGCCCAGCTTGCCTCAGTCCAGCGACTTGGCCAGCAGCTCGCTCTCCCAGCTAAGCAGGTACAGTGGAAATTATGGTAAACTATGAAGGGAGTGGAATTCTGGGGAAGAGGTGTATATAATGGTGATTGGACATAGGAGCTGTCTGACAACAAGTCTCCTCTTCTGGCATTAATTAGAATTAAGAGACAGATTGAGAAGAGACTAGAATGTTTTTGCTTGCAGAGTAGGCAATATGGGCTACCTGTTAATGACAGAACAGTGCTGCCATCAAATTTTTATGGCGTATTAACACTTTTATGTTTCAAGGGGCACTTGCTTCAGTCACACCAGCTAAATTAGCGGAATTGATTCCTCCACTTTGCTTTTCCTGCTTTGTCCACAGTGTCTGCTTTATGCTTGAATTTATGCATGAAATGATCCCTTTAAGAGTTCATTAATTTTCTAAATTAAAATAATTCCACAGAGACAGAAAAATTACAACAAAACACCACACACTAAGTCATTTTCTTAAGACACTTGAAATGTGAGGTTGGTGTTCCTTGAAGTGTATGCAGCACAGCTCATTTACACTCTCTGAATTTTTTGTTCCTGTTACTTGAGCTTTTTCCTCAGGCAGGTGACATCCTGGAGCTATACTGATTTGTCACGTTTGTATTGCTCTCATTTGTATTTATTTGTTGTTGTAATAAAACTGATTTGGTAGAATAACACAGCTTTACATCTGTAGACCAGATGGGGCATGGTAGATTCTCTTTTGCACTAGGGTTGGTGTTTTGTTCTTTTTGCTTTTAACGGATGTTGAATAAAATGGTAACACTGTCAGCCAACTGATTTCGTTAAAATTAGAAAAAAATACCTATCCTCACACTTGTTGAAAAGCTGTGTATGTTAGTAGAAATTTTAGTCGGAGGGTTGATGACAGTTGGGCACACACTGAGTGCCGTGAAAGGATGATGCCTGAATTTCAAGTGTGTCTGGCTTGGTTGTGCTGCAACTTGTCTGAGTCACTACCATAGGTCAGATGATGGATTAGGGCTTCTTATAAGAAGGGGAAAGTGGGCAGGGAATTAGTTTAAAACTGTATGCTGGACTGAACTATTTCTTGCTGCCTGAAATGATGTCATCCTATTTCCTGCAAACAGAGAACAGTTTAAAATACTTAAAGCAAAATTAGTCTGTGAAACTGCCAAGGTTATTGTGGTCCATCATCTTGAAGAATTGACATAAGCATTTGCTGTTAAGTCAGGGTGTATAATTTATTCTGAAGCTTTGTACAAGCTTCTTTTAAGCATTTAGGTGGTTTGATGCTGGCTAAAGAAAAAGTTGCCTGCAGGGATGTGTATATGAATGCCCGTGTATACGAAGAGATATGCATGTGTAAGTTGTTCTAAGACAAATTCATTGTACTAATCCTTTGCAATTTCTTTCTAGCTCTCTTTCCAATCATCAAAGCAGCCTCTCCCCTGCCTCAGTGTTATCTTCAGGCACATCACATGCAGTAAGTCCTGTTAGCATTTAATAGATATTTAGCATATAGTCAGTTTGGGAGGTTCTTAATCGTCAGAGAAAGTTTGTTGTGTCCCAGTACGCCAGGAACTGAGACAAGAAGTTGACCTCAAGAGAGGAGAACTGCTAGCCCTCTGGTGGTTAAAAGACTGTCATTACTACTTGATTTGTACTCGATCGAGAATGACTGTTAGGGTCTTACCAATTGCACAGCTGCAGAGAATATTTTTGTGCCAGGAAGGAGAAATGGAATAATGAGAGAATTGCAGTAAGTGTATTAAAAATAATCTTTAGAAGTGGCTGTTTGAAACAGCTCCAAAAGGTGGAGTACTAGCAATCTCCACCAAAAAGGTTAACTGGCAAAATGCGAGTGATCAAGTGGTATATGTCATGACAAATGCCTTGTAACAGATGGTATTAGAGTTTATCACGTGGTATTGTTGTCATGTGAGTATTTAATACTTCTGAGAAAAGACAAATGATATTGAACACAGTGCTGTAAATGGGGTTGCACAAACATAAATTAGACTGCCATGTTCTGTGACGGAGCACTTCTGTACAATCCCAGATGAGGTATGGTTTTTCTTTATGCGTGTATTTTAGTTTGTATTCTTCATCCTGACTGAATGTGTACCTTGAAAATTCACACAACAGGAAGGAAGGACATGTGCATGAGTTGTTACAGCTTCTGTGTGATGATGATGTGATGATACTGTGTTTTGCAAGTGTGGCCAGCTTTTGCAGTTAAGGCACTGTATTGTGCTGGGTTCAAGCTGTGAACTCCCTTACAGTCATGTGTTCCTGTAATATATCTAGTCTGTTTGCTTACTGCATTGAGTCTGTTGTGGGGTATTGCAGTTTTAATCTTTCCAGTTGCACAAGTGCATTGAGGAAATCCCAAGAGCTTCATACTGAATTCTGAAAACAAATACCATCTTTTGAAAGAATATAAGGGCTTGTATAATAGAAGGACTAACTTAAATGATTAGGCAGTTCAAGGGTAAGAAATAATGTAATGAACAGACATTTGAAATTCTGTGATAGAATTTTCTGATTTTAAAGCTTTTTGAACTTAACTTTCATATAGTAAATTTCTATGAATTTTTAAAAATCACAAGTATGCAACTTAGTTGCTTGCTTGGTATGTAGGTAATGCATATACTATTAAACATTCTCTTGCATGTGCTAGTGTTACTCAGAATGTTGGTTTTTATTTTCCCTCAGCATCTTTCACTGTGTTTTATTTGCTCTGTGATCCTCATCCTTTTTGTCTTCTTTCTAGCATACTAGTGTTGAGAACACAACTTCGCTCCAGCCCTCAACAACCTTTTCAGCTGCTTCAACCTCAGCCACTAGCACCACATCATCGATTGTCAGCATGGCAAGCAGTATGAACACTACAAACAGCCTTGGCCTGAGCGTTACCAGTGTGTCTATACCAGCTGCTACCACACGGGCAGCTCCCTTAGTGTCTTCAGGTTCGCAGTATTAACAGATCACGTGGATAGACAGAAGACTTCATTCTGCAGGGCTGTCAGTCGAGCATCTCACCGGCAATAACTACTATGCTGAGAAATCCACACTTTTTGACTAGCATTTTCAGCATGCTTTATTTGCTGGCTTATAAAATAAAGTTGCCTGCTTTTGTGCATTTGAAATTTGTTAGGGTGTGATGTGGCATTTATGTAGCACATTCTATCCTCAGAGAGCTTTATAAGTAGACATAAGAGCAATTCTGACTCCTAGTTTTGAGCTAGGAGATTTACCTCGTTTGTATTCCAGGTTGTAATTAGCTCTTGACTGTGAATTCACTTTAGCTTTAATTTCAGACTTCTCTGTGACTTGAATTCATTAGACAGTATCAAAATACACTGCAGTGGCTTGATTATCATATGCCACATCCCTCCTGCCCCATATACAGAGGAAAGAAGTATCTGATGGGTGTTAAGGTTTTTCTGCAGCGATAACCATATTGGAAAAAGGGTCTACAGACAGAGAAGCTGCGGAGGCTTCTTGTACTGAAGTAGAAGCAATACTAAATGTCTCTGTCGCTTCTCTGATCAACTTAATTTGCTAAAAGGAAACTCTGTGGAGGGAAGTGAGTGATTTAGAATTTCTCATTTCCCATTCCCACTCTCTGTAAATGGAGTATTTGACTGACTGAAGTGCCTTTTTTTACCCTGCTTCTTCATGGAGGCAACTGAAACTGTTTCAGTCTTCTCTTTGCTTTTCCCAGCTGCAACAAGTTCCCCACAAAAGGTACACTGGCAGTGTTTAATGCTTACCAGTCCATTGCTGGCAGGAAAGGGAAATGTACTGACAGAGCGGAAAATGAAAGAAGAGAGTTTATTTTCAGATCAAGAACATTGCCTATATTTTTATCTTCAGGAGAGAACTTAAGATTTGCAGGAACTTCTTTCCTGTAATCCTCTCTAAGTAAATGACAAAATTGGACTGCTCTCTGATGGGATTGTTTTCAGTCTAAAGTAGTTTGTGCTTTCCCTTCCTTGATGTGTGGATGTTGGGCAATTTCATCAACTGGCATTAAATTCTTCTGTGGTGCTCTGCTCTTTACAAACTATGCTAGTGCAGCTCCAGGGCTTGCAAGCTATCTTGTCTCAGTGCTGAAGCCTTTTCTTTTCTAAAGGCCTCTTTTAAGTGTCTGTATTTTGGATCTACAGGCAAAGCTCCCCCCAACCTGCCCCAGGGTGTACCGCCCTTGTTGCATAACCAGTATATTGTGGGACCTGGAGGACTTCTACCTGCCTACCCAGTAAGCAATTTAATTGTACCTGTCCTTAAAGCTTGACGCAAGTGGGCCCTCCAGACCTGCTGCTGTCTATGCCAAGGCATTTGTGTTGACACATACTGCACCTGGAATTCTTGCTCTAAATGTTGAAGAAATATGAAGTATATTTATTGAGAGTTCACTGACATTAATAGAAAACTTCAGAATTGTTGGTACAGACCTGACTGGGCTACAGTTGAAATTGAGCATGTGTTCTGCTACGTTTTTCAGTGGTATCAGGTTTTAGGCCTTTTCATTAAATTTAGACTTATTCAGGTTCATATTACTGGAATTGATTTGCCATTGTAATGTTTGAACTGTGCCATGTGCCCTCTCCATCATACTTTTAAGGACCGCACAAAGGCTTTTTATGTCTGACCAGGATCAGTGTATTCTTGTTTTTTGAATTAGAAATTGTTCTAACTGTTCTAACATTATTCTATATCTCACTGAATGTGAGGAGTTAACTATAGTTCGCTCTATAATCTACTCATTAAGTCTTAAATCATCATGTTCTCAGAAATAACAGCCTTCTTTTCTTTACTACAGTTACTTTTACTCCCAAATCAGAATGTGCAGTACATCTTTTACAAATTCATAAATCTACCTCTGTTTAAAAAAAAAAAAAGTCGAAGGCTGAACAGTCCAAGTCTTCTTGGAGGACTGACGTCACTAGAAAACATTAGAGTGACAAACTTTTTCCATCTCTGCTTAGCTCTGTTTGCCTGGAAATTCTATGGTGCTCTGTCATTGCACAATGCAACATATAGCCCTACACCTTTAACAGAGTCTCAGTCTAGATCAAACTGTTTAAATCCCTGAATTCATCAACATCAGAGAAAAGTGTTATAACGATGTTGTATTTTTATCTGTCTTCAAGCAGATTTATGGTTATGATGATCTCCAGATGCTTCAATCCAGGCTGCCAATGGTAAGTAAATAGCTTGGTTTGTTTCATTAAAAAACAGTTATTTTCGGTGTTGGTCATCTGTACAACATGAATTACTGTACAAATTGCTTCATATAATGGTGACTAAGAGCTTATCCATGTGTTTCTTGTTCTGTTTTTTGAATATCCAGAAATGATTTTACTAGGTGTTGTAAACTGACATTGATTGTTCCATTTGTCCATCTGCAAACTGTATATAGAAGTGTGTTCTGTGCTTTGATTGTAATTCTTTTATCTGTATTGAAGCAACAGAATGAAATCTTGTCAATTCTAGTTGAAATCTGAGTATGAACATCTCTTAGCAAGGGGTGGCATAGTACCCAGACTGACATCTAGAGAGGCATAGTATGCACACTGACATCTATTGGGTGCATGTGGCAGATTGTGGAGATTATTAAAGTTTGATATCTTTGCAATTTGCATTATGATAACAAACACATCAGCAGATGAGCAGCAAGAGGGAAAGTATGTAAAAGCTTTTTTTCACCTGAATCCAGAATATACAGAACATATGAGAGAAACTCAGATTCCAGACAGACTCCTAAGGATCCTCAGCCTAGAATGTAAAAACGTGAAGAGTTGTTACCCCTCATCCTGAAAACTTGAGATGAAGATCATAGTATGTAACTCAGAAAAGTAAAAGGATAAAGCAATGCACTATATGCATAAAAGCGAAAGTGGAGCAATGAGCAGTGATCTGAAGAGAGGTATTACTGGGTGAATGTTTTGGCTACTTTCAAGTAAGTACCAGGTCTTCCATGTGGAATCTGAGGGTTAGCCAAATGGAGTACAAGGGTGTCCCAGAAAAATATTGAAAATCAAATGAAGAGTAGACACACAGAGTAGTGCTGTGGTTAAGGTTTGAAAATATTCTGTGCAAACAGAAGGCAGTTGACAAAAAAAGATGATTTCAGAAAACCCAGTCTGACAGCTGAATTGAGAAGGAAGAAAAAAAAATGTGGATAATAACTGATAATTAATGATACTTTGGAAGAAAAATGTATTGCCGGAAGAAATGACAAGTGAGACCAAAAATAGAAGTAACAGGTTATGATAAAAGGTTGGAATATTTCCTGTAATGAGGAAAGGAAAAACCATGGAAAAAATACTAATACTTATCTTCAGAAGAAGCCTCACAACTATAGTGGAAAACTGACTGTTCTGTTGCTGGCAAGTTGTTCAGCAGAAGATTTTAAATAGAGATCTGATGTAACTGGCACTCACTTATTTGGAAATCAGTGATGAAGGTTTCTGAAAACCGTTTTCATTTTCTAATGAAAGTTTTCTGAAATTCGGAAAAGTTGCAGAGAGAGCAGATCACTCTGTGTTGAGATAAAAGGAGAGACCTAGCTAAATGAAGACACGGCAACCTGATATCAGTTCTGGAAAGAAGTTACAAGATGGCTGGAAAAATACAGCAACTATGTCATGCAAATTAGGATGGGAGATATTACCTGAGAAATTCTGTAATGAATTAGGATAGTAAGGATTGTAGTATTAAAGCAAGAACAGCCCTGTGCAAGACAAAAAAAAAAAGTATGGAAAAAATATTTGACTTGATAAATGTGAGGTAAAGAAATGGGCAACAGACACAAGCAGGAACGTGCTTGGATGAAAATTAAATGAAAAAAAAAAGCTATCAGTAATGAAAGCTGTGCTGCAGAAAGTGCTAGAAGTAGGTTTATGATTCTAGAACAGACACTCTTCACAAAACAGAACTGTAATGACATGTTTGTGGTGACATGAGTTCACGTAAGACAGCGAAAAAAAAGTCCCAGAAATGTGGGAAGGGTTCCTTTGGGAGCACACTGTTGGTGAAAGATGTGAGACAAGAGAGCAAACATTAACTGTGGCCTGGGCTCAGTAGTTGGCACAGTACAGGTGAACAGGAGGTGCAAGAGCTGTGGGCTTTGCAGGGTTGTGGTCAGCGTGGGCACCCAGGGCTACTGTAAAGTAGAGATGTACGCTGCTCCAAGCCCATGTCTTAGCTTCTAGCTGCTGTTGTTGGTAGTGGGGAGCATGCTTGTGTCCTGCTTCATCCTCAGCTTTCAATGGATGTTTGTGTCACAAAGATGGTGTAAAGGCAGAAGATGCTGTTAAAGGAGATGAGGATGGGATCTGGTACTACAAACTTTAGTTCTTGAAAAGTGGAAAAGGAGCTAGACAAATAGAGCATCAGGGAAGAAGAGTGGTTGCTGGATAGGACACTGTAGCTCCTAAATGATTTTATGAATCTTCAGGCTGGACAGTTCTCAAGTTTGTATGTTCAGGAAGAGATTGTTCTTGTCTGTATGGGATTGCCATCACCTTTGGTTGATAAGGGATGGAGCTACATATGCTGTCACAGCTGTGGAAGCATGTCTGTGAGGCTGCTATTGTGTCAGGGCAGCATTGGCACTAGTACAAAGTAGCTGCCCATGGCTGCAAGTGTTGACTTGGGGCAGAGGATAAGACTTGTGCTGGGGACATATGAGGGGCTCTGAATGCACACCTGTCTGAGCATTTCACTGCAGTACCTATTAAACTTGAATAAAATGAATGTCCAAACATTTTAAGTAAAATGTTGTAATTCATATGCAAAACAGTTAACAAAATAAGTTAGAGAGGAGTATTCAGTGGATGTGCAGGATCTTCGGCAGTTCTACCCAGAGCCTCAGCTCGTTCTTAGCAAGTTCATGACAGACAGGAAATGAAGATTGGGCTTAAATGTATGGAAGAACATCCATCCTTGGAGGTGCCTGTGTGCAGATGAGACTCTGGGGATCTCCTGAGGCCTTTGTGGAGGTGGGAATGAGTACATAATATATGGAGGTTTATTCCCTCCAGCGATGCTTTATTGATTCTGAAAGCACAACTGTTGGCAAATGTCTTACAAAAAGTTTTTATTTCCGTCATATAAATACTAAACAGATGAAAAACATGATGCAAATAAATAGATTCAGTTAAATAAGAAGGTGGTGACTAACCATGGCCAAGGGGTTGTTGGCAGTTCTTAGCAGTGTCTCTGTGTGGTGAGTAAAGGGGAGAATGGAGGCGGTCCTGTTAGTGGAGCTGCTGTTGGTGTATGGCTGTGTCAGACTACGTATGTTGTGGTAAAGGTGTGGGGAATAGGTAGGAGTGAGTGGTGTGGCTAGTATCTGTCCGTGGTTTTCACTTTTGGCTGTTGATTATTCGTAGAGTGGCCCTGTGTAGGTTGTCCCTAAAAGTTACTTTTCTGACTGAGTGAAAGGAGATGGTCAAAGGATTGCTTTATTTATTTTTACAAAAGCTGAACTTTATTTTAGTCCAAAAAAAGTTAAATAAATAGATAAATAATTGTATAAATAATTGAATAAATAGTTGAATAAATAAGTAAATAGGAGGAGGGTGGGAGGTGTGCTTGGGGCTAAGCGCGCATGCTGCCTGTGAGGTCGTGGATGTGCAGGAGCCAGTCACGAGCTCGTAGGCGGACGTGGTCCCAGGCGCAGGCGCTGTAATTGTTGTGGCGGAGGAAGGCGTGGAGGCAGCTGAAGTATTTGTCGACGCTGAGGTGAAGGTTGCGGGGCTGCCGTGTGCGGGAGCGCGTGTTGCCGTCCTGCAGGCACTGCTCGAGGTGCTGGGTGTAGCGCTGGATGTGGTTGAGGAGGCTTTGGCGTTGACTGTCGATCCAGTGTGCTGGCGTGGTGGGGCTGCTGAGGATTCTGAAGAGGTGCTGAAGGATGTTGTGGGTGGTTTTGGCGGCTTGCCGGGTGTTGTTGGTGTCCAGGAGGGTGTCGTTGAAGGAGCAAGAGGCGTTGTGTTGCGGGCACGGCTGGGCTGGGCTGGGAGCCATGTGGTGGAGGAGCTGAAGGCTGTCGCGAGCGAAAGTGGCATCCTGGGGGCGCAGGTGGTTGCAGGCGGAGGCGGTGGTGGCGAGAGCTGTCAGAAGGAGCGTGATCAGCAGGATGCTGTACCGCCGTGGGTGCTGCGGGCTTGCAGGCACAGCCATGGTGGGACTTGAGCAGTGCTGGGCAGGAGCGTGGTGGGTCTTGGTGGTGGTGCGGGCGGTGGCAGTGGTCTGGGTGCTGCCGTGGTGCCGTCTTTATGTGGTGTGGCATCTTTCCCTTCCTCGCTTTCCTCTTGCCGAGAGTTTCCGTCTGTGGTTTTTGTTTTTGATTGTTGGTTTTTGTGGTCTGCGGGGAAGCGTGTTGGTGGGGTTGGTACTGTCTTATTGGCGTTTGATGTATCTGTGCTGTGGATGTGTGTTCTAGTTTTTTCCTTCCTCAGAATGTTTTGGTGGTTTTCTTCTTCCACCAAAGTTTCCAGTCCTGCTCAAATGTCTTTTTTGATGTGATGTAACAACATTGTTTGTAGGTTTTGTGGCGTATTCAATTTCTGTCATGTTTCTATATTAGTGCATCATTTCTTACAACATATTGGAAGGTTTGGATTTGATGCATTTCTAATCAGTCTCAGAGCTCTCCTACACAGCCTTCATTGGGTTGGCTTTTGTCTTCAGTTTTTAACATTTTGACTGATGGAGATCTCTTGATGCTTGTTCTTCCCTTTCCTCTCTTTGAACACCGAAGATTTCAGAAAGGAAATCTTCTGAGCTCCTGTATCTTGAATGATGTAGTGCCATGCAAATTTCATGACAATTGTCTTACGTGCTGTGTTGAGAAAAAAAAAAAAAAGCAGAGTTTTGTTGTGAACAATTTCATGTTCTCAGTTTTTTTTCTTGCAATGTGAAATGAGTGTTTGCTTTGTGATTGTCTTGTAGCATTAGAACTTCTCCATTTCTCTTTTTCTGTGTTTTTAATGAGTCATAGCATCTTTTCATGTTTTGAAATTTTTGCACAATGTTTTATTGTGTAAGAACTCTTTCCTGAGAGTTCTCAGTGCATTCCAGTGCTGAGGGTAGTTTTGTCAGAGTTTTCTGAAAGTCTTATCAAGTGAAACTTCTGTCTGCAAGGATGGGCATCTCTCAACATGCTTAATCCCTCTTTGGGTGTTGAATTGCATTCCCGGGAAAGATGATAATTTTATCACTCAATTGGTTTAGAAAATTTGAAATTCAAGTCAGAATGTCCTGTGTTTCTCTCATCTTCTGCTGTTACCTTCTGAGGAGCTGTGGATCTCTTCGTCTACGTCAGAAGAGAGAGTCAGTGAGGTCCCATGTGTCTGGAATCATAAAATCGTTTGAGTTGGAGGGAACTTTTAAAAGTAATCTAATCCAACTCCTCTGCAACGAACCAGGGGCATCTACAGCTTGATCAGGTTGCTCAGAGCCTGGTCCAGCCTGACCTTGAATGTCTCCAGGGATGAGACATCCACATCTCTGTGTAGCTGAGTATATTAGAATCATAGAATCACCAAGGTTGGAAAAGACCTTCAAGATCATCCAGTCCAAGCATACACGTATCACCAATATTTTCCACTAAACCGTGTCCCTTAGTACAGCATCTAAACGTTCCTTGAACACCTCCAGGGACTGTGACTCAGCCACCTCCCTGGGCAGCCCATTCCAGTGCCTGATCACTTTGTCAGATAAGTATTTCCTAATGTCCAACCTGAATCTCCCCTGATGCAACTTGAGGCCATTCCCTCTTGTCCTCTCGCTAGTTACGCTGGAGAAGAGGCCAACCTCCACCTCACCACAGCCTCCATTTGGGTAGTTGTAGAGAGTGATAAGGTCACCCCGAGCCGCCTCTTGTCCAGACTAAACAATCCCAGCTCCCTCAGCTGCTTCTCATAAGACTTGTACTCCACACCCCTCACCGGCTTCATTGGCCTTCTCTGAACATGCACCAGGGCCATGATGACTTTCCTGTAGTGAGGTGCCCATAACTGAACACAGTGCTCAAGGTGTGGCCTCACCAGCACTGTGTACAGATGGATGATCACTTCCCTGCTACTGCTGGCAGCACTATTTCTGATACAGAATAGCGAGGATGCTATTGCCCTTACTTGCCACCTGGGCACACTGCTGGCTCATGTTCAGCCAAGCGTTGACTAATACCCCCAGGTCAGTTTCTTCTACACAGACTTCCAGCCACTCTTCCCCAAGGCTGTAGCATTGCCTGGGGTTGTTGTGGCCAAAGTGCAGCACCTGGCACTTGGCTTTGTTGGACTTCATCACATTGGCCTCAGCCCAACTATCCAGTCTGTCCAGATCTTTCTGTAGGACCTTCCTATCCCCAGGCAAATCAACACTTCCTGCCAACTTGGTGTCATCTCCAAACTTAGTGACGGGGCACTCCATGCCTTCGTCCATGTCATTGATAAAGATATTGAACAGGTTAGACCCTGGTACTGACCCCTGGGGAGCACCACTCGTCCATCCAGCCAGTTCTTTACCCAGCAAAGAGTGTATCTGTACAAGCCACAGGCTGCCAGCTTCTCCAGGAAAATACTGTGGGAGACAGCATCAAAGGCTTTGCTGAAGTCTAGGTAGACCACATCAACAGCCTTTCCTTCATCCACCACGCGGGTTACCTGATCATAGAATGAGATCATATTGGTCAAGTAGGACCTGCCTTTCATGAACCCATGCTGGCTGAGCCTGATCCCCTAGTTTTCCCACACATGCTGTCTGATATCACTCAAGATGATCTGCTTCATAACCGTTACTGTCACCGAGGTCAGGCTGACAGGCCTGTAGTTCCTCGTATCCTCACAACCCTTCTTGAAGATGGGAGTCACACTGGCAAGCCTCCAATCCTCTGGGACCTGTCCAGTTGACAAGGAATGTGGACAGATGGTGGAAAGTGGTTTGGCAATCACCTCTGCCAGCTCCCTCAGCACCCTTGAGTGAATCCTCTCCCACCCTATGGACTTGTGGCAGTCCAGTGGAGCAGTATGTCTCTGTTTCCACCTGAATCATCAAGAGTTTATTCTGCTCCTCATCCAGGATTTCCAGGTCGGGGGGTAGAGTACCCCAAGGACAACTGGTCTGACTTCTAAAGACAGATGTAAAGAAGGTATTGAGAACCTCAGCCTTTTCCTTATCCTCAGTCATCACATTCCTTGCCGCATCCAGTAAAGGATGGAGATTCTCCTTAGCCCTCCTCTTACTGTTAACATATTTCTAAGGAAGGTTTTTGTTCTATTTTACCCCAGTGGCTAAGTTGAGTTCAAGCTGGGCTTTTGCCTTTCTAATTTTCTCCCTGCACATCCTAACGACTTGTTTGTACTCTCCTCTAGTCACGAAGATCCAACTTGTTTCCTCACATCCTAGCTGTGAGGGATGTGTCCACTTGCTTAAGCACAGAGCATTGTCTTCACAGTGGTGACGTGGAGATGGTGTGACTGAGCACAGAGAGCAGTCTCTTTTTCCTTTTCAGGAGGAGGCCAGAGTTACTGGGCCTCAGTGTTTTCTCGTTCTGGGTTTCTTGTGGAGGGCATAGTACCTCAAGGAGATGTTTCTGTGGTGGTGGTGGTAAAAGGATGAAGAAAAAGCCAGTGCTGATGATTAGTGGTCAGTTAAGTTCATGTGGCACTCTGTGTCAGCCTGTGCTGGCTGGGTTAGGCTGTCTTGGGTAGTGCTGTGCAGGGGATGTCGCTGTTGACTTTTGAAGGGTGTGCTGGAATGTAGAAATGCAAAGTGGTGGTGGTGGTAAACGAGCAATGAGCAGATCCTGGGCATTTCCCATATTTTTGATGTTTTCCTGTGTTTTCTTCATGGAGTTACTAGCAGTAGTGTGCAGCTCTTTGTTGAAATCATGACAGGCTATGGTTGATCCCCTCCTTTTCTTTGGGATACTCATTATCCATGCATCCCTGATAAGCCCCAGGCAGCCCCAGGACATTGCTGTAAGGCTGGCAGAACTAGGCTGGTGGTCTCAGAGTGTGTTGAAGGTGGCTTTCACACCTCGGTAGTGGGAGAGGAGTGGGAAGGGAGTGGCTGGGTGGTGGCAGAAGGAGAGCTCATAAGGCAAGCATCATCTTATCACAGTGGACTTGCACTGCCAGGATCTAGTGTCCATAGGAGCTGCCCCTGGACTTGGTGGCTGAAGGGAGATACCAGTCTGTGGCAACCCCATGGTCCATGATAGCGATGGGTAGCTTGGAGATGTTGATGAACGGGGGACTCTTAGGTGCGCAGCCTGCAGGAGGCCTGCCTGCAAAAAAACTTCCTTTGTCTGGGGCACATGTGCAGGATGACTGCCTCTTCTCCACTTTCTTTTTAACATAGTCTTTACTTCAAGAAAAAAGAAGGAATAAACACAGGAACAAATAAATACAAATAAATTAAATATTAAAGAAGATGGATTAAAAAATGGGTGAAAAAAAAGAAAAATATGAGAAAAAGATGTCGCCATGCATGAGTCACTCATAGTCCATTGGGATGTTCCCCCTCCATCAGGGGCAGTACAGATGACCTCCATAATGCTCTGGGTAAGAACTGCTGCTTCTCTTCCCAATGCTTTCAGTCTGTTTCCTGAATGTCTAACATGGCAAAGACTTCCTCCTTCCCTTCCAGGCGAGTTTGGGCTGTGGTATGGGCCAGATGGTGTGGGAGGATGGGCTGTGCCATGCCCAGGCTCAGGCCTTGACATGGTGCTGCTGGCCTGGGCTCAGTCATGCCTTGTCTCCCTGTCGCTGTGGCCCTTGGGTGGTGGAAGGCTGAGCGAGCGGTGCTGGGCTGACCCAGCTGAAGCTGCCGTTGGTTCCTCTCGCTGGGTGGCCATTGCTGTTGGCTGGGGACAGTCACTGGGTGCTGAGGGTTTTGGAGGAGGCTGTGAGAGGAGCTCGACTTCTCATCTGCCGTATGAGTGTTTGTTATGGTTTTGTGATTTTTTGTTGTTGGTATTCCACATCATTACATCATGTAAGGTATGGGCAGTTAAAGAGTTAATTCCCCGGTTACTGTAAACTGCCTTTTTTGGTGTGGCCCTCTGAGGGGGAGGGGAGGAGGTGCACTCCCCAGGGGTCTTTGCGGGAGAGGGGNTGTTGCTGTGAGGCCGGCTTTATGTAGTGCTACATGTTTCTTTTCATCATTATCTAGAGAGAATTCCCTTGTTTCCGTTTGTAGTTTTGCTTTCTATTTGCTTTTTTCCCTTAGGCTTCTCTTGAGCCTGTCAAGGTGAGACCGCGTGGTGGCAGTACTGGAGGCAGAGGCAGCCTAGCTCTGCTGTTAGCGTGCCTGCTTGTGGCCAGGCTTGCTGCCAGGCTGTTGTGGTTAAATGCGGGATGTGAAAGTGCTCAGGCAGATGCTTTTGAGGCAACTGTTCTTTGTGCGTTTTGGAGTTTTTCTTTTGCTTTCATGCACTGTCTTGTTCTAAGTTTGATTTGCACGCTTCCCTGCCTACCAAGATACAATGTCTTTTCCCCTGCACCATCCAAGTTATTTCTCTTCAATGTATGGAAATCTATGTCTGATGGTTGGGAAGGTTTTGTCATTAATCGTTCCTGTGTTCATTCTGGTTGTTATTTTCTAACAATGTTTTGCATTTACTGGGGAAATTTCTACTACTCAGTATGTACAGCAGACAACATTTCCCAGGAGAGAATACTGATGTTCAAGGTGCCAGTCTGTTTACATATTGAAAGTGAAAGTGGGCAGAGGTCCATATGCACATGTCACCATGTCTGGCATATTTCCAGCTGTGAGAGGCACTGATGCAACCAGAATGGGAGTTCCCTTTTTGGGGGGCATTCTTTTTTTTTTTTAATTCAACTCAACTTCTTAATGTGCATATTAGTATGATAAATTCTGACTTTGCATTATTGGATTATATAATCTTGTCTGCTGTAATCTTTTCTGCTGCTCTGTTTTCGCCTGCGTGTATGGTAGAAGTGGTTGTGGGACCACAGACTTTGATGTGCATGGTACTTCATGAGCTAGTTGATTAAGCTTAAATCTGTAATGTTAGACCACTTCTTGTTTTTCAGTCATTTTCTCTCACACTTGACATCAGGAGATATTCCTGATATCTCCTTTTTGATTTCGGATGTGTTCTCCCATGCACCTTCTTTACATCAGGATATACCTATATTGTTTGAAATATGTTGGTACTTTTAAAATTATGTTAACAGCATAATAAATACCCAAGATAACATAGGTCTGTTACTTGATGAGGATGATCACGTCACAAGTATGGGCACAGACAAAGCAGAGATGTTTACTATCTTCTTCACCCCTTCTTCAACACTGATCATGGGGCCTGTGACACCAAGAACCACAGGGTGGAAGATCATGACTTACAATAACAATATACTCCCAGCAAACTCCGAACTTATGTGGGTTTTAAGTTGAAAGAGTGAGGATTGAGGTTGGATATCAGGGGGAAGTTCTTTACTATGAGAGTGGTGAGGTGCTGGAACAGGCTGCCCAGAGAGGCTGTGGATGCCCCGTCCCTGGAGGTGTTCAAGGCCAGGTTGGATGGGGCCCTGGGCAGCCTGGTCTAGTATTAGATGTGGAGGTTGGCAGCCCTGCCTGTGGCAGGGGGTTGGAGCTTGATGATCCTTGAGGTCCTTTCCAACCCAGGTCTTTCTATGAGTCTGTGATTCTGTGATTTGCTGCTGCAGCTGTATTCATATAGGTCTGTGGAGCCTGAAGGGGGATTCGTTCAGTTTAGAAGGTAGATTTAGGTTGGATGTAAGGAAAAAGTCTTTCACAGTGGTGGTGGTGAGGCACTGGAACAGGTTACCTGGAGATGTAGTTGATGCCTCGACCCCAGAGAATTTCAAGGCAAGGCTGGATCAAGCCCAGGGCAACCTGATCTAACTTTGCATGTCCCTGCTTACTGCAGGGGAGTTGGATTAGACGACCTTTAAAGGTCTGTTCCAACACTAAGGATTCTATGATACCAGGGTACTCAGAGAGCTGGCTGATATTATTATGAGACCTCTCTCAATTATTTTTCGGCATGGAGATGTGCCAGGGGAGGGCCGGGGGTTAGGGAAAGGCTCTGCCCAGAGGGCGGTGGGCATGGAACAGTTGGACACTGCTCTCAGACATAGGGTTTGGATTTTGGGTGGTCCTGTGTGTGGAGGCAAGAGTTGGGCTTCTTCTGGGTCCCTTCCAATTCAGGGAGTTCTTAGAATCATTGAATCTAAGAACATAGCATTTTTTTAATGTTTTCTTGGGGCTGGATATTAAGTTAATGAGGTTCAACAAGCCTGAGTGCAAGGTATTGCACTTTGGTGGGGCAATCCTGGATATGTGTACAGACTGGGAGAACATGCTGAGAGTAGCCCTGTGCAGAAGGCCCTGGGGGCCATTATGGACAAAAAATTGAAGAGGAGCCAGTAGTGTGCACTTGCAGCCCAGAAGGCCAACAGTGTCCTGGTCTGCATCAACAGAGGGATGGCAGCAGAGTGAAGGAAGGGACTGTCCCCTTTGCCCTCTTGAGGCCCCATCTGGAGTACAGTGTCCAGCCCTGGGGCTCCCAGCACAGGAGGAATGCGGAGCTGTTGTGGATCCAGGGGAGGGCCATGAAGACAATCAGAGGGCTGGAGCATGTCTCATATGAAGACAGGCTGAGGGAGCTGGGCTTGTTCACCCTGGAGAAGAGGAGGCTCCAGGGGAACCTCACTGTGGCCTTCCAGTACTTGAAGGGAGCTTACAAGCAGGAGGGGGACCAACATTTCACATGGTCTGATAATGATAGGACAAGAGGGAATGGCTTTAAACTGAAAGAGGAGAAATTTAGGTTAGATATTAAGATAAAATTATGTGCTTAGAGGGCAGTGAGGCGCTGGCACTGCTGCCCAGAGAAGCTGTGGGTGCCCCATCCCTGGAGGTGTTTAAGGCTGGGTTGGATGGGCTCTAGGCAGCCTGATGCTGGTGGGGGGCAACCAGCCCACGGTAGGGGCATGGAAATGGATGATCTTTAAGGTCCCCTTCAACCTAAGATGTTCTGTGATGGTTCACTGTCTTGCTCTTTTCCTATGACTTCTGTTTTTGATGTGTGTGTGTAAGTGGGTAAAGTAGAGATTTGTGGAACTCAAAGGAGGACTACCGCTTTTTCCCCACTTGTGGGGCAGTAGGAATAATTGAAACACTTAGGCTCTGTTCTCAGGTGAATTTTGTTATATTTTGTGCAACTTATATAGGGAATAATAGTAGGAATTCTGTTCCAGTTCATACTTCCAGAAGCCTTTTCATTATGTTCTCCAAATCTGCTTTTTATGGCATTTTCATGGCAGTGAACACTACTAAACTTGTAAGATCTTTAATAGGAATTTGCTTGTGGATTGTTAAGTGACTGATGCTGAAGTTGGTAAAATGGGAATTAGTTGGGATGGAGCAGATGATGAAATATAACTTGGTTTCAAGTTACAGAAAGTGCCCACAATAAATCTAAATCTTTGCTAAGTTATTTCATGTTCAGTGATGAAGGACTGTGTGTAGGAAATGGGGCAGTAACATACAAGTGCAGCAGTGTGGAAGGTAACGTTAAATCTGAGAAAGTATTTGAGATGTCAGGGAATTTGCAGGGATAACTGTGAAGAAATATGCTTTTCCGATGTTGGAGAACGTGTGAAAATGGGTACAAGAGTGGTTAAAACGTTAGCTCTGTGTGGATTAGAAATGGTGAGGAACAAGTGAACACTGGAAGGAAAACCACTACGTAGTGTGCTACTCCACAGCTCACCCAGAGAGTGAAAGGCAAACTCTTCACCCAAACTGAAAACAAAATGCTGCTTTGCTTTTGTTAGCGTGCCCTATCATCTTGGGGTGCAGGCCTGCCAGGATGAAGGCTGTCCTAACTTTCTGTATAAGACCTAGAAGAATGATCTAAGGCATGGTCTCTATATTTCAGCTTTTTTGATCATGCACCCTATTGGTTAAAAATCAGTAAAAGTCTGTGCACCCATCCCCCTAATTGTTATTAACTTTACTTTTGGTACCAATGAATGTTTCATTGTGGAGTCTGTGAGCATTTAAGTTAATCAAAGAACAGTTGAGTTGGAAGGGGCCTTTGAAGGTCTTCTGGTCCAACTCCCCTGCAGTGAGCAGGGACACCTACAACTCGATCCGGTGCTCAGAGCCTGGTCCAGCCTGACCCTGACTGTCTCTAGGGGTGGAGCCTCCACCACATCCCTGCACAATCTGCTCCTGTGCTTCACTGCCCTTATCTTAAAAAATGTTTTTTTTATATTCGGTCTAAATCTCCCATTTTAGTTTGGAACCATTTCCCCTTGTTCCGTCACAGCAGACTCTGCTAAACAGTCAATCCCCTTCTTTCTTACAGACCTCTTTAGATACTGAAAGCACACACACAGCAGGGGATTGTCTTGGACACTCCACTTTGGAAACCACTACTCTGAAGTATTCTGCAACATATAGTTTAAATAGTTTAAATTTTTTCAATCAGCTCTGTTTGCTGTGGTTTTCTTAGACATGTGTACTCTTTATCTAGGTAATGTTTTTACTTTAGAGAACGGGGTGGTGCAAGACCATTAGACTCTATCCACACTGCAGTTATGGTTCTGTCCTGACCTCAAGTCTTTGGCACCCCGCATGGCCTGTTGCTCTTCCAGGCTCACTCCTGCTGGAAGGTGTCAGTTCTGAGCTGAGGGTTGGGAGAGAAGAGCTTTTGACTGTTGCCTTTGAGCAGAGGTGAATACTCAGCAAGAAGCGTTGCTCCTCTGTGCCTTTACAGGCATAACCTCTAGGGCTTTTCAGCTGGCAGGAGGTGTTGAGAAGCTGTTCTTACCTCTGTGCACTTGTCAGCAGCCACCTCTTAGACTCAGTTTGTGTGTTTAAGGGGAAAATAAAAATAATAATTCTTCTTGCTTCTCAGGCCCTAAACTTCCTTTCTGAAACCTAGATGCTTTGGCAGGTTAAAGCAGAAGCTTTGTCTAGACTTGTAAAATTACCATTAAGTGATGAAGTGTTTGTAGATGGTATTAAGTGTCCATAAAAGAGGTTTAGTTTGAAATCAAGGATCCAGGTAAATCTTTAGCTCTGTTGTAAGCTTGAGCAGAAGCTGACGTTATAGCTTCTCTTACTTCTTACTTTTAAATTCTTATGTTGTAAGACAGGGTTTGTAAGAACTGTTCAGATCTTTTATAGTTTCAACTATTAATAAATGCTGTTGCATCTTTTTAAGGATTACTATGGAATTACATTCCCTGCTCCTGCAACTTTGACAGGCAGAGATGGGAGCCTTGCTAACAACCCATACTCAGGTGAGTGCTATTTAAAGACAAAGATAAGTGAGATGCACTGGTTTTTGAATGCAGGTCATCCAGCTGAAAGAGTAATTGTTTTTCCCTTCTGTAGGCTATTATACCCCACCAGTGCAAAGTAGGCAAATAAAAGCTTGCTCACAATTTTGGCATGGATTTTTCTGTAGAGTTCTGATTGGTAATTCATATGGGGCCTCTTCTGGGATAAAGTTGGATAGTGTTTGAGAACATGTGCAAGACTGTTAAAAATGTAAATGGCAATGCCATCTAGTGCCCTTCCCGTGCACATACAGGTGCTTGGAAAATACCTGACACTTTAATCTGTCTTCTTGAAATGCTGCTGGCTTGCTTTCCTCTTTTGGCAGTGGAATAGACCCCTTCAGAACCCTTTCAGTCTTTCTCCTGTCCTCTTCCTAGTCTAACGGACTTCATTCTCAAAAGTGGTCTAAGAAACCCTTCCTCACTTTTTGCATTAGTTCTTCATTTGTCAGTGTGCAGAGATTACATTACAGCATGTTCAGCAAGTGGTTTTCTTCCACTGCCATCTGATTACAGCTTAAAACTGTAGCCATATGAATTATAATTTCTATAATGCAGGTATTAAATCGTGTCATGCTTCTTGGCAACCAGTGAAAGGGAATACTGGTCAGGAAGAGACAGATGTGAGGCAGATGCTTTACAAAACCCAACACATAAACAGGCTGTTCTGAACGCTGTCAGAAAATTAAAAGATTTTTTTGAAGTTTTCTGCATCATAGTCTCCTGGGAGGCTGATTTT
Source organism: Numida meleagris (assembly GCF_002078875.1). Lineage (NCBI taxonomy): Eukaryota > Metazoa > Chordata > Aves > Galliformes > Numididae > Numida > Numida meleagris. The sequence goes on along the minus strand of NC_034438.1, from coordinate 7,590,814 downwards.
GGGTTAATAACCAAATTTCCCTTCCTACTTCTTCAATAAGGTGGTCTGCGATGCAAGCCTTGCTTTCCTGGCCTTCAGCTACTGTCTCCAGAACTTTGGTGGTGTGAGGAACCAGATATCTAACTAGTCATGCTTCACAAATAAACAAACATTGACAAAAATATGCCCATCACTGCCTGTAAATCCTAACTTGCTGTCAGCCCATGAAGCTTAGCTAATCAGTGTAACATCCAGGAGAGTCACACTTTAACCCAACAACCATTTGCACTTCAGCTATTTACCATACTTCTGCTTTTAGCATATTTTGTTGCAGTGGTCTGATAGTAATGAATCTACTCAATGTATATGAAAAAGGTAGGTATTAGTGTCTACATTTTATTGATTAGTTAGTCACAGAATGGAATTCTGTGCCACAAACGGGCAATGTACCTGTGCTGTCAGGAATAGAGACCAGGAGATTTCTTCCCATGGAAACCCACAGCCTTTCAAGTATAGGGTGTGCTTTTTTTTGTTGTTGTTGCAGTCATTAACTTGTACACAGAGGATCCTTGTGCAAAAGCCTTGACCGTTTTTCTGATCAGTTCTTTCTTTTGCAGGTGATGTAACAAAATTTGGCCGTGGGGATTCTGCCTCTCCTGCTCCTGCGACCACACTAGCCCAGCCGCAGCAGAACCAGACACAGACTCACCACACAACTCAGCAGCCCTTCCTCAACCCGACCCTGCCGCCAGGGTACAGTTACACCGGGCTACCTTACTATGCTGGGGTTCCAGGTGTACCCAGTGCGTTCCAGTATGGTCCAACCATGTTTGTAAGTGTCATAGCCTTGGCTGTAACTCTCCCTTTGTGCCGCTCTGGTTTTACTCTCCCAGCAAAACCTTCCCTGTTCTGCAAGGTATCTCCAAAAAATTTGTTCAAGCTTCAGAAAATAATTGCTGTCCCTTCCCCAAGAGAAGAGGAAACTGAAAGGCCAGAAGTCATGGGCACAGGTTACAGTAAGTAGTAGGTAGCTGCAGCTTATAAATTTTTAGTGTTCCTGAAAACCCTCAGCCTCTAGAGAACCAGAGACCAAAAGCCGAGTCAATATGCTGAGTGCCTAGGACACCTTTTAGAGGAAGTGACACCCCATGAAGCTGTGGAGCAGCGCTGGTAGTCTCAGGAGGGAGGAAGTTATTTGTGAGGATCTGCTGCTCCAGGCAGAAGGGTAGGTGAGTCTATTTTAGGACACTGTAGGACTATGATGAAACAGCCGCAGGTGGGAGCTGGTTGGTGCGCTGTTTGATTCTGGAGAGCATTTCGTTTGCTCCTTTTTGGTTTCTGGATAAGAATGTGCTGCTTGTGGTTAGTTTTATTACATGTATGAAAGAAATATGCAGCCTGTTCTGAGACGTGATTGCAATGCAATGGGAAGAAAGACTGTGTGATGCAGAACCAGGGGCAGCTGTAACAAGAAGCTTGTGGCTCGCATAGATCTGCTACAGCAAGCTACTGCTGGAAGCAGTAGGATCACCCCCCCCATGTGATCCCAGTGCTCCCAGCTCCAAACTACCTTTCCCGTGTGAGCTGGAGGCGCCTTCCCCACTAGGTGGCAGAGGGAGTTTGCTTTTTGCTTGCTGCTCCCAGCTAACAGCGCCTTTTGTTCCTTTCCTCCTTTGTTCAGGTACCTCCAGCATCAGCGAAGCAGCATGGAGTCAATCTGAACACCGCCTCGACTCCTTTCCAGCAAGCGAGTGGCTATGGGCAGCATGGCTATGGAGCAGGTATGCTCATCACTGTGCTTTTCACTGAAGCGTCTGCAGAGCTGCTTGCACACTGTAACACGTTGTCTTGTACACACCAGCAGGCTATGATGACTTAACGCAGGGAACGGCAGCTGGAGATTACAGCAAAGGAGGCTACAGTGGGTCATCTCAAGCACAAAACAAATCTGCTGGCACTGGACCTGGGAAAGGTAACACATGAGACTTGAGGTTACTCTTGAGTGGGACTTATAGGGCAAACTCCCAGTATTGCCAGTATTGACAGTGCCAGTCAGCATAGCAGCCAGCTTTAAAGAGGGTCAAGATCCAAGCTGTTTCTCCATCTCCCGTATACAAAATGCTTTTTTCTCCTAATGGCCCAAGAATTCCGTCTAAGCCTAATGCCTGAACTTCGCATAAGGATCTGTGTGGCTGATGCACAGCTTTGTCCTCAGTTACACCTGGGAAAAGTGGTGAGCTGCATTCCCTGCCAGAGTTGTCTTTGGTGAAGAGTAAGTGGTCTTGCAGCAGTGCTGTGTTGCTGAAGACAAGGCAGCTGGTGCTGCCGCTGAAATGATCACCTGCCAAATGCTGACTTTGATTTTGGGTTTGTTGGTAGGCACCTGAGTTAGCTGTGTGTTCAGTGAGCAGGGCAGCTCACACATCTCTGGGCTGTTGTTTCAGCTGCTGTCCGTATGCTCCGTAACTCATTGCATTGTTTCATGCCTGGAAATGTTTCCTCTGTAACTGCCAAGGCTAAGGAATGTACACAGCTTTGTTCTGCACATGCTAGTTAGACCTGAGAAATTTATACTGAACTGCTTGGCACTAACTAGTTCATCCTTGGGCTTAAGCAAATACCAAGCGTTTGTGTGTATCTGAAACACCAGCTGGTCAGTATGTAGGCCTTCAACCAAAAGTTGATGGTGCTCTCCTCAGTGGCCTGCAAATGAGCTGTCTCCTAGGAAGGGTGCAGTGTAGGGCAGTGCCAACCTACTGGGTCAAGTCCTCTGGTTCACTGGCTGGAGAAACTACTGGCTTTATTCTGATCCAGGTGAAGCTATCAGATCCTGTCTTTGTAAGCCCACAAATGCATGGCAATTTGAGTCAACTTGCTGGTGAAAGAGTGTTTCTGAGCCTTCTGTGTCACCAGCTAATCTGTGTGGAAGCCAGCCTGAGTCAGTGATATTAATTCTAAAGGGACAGAGGAATGTTGCAGACCTCACCCTTCAGCTTGATGTGTGACGACAGGGGCACAAGCGTGTAGCAGATGCTGCAGCTCACTGCTGAGTGCATTACTGGAAAGCTCCTGAATGCTGTGATAGAGCCAAATGCATCCCTAATCCTAGGGGAAAGCTGGTTTTTTGTGAGCTAAATGAGCATTCAGCACAGCTAGGAGTGATTTTGAATCCCAGCTGTAAGCTATGTGTAGAGGATGACCTGTCCCAGTGGGCCGGTTTCCTGCTTTGCAGCAGGAGCAGAGACTGTGCCCGTCCTCTCACTCCTGTGGTTTGAGAGTGCAGAGCAGAGGGCGTGTGGGGCAGAGGCTGCAGGTTCGGGTGCCTCAGCTAAGGCACCAAAGCAAAGCAGGCACACGGGATTCAGGCGGGCTGCTGCTTGGCTTTCTCATTGTCAGTGGCTTTTTGTTTTCCAGGTGTTTCTGTGACCTCAAGTAACACAGGTGTGCCTGATATCAGTGGCTCAGTCTATAACAAGACTCAGGTGAGGAATGCTGGACCCTCTTCCCAGTGGCCTAAGGCCAGTCTGGTGGCTCCCTGCTGCTCAGTGGGATGCTGGTACCCAGGGGTTTGTCCCAGGCTGACTGGTGGCAGTGGGCTTTGGCTTTTCTTGGGCTGGCTCTGCTTGCTGCTGGAGAGGAGTCTCTCCCATCTGCAACATCATCTCCTGACACACAAAGCTGCCTGCCCTGTCCCATGCAACCTCACACTCTGTGCCCTGGGTGCAGGTAGAACACGGTAGCACCACTGGTTTTAGTTGAAAATAGCCCCCAGAGCAGATGAGTGAAGATGTTTCCTTTTCTCCACAGACTAATCAGCAATGCCCACCCTTGCACCTGAGGGCCTCTCCCATGGGTGCGCCAGCACTACTCTGCTCACCTGGGGTCTCTTGCTCTACATACACAAAGTGCCTGGAGGAGTTGTGGCATGCGATGGGGGCATTCAGCTGTTCTCCTGACAGGGCACTGAGACCCACCATGTGCCTGGCTGTGATCATAAAATCACAGAGTGTCTTGGGTTGGAAGGGACCTCAAAGCCCACCCTGCCCCAACCCCTGCCGTGGGCTGGTTGCCCCCCACCATCTCAGGCTGCCCAGGGCCCCATCCAACCTGGCCTTGAGCAGCTCCAGGGATGGGGCATCTGCAGCTGCTCTGGGCGGCAGTGCCAGCGCCTCACCACTGCAGGTTGGACTGCAGCCCCTGGACACGTGCTTAGCATCAGGGGCAGAGCTCTGGCCTCGGGGAGGAAAATGTTAGCGCAATTTCTTGTGATTTTGATAGGCTGCTCTGAGTAGTCTGTGCCCTCTCAGGGTATGAAAAGCCAATTTCAGGCAGCTGCTGCAATGCTATGTCCCACTAAGTGAGAAGAGGTCAGGGAAAACAACACAGTGATCAATACAGTATAGACATTTTTTAAAAGTTACAGGCATTAGAGCAGAAATAAGAGCGAGAACAGCAGTTGAAACTCATCTGCTGAAGTGCTTGTGGGTGTTTGGCCTGACCTGCTCATGGAGTGTAGGAAAGGTGCAAGGATCTGTGTTCTCTTGTTCTTGTCTGGTCTTTGTGTGCTCCTGCTGCTTTCTGACAATGTCCATGTTGCCTGTTTGTGCAGACGTTTGACAAGCAGGGATTCCACGCCGGCACACCGCCTCCCTTCAGCCTGCCCTCTGCTCTTGGATCTACCGGGCCTCTGAATCCTGGTGCTGCCCCGGGTTATGCTCCAGCCCCTTTTCTCCATATCCTGCCTGCGCATCAGCAGCCTCACTCTCAGATGCTGCATCACCACCTTCAGCAGGATGGACAGGTGAGCCAGCCCTTCACAAAGTGCAAGTTGTGCTCACCCACGTCCTGGTGTGGGATCTTTGCTTTATTCTGAGTTGGTTAGTTTTTGCTTTGCCCATTGGAAAGGTGCCCTGGGGAGATTTCAGGCTTGGTGCTGTTAAGCAGACTGGGGAGGGCTATGGGGTGAGTGCTGCTCAGAAGAGGCCGTTACAATGTGGGTGCAGAGGGGTGAAGGCAGCTGCTGCTGTTCTCTGGCAGTGAGCGTTTGCACTGCAAGTGAGGGAGAAAGCAAAGCGTCTGCTTGCAGATTGCATCACAGATCCAGTTTCTGGTTTGGTTTCATCAGCCAGAGTGTTTCCTCACTATGAATTTTCCCTGGGGGCAAAAAAAAAAAAAGTGTTCTGCTTTAGAGTCTGCAAAGAGGAAATGACTGCTCTCTCTGAATGCTGACATCCATGGCTGGTGCGTTTGCCTTGAGAGTGCTCCTTGACCTCCTGCAGCCCTGCTGTTCTGGTGGCCCCGTGCCTGGCCAGGTACAGCACGGAGAGGTGCAGCCTGTGGGTGCTAGGGTCCTGTGGCTGATGCTGATGTCACAGAATCATTGAGGTTGGAAAGGACCACAAAGGTCATCTAGTCCAACTCCAGCCCATCCCCATCAGCCATCAGTGCCACATCTCCATGTTTCTTGAACACCTCCAGGGACACCACCACCCTCCATGTCAATGCATTGCCACACTTTCAGAAAAGAAATGTTTCCTAATATCCAACCTGACGTTCCCCTGGAGCAACATGAGGCCATCACCTCTGATCCTGTCACTGGCACCTGGGGGAAGAGGCCAACCCCCACCTTGCCACAGCCTCCTTTCAGGGAGTTGTAGAGAGCGATAAGGTTTCCCCTAAGCCTCCTCTTCTCCAGACTCAGCAATCCCGGGTCCCTCAGCTGCCCCCCATAAGAGTTGTGCTCCAGACCCTTCGCAGCTTTGTTTCTCCTCTCTGGGTACACTCCATGACCTCAGTGTCGCTTCCTTTCTGGTTCTAGGGAGGATCTGGCCAGCGCAACCAGCCCAGCACCATGCAGCAAAAGTCTCAGGCTACCAAAACCGCCTACGGCACTTCTCCATACTGGACAAACTAAATCCGAAATCGGGGAGGAGGGAGAGAATGAAAGGAGAAAAATGAAATAAAGGAAAAAAAAAAAGAAAAGAAAAGCCGAAGCCCATTCCTGGAATTATTAGGAGAAGTAACTGCTCAGCCAAATGTCTGTGCGGGGAGAACTGCAGCCATCATCCTCTGTGTGACTCGCCCGCTTCCTCTTTGAGTTGCTGTTGTATGTAATATATTTATGTATGTATTTGTAAATGTAATAGAGCCTAAATGTGGTTTTCTGCACCTTGCAGCCTGTTTTATTCTTTGTAGAAAACTAATTATCCATTTCCCATCTGCACCAGGACATCCTTTCTTGTTTTTTAAGCTCTGTGGGCTTTTTATCTCTGTTGAGACAAAACTGCACCATTCTGACTGGAGCTGATGAGAGCCCATTTGTTTAACGCAGTTCTGAATTCAGGCAAGTAAGGAGGCCTGGCTCCTTAAAACAGAATCAAGGCATGTCCTGTTGGTTTGATATTTGCCCCCACGCCTCCTATAGCTGTTACTTTAAAATAAAATAAAAAAAAAAAAAAAGAAAAAATGATGTTTTGTGGGCCTGCCCCTTTCTTTTGTCTCCCTCCTCCCTCCTGTGGTGGCCACAGTGAGCAAAGTGCCGCTGAGCCCGGGAGCTCTGCCCTCACCTTTTTCAATTTCTAAATAAATAAGACCTTTTTCTTTTTTTTTTTTCTTAATATCTTTTTTTTGTTGGTTTTGGTTTTTTGTTTTTGTTTTTGTTTTTGTTTTTTTTCCTTGAGCAAGAGACTTCGGATGGCTCAGTGTGTCCTGGAAACTCCTTTGCATCATTTGAGGCAGAAACTTATGTAGCAGTTTCTTAAATAAAAGTCTAAACTGTGTCTCTTCCTCTCTTTGCCCTGAGCCCCCTGCCCAGGAGCGCCAGAGCTGCTGGATGGACCTTCACTGTCCCTCCCCACTTCTTCTAAACAGAGACCAGGACAGCACCTCCTGGTCCTGTGGTCCTGCACAGTGCAGTGGGTGGTTTAGGAGTTTTCATTTTTTCTTAGCCTTTCTTCCACCTAATAAAGTTCTGATCATATCACTGCTGTCTGTGCGTGTTTTCTCAGCCCTCCCACCGAAGCCCAGCAGGGAGGGATGCTGTGGGTGCTGAACAAAGGTGGGGAGGGGGGCACAGCACCCTGCCACCACCCACGGTGCCTGCAGCGGGGAGGGGGAAGAGGGAGTGCGGCCTCGTGCCCGCGGGGCTGCGCTGCTGCAGGCAGAGGGAGCCTGGCGCTGCTCCTGGCAGCAGGCGCTGTGACAGCAGCGTGAGGCTGTATCTGGCCAAGACCAAGAAGGATGAAATCTACAGGGGACCAGGGGAGCTGCGCCAGCACTGGCCTTAGGCATGTTCAGCCCTGAGGGCTTCCAGCAGTGGCACCACATTGCCTAATTTTCTCGGGCTGCTCTGAAAGTAATGCCTCCTATTTTGTTATTTTTCCATGCGGAAAAATATCACAGAATTGTTTGAGATGGGAGGGACCATTAACAGCCATCTGGTCCAACTGCCCTGCACCCCCCAGGTGCTCAGAGCCCCTCCACCCTGACCTTGAGAGTCCCCAGGGATGAGCAATCCACCACTTCTCTGGGCAACCTGTGCCAGCGCCCCACCACCCTGACTGAAAACCTTCTTCCTTATGTCCAGTGTAAATCTCCCCTCTTATAGTTTGAAGCCATTTCCCCTTGTCCTGTCACCACAGACCCTGCTGAAGAGTCTGGCCATTTCCTTCCTGTCGCTCCCCTTTAGATACAGGCAGGCCGCTCTCAGGTCTCCCGCAGCCTTCTCTTCTCCAGGCTGCACAGCCCCAGCTCTCAGCCTGTCCTCGTAGGGAGCTGTTCCACCCCTCAGATCATTTTGGTGGCCCTCCTCTGGATGCACTCCAACAGGCCCACGTCTCTCCTGTGCCGAGCACTCCACCTCTGGATGCAGTGCTCCAGGTGAGGTCTCACAGCGCAGAGCAGAGGGGCAGGATCCCCTCCCTGGCCCTCCTGGCCGCGCCGCTTTGGATGCAGCCCAGGATCCGGCTGGCTGGCTGGGCTGTGAGGGCACACTGCTGGCTCATGCCCAGCTGCCATCCACCAGTTCCACCAGTACCCCCAGGTCCTTTTTGGCAGGGCTGTGCTCTATCCCTGCATCTCCCAGCTCGTACTGGCAGTGGGGGTTGCCACAACCCAGGTGCAACACCTTGCACTTGGATTTGTTGAACCTCAGGAGGTTCACCTGGGTGCAATGCTCAGCCTATCTAGATAATAATAATAATAAGGCACCCACTGACATTCATTGATGCTTGCTGAACGTTTATGGAGAGCAATTGGTGGATGCGAGCACAGCGAGGCTGTGGTGCGTTTCAGCAGTGACAAAGGTCGCTTCTGCTGGTGCAGATTTCTACAAGCACAGCATGCTGGCTCTTGGTCATCTCTGTCAAAAATGCAGAGCTCATGGTGATGACTATTGTTGAAAAATTGCATGCTGTGTTTCGTATCTGAGAAATTGCTTTATCAAACAGTGTTACTGTGCGCTATCTGTTGTAGTTTCCATGGAAATAAATAGGAGGCATCACTTTGCACACATCACTGCTTTGCACTGTTTGCACGTGGCCACCAGCGATGGGAAAAAAGCTGCGGGTGGCAGCACCCGATGTGCCCGGATTTGTGCCGCATTTATTGCCCCACCTCCCGCCGGATGGGGACGGGGTGCAGCCCCAGCCCCTGCACCAGCCTCTCCGGGAATTCAGCCCCAACCCAGTGCTGCTGCAGGAGTTCAGAGTCCCTGCTCGGCCGCAGCCCAATGCCCCCTGCCCTGCCCTGCACTGCTGCAGTGTGCTCTGCCCCACTCCTGCTTCCCACCGCAGCCGTTTGAGCCCACAACTCATCCTGCAGCTTGCTCTCTCCCTTTGCTTTGGTTCTGGGAAGACTGTTCTCCTCTGCAGCATTTCGTTCTGCTGCTCACAAACAGCAGGCCAGATGTTCTTGTACCCCTTACCCGTGCCCGTATGCGCGGCGTAGAGAAGCCCAACACAGAGCACAGTGGCAGTGACTCAAAGCTTGAAGTAAACCCGTGCAAACAGAACAGCTCAAGTAACAGCGATGTGACGGTACAGGGGTATTTTCATTTCACATTTTTTATTAGTAGACAGATGTGCAGAAAAGACAAAATATAACTACTGAAGGGGAAGACAACACAAAAATGCATCAGTTAATTCTCTCTGGTAAATTATATTGAAGAAAAAAAAAAAGGAAAACATCTGGGATTTCAGCTAAGAAAACTACTAAGAACCCTAGTGTACCCTGCTGGTTTCAGAATGGGTGAAAACTGCATCTGAAGGGGCTGTGGTTGCAAATGTAAACGCTAACACGGGCTGAGACGGGGAGGGGGTTAAGAAAAACCAGAACACAGCTCAGGTAAACATTTTTCCTCAATCTCTTAAATAGTTTCAAAAAAACTCATACTTCAGTTTGCATCTCTAAAAAAGGAAACCAGCAAGTCAACAAGCAATGACACTGCAGGGGACAGTGGGAAGAGAAATTACTCTGGTTAATGCAGGAGCTCTCAAAATAGGTTTGTTTTTTTTTTCCTTTTTTCTTTTTTTTCCTTTTTTTTTGTCTTTAAAAAAGGGTAACAGAAGAATCATGATAATGCATCTTACAACACCGAGCTTGAAAATACAAGTCACTGGAGAGTATACAGTGAAGACGGTCAAAAGTACAAGGGAGCTCCTGAAAGATGCAGTATCCTCATTTTGAACTGGGCCAGCATCGCCGCAGCACCCCAGGCCCCGCTGGAAGCTGTGGGCAGGATGCAGGCACATGGCGCTGGCGGGCGGATGAGCAGAGCAGGGACCAGGTGCCACCAGCCTCCAGCCCTGCCCAGCTGCAGCGCCCTGCAAACAGCTTTGCTGTCCCTATGCACGTTGCTGCAGGCATTCCGCTCCGCACCTGCTGCCCTCAGCCTGCCCCAGGGATGCATCCAGACCCAGGACCAGGCTGGCTCCCGCTGCCACGCTGCAGCTGGTGCCGTACCATCGAGAAACTGTGGCAAACAAAGGGCACAACCACACAACCAGTGCTGGAGCCTGGCGGTCTCAGCAGGGAGTCTGCTCTACTGGGGTGGAGGGGAGAAGGCAGGAGGGAGGGTGAACACCACACTAAGGGTCAGTTCAGGCCAATACACCACAGCCAAACAAGAGCACGTGGCAAAGGGGTCACGGGGTGGAGGGATCGAACAGGAGGGTGCTGCAGAAGACAGTGTGTAGGATCCCCTGCCCAAGAGGGCTGCAAGCTGGGCTGACAGCTCACAGGGACATGCAGGAGTCTGCCCTTCTGCCTGCCCCTGGAGCCCACAGCAGCACAGCATTGCTCTACACAAGCAAGAGGGAAAAGGCTCGGGCCAGCATGGGATTTGGGTTGCAAGAAGCAGGGCTGCAAGCGAGCACTGGGATAGGTGGCCATCAGCCTCTCCCCCCTGCCAAAGACATTTTTGGGATAAGCACCGGCTGCAGGTTTCTGGCAGCAGCATGGCTAAACTGGACTTTCTTTCTAACCCTAACTTAATCTGGAAACAAGAAGTAAATAGCAATCCAGGGCTCAGTTGTACAGACGTGAAGTGTTAAGTGTTTATTTTAGGGTTCATACCACAAGCCACCTCTTTCTTATCGTGAGCAGGCTGAAAAGGAATACTGTACCTTTCAGTAACATCCCATCAAGCTCAACACACAGTAGCTTTACACTCTCCGCCCCCCACCTTATAAAGGAAAAGCCACCACCACAAGGCTATACGAATGTACACACGCTATTACTGTAAATGGAGCAGCTGAACCTTGGCAATTTGCTTTGTGTGGATTTTTTTCTTCCCAGTAAATGCAGCACTTGAGCTCCCAAAAACACAGCTTCCAATGTGTTTGTTCCAGCTTTAAATACATTAAACACCTCAATGCAAGACTGTATTGAATTCAAGAACCTAAACGCGAGCAAACCTTTTTCGCTGTGAGCGTTTCGTAGAGAAGTGAAAAGGGGATTTTCTTTTTCAAAAAGAAATCGTAATACAGTGATGAAAGGGTTAAGAATGCAAGAATTCAGACATTCTGCGGAGGGTCTCTAAGAGGTCCATAAAAAAGGAGCAAACAGATCCATACAACAGGAGACAGCAGGAGACAAAAGTTTTTTGATCCCCCCCCCACACTTTTTTGCTGGACTGCTGCTAGGTTACCGCTGCTCCCTTCAGGCCTGAGTTGGCAGGGCAGTACAGGGGCACAGAGGGAGCAGGTCACGACTCCTCGTTGCCAGAATCATCGTCATCGTAACAGTCGGCGTCCTCCTCCTCCTCGTCTTCATCGTCAATGTCGTCGTCATACAAGTCGTCGTAAAGCAAATCCGAACTGTTGTCATTGGAAGGCACTTTAGTTTTGATGCAGTACTCTGCCAGCGTAGTGGGGACCTTCACGCCATCCTTCTCCGCCTCAGCTTTGGTAGCCAACACCTGTTTCCTTGGGGAGGACAGAGCAGGGTGAGCGGTTGCGGGGTCCTCTACCTCCCAGCACCCCATCTGCAGCCCGCAGCCAGTTGAGGCACTGCCAACAGCAACAGATCGAGTTCCCATAGCCCTGTGTCTGGGAGCACCCCAAGTCTGTTTGCGGCATGCGCCCCTCCGGCAACATACAAAGTCAGTTATTCTACAGGATTCTGTGCTAGAGGCTTGCCAAAGCTCAGAGTAAGTCTTACTACATTGACTGTCTCGCTGCACAAGAGCTGTTGTGGGATTCCCTAAGACGATTTACTGAGGTGGTTTCCGAGATGCTGTCCACAGCCTCCTCCACCACTGAAGACCATCCCAGTATGCTCAAAACTGGGATTTCCAAAAGCATTTGGCACCTCTCAGCTCTCATGATACAGTGAGAGCAGCAGGAGCACGGATGCACGCCGATATCGGGGTGCTCTGCCAGCCCAGGATGGATGGGTCAGGCTGCTCCCTCCTGCCTGCTCCTGGAGGGAGCGCTCCTAGTTCTGCTGAAGCCAATAGGGCTGGCAGGAACTGAGACTCCAGCCGGTCTCCTCGCTCAGGTCAGGCCAGCAGCCATCCTGCTTAGCTCCAACCCATATCCAGCCCCAGCTAGCTGAGCCAATGCAGACGCATTGGGTGTCTTGTTTTGCAGTGCAGCAGCAGGGGCTGCAGCAGGGGCTGCTCACCTGTGCTTCCAAGCCACCTCGATTCAAGTTGTGTTGTCTTCCCACAGCACCTGATGAACCATGAACTTCTGAGCAAAGGACAGTCAAGACTGAACAATGCTTCAAGCTAAACAAACTCCACGCTTTGCAAACATTTGCCAAATCCTGCTGATATTCCTTCACATTGGAGGGACAAGATTATGATTCATGAGTGCACTAAGCACAGAATTAGTAGGATGCAGTCAGTTTCAATTACATCCCAAGCAAGACAGGCGGTGCTCAAAGGCAAGCGTGGACTTCGACTGGGGTTTCACCAATAGGTTTTGCAGTGCACCACGCCAGATTAATGTGAAAAAAAAAACAATTCAAAGACAGATCAGACTGGTCCTTCTGCTCCAGAAGCCTGCACCTATTCTGTGCTGAAAAACCTACAGACTGGAAAACTGGGCTTGGAATAAGACTGTAAAATTCATTTCTAAAGCATTAGCCACAGAGGAGCTGGTCTCAGCAAGTTCTGCAAACAGTCTGTTCTGTAGGATTTGGAGCAGGAGGCGAGTAGCACAGCATCACATGCTGCACAACTTACCTTATGATCTCAGCATACTCCTTGTCTTTTCCTTTACTGTCCCTCCATTTTCTGAACATGACTGATGCATCCACATTGGCAGGAGAGAATGTGTTGGGCTCATTAAGCAAAGAGATTACACTCAGTAAGATAGTCCTGAAAAAGGCAACCACAACAGCAGGGTCAGAGCAAAAGCACTCATGGATTCTGGGTGCTGGCAACTTCTTTAGGTGATGCATCAGAAAAGCATCAAAATGTATTGTTTGAAGTCAAAACTTAACCTAAGGATGGTGAACATCAGCTGAAGGGAAAGCAGGTACTTATGGACTTGAGCTGCCATGCCCAAGCATTTCCCCAGGCTGAGCTGCCAAGGTCTTTCCTTCACCACCTGACCCAAGAGCTCATATTCTAGCTAGAAGAGAACCAGTGTGGAGAGGAAGTACAAAGTTAAGCACGCTCTGGCACCTGGCCCATCTCTTTTGTTCACACGTCTGTGACGGAGGTGGCCAGCAGAGCTCAGATCGGGCCAGATTTCAGCTCATCCATCACACTGCCCATGGATGATGCGGGGCTGGAGCCTGCTCCTGGTGACATTCAGCTTCCCAGCCGAATGCCGGGCTCTCTTCCCATCCTGCTGTGACCCAAAGCCCTACAGCCAGGCCTCCCTGCCCTACTGAGAGGCTGGAGCCAGGCATCACCTCTCCTCCACACAGGCACCTCCAGAGCTGCTGTGGCAGCAAGCACAGCAGTGGGAAGGCAATGCAGATGTTTTCTTCTAACACCCAGGCAAACCACCAAGCACCCAGCTGGATTCAGCTGCAACACCTCAGCAACACCAGCACGAGCCAGTTCCATAACCCTAGCACAGAGCTCTCCTGGATTTCTGTCCACAGCACAGAGCTAACTGGGCACACTGCTCCGCATGCACCACCTCTCACCCAGCCCCTGCATTTCCTATGGCTCTCTGCACCGGCCCCACTGCCACTTGTAGGAAAGAATGGAGACATATTACTTGTCTTGAAATACAGCAGAACACAGCAACTGCTCTGCAGAACTCGATGAAGGAGACTCAGCCCCCACTGTACTCACAGTGATTTAGAGGTACACTCAGAGCACTGCATGCTGAGCACATCTAGCAGATCGTAACAGGGATACAATTCCAGGAAGTGCTCAGTCATTTGGATGCTCTGCTCCTTGAAAGGTTTTTGAAACTAAATACTTATGTCTGGCCAGACTGCTCAGCACAGCTACCAAGAGTCTTCTGCACACTGCTTTCCAAAAGATATAATTCAGTAGGAAGAGAATGACAGTTCTGGAAAAAACTGTTTGGCCAGGCTGGAATGATGGGCAGAAGAATCTTCCACTTCGTCTCAAGGATTTATCTAAAAGCCCTTGATTCCTAGCAGGAAGGCTGTGAAGCCAGGTCAGCTCCAGCAGTGGTTTTACTGCAGAGTGAGTACAGCCTGGGGAAGGCCCAGGTAGGAGAGGAGTTAGCACCTGGATTTTTGTCAGAGCCATTGTTAGAGGTATGTATAGCACATTCTTATTCTCCAGTAATGTCTGGATAGTTTCCGCAATCAGCTCAGTGTACAGTAAGGCAGCTGAAAAAGCCAACAGGAACTAGCATCCTCAGGAAGCAAAGAACAGCAAGGCAGGGCATCACCAGTCTTCACAAGACATGGAAGCACCAGCACCTTGAACACTGTGCTGAGTGCACATGCTGATGATAAATACTGTGGGCTGGACACCTCAAAGGGCACAGTAGATTCAGGGGAGACACTGAGAAGGGCAACTAATATGATCGAAGATCCTCCACTCCCAAGTCCTGCCACCACTTCCTCAGCTTTATGGCCCATTAGACATGAGAAGGAACAGCACTATCTGCCACACAGGTCACAGCTGCACTCCTTAACATCTTGCTGGACTTTTGCTGCATTTACTTACAGCTGACTCATCCAGCTGTGAGTGATAGGAAAGTCCGTAGTTATCGTGCTTAAAACACAATTATGCTTGACACCTTTAGAGGTGGGAGCACAGGCGCTCTCAAGGTAAGAATGATAACCCCCCCACCACAGACACCTCAAGCATGGTAATCTGTAGTGAGCTGCCAATACTCAGCACTATTGAAGAGAAAATGAAGAGAAGCCCTGAGCTATGAACACAGCTCATTACACACAAACATGCTCCCCTCATTCACTTCCAGTCCTGCTGCCTCCAATCTGACAGACTCCAGAGCCTTGCAGAGCCAGATTGGACCCCAGCAGGAAGGTCTGCATGCAGCACTTAGCCCAGTGGGTGATGCTGGCAGTGGGGTAGCAGTTAAGGACAAATTTTGTTCCCACTTGCTGATGCACCTGAGGAATGTTTTCTCCCCAGAAAGCATGTTTTCTCCGTAAGCCTACGAGTTCTGGGAGGATAAGCGCGCAAAACTGCATCATAGTAAGAAAAAGCAGCAGTCAGAACTAGCCTAAGTCTCATGTCATGTTTTGTGTTGCATAGGATGAAATAGTCAAAATGTGTGTGTGACCTAAATAATGAATGCCTTAATCTGTTTCTTAGCTATGAGTTGAGGCTTGTCATCTAGTCATCACAACTGGAGGAGATAACCACGTCACATATATGAACAAACAGTTTAACAGCCACGTGAGCAGAGGAACAACTGAACGTAGCTCAGGGACACACATTTTAAAAGCTATTTAAAAGAAAATTAAAAACAAATCTGAAGTAGAACTTTTGAGAGGTTGCTTCATACTGACTTGTACTTCAGACAGATTGGATAACATTTACCTTGACCTTCACAACTTCACACAGCTAAAACGCACCATTTCGCTTCAGCCTTTTTAACCTTGAAGTAGTGTGCTCCAGCAGGGAACATCAGCTGTTATAATTTGCTGACTGTTAACATCTCCTAGTTTCCTGACACCTTAGTTCTAGTTCAGCACTCTGCAGTGTGTGTTACAAACCCATTCCAAGGGTCAAAAATCCAATAAACCCTCCTTGGTACATCTTTGCTTTGACAAAGGCTCTTTTCAAATGAATTTAATGAAGCTAAGTTAGATAAAAGCAGAGCCAAACTCTCAGACAACCCTTTTCAAACTGCTGCATTCCCTCACAGGGACTGAGATCCTTTGGCTGGATCTACCAACTAAAACGAGTTTTAAAGTTAAGGAACCAACATCTAATAAATCACTCTGAAAACAAGTGTAATTCTCATATGATATGGGAAAAATTAGGGGCAATTATTTCAACTCTATTTGGATAATGAATCACATCAAATAGCTGGAACAGAAGTACCTGAGTTCAAGGATTTTCCACTACATCACTACTGCTTCACAGGTCAGTGGTTTGTTATTTGATATTTGTTTTGTCAGTTCTTCATTGGCACTGTCTTAGAGTTAGAATGAAACCCAGTTACATTTTAAAAAATGGACATGTTAGCCTTGAATGCCTCTGGTACTTAATGATCCTTTCTTTTTGGTACCAAGAGAAACACCTAGCTAACTGCTCAAGACACCACACTACAGGACAGAGACATGGGCCTGTACTATAAGGTACACCATAGGTAGGATTATGCACAAAGTTAGTGCTACCAGACCTGACTACTAAAAGATGTCATTCTCAATGAGTGGTCCCTTAGCAGAGTTTGGAAGTGTCTCCTTTAAGAACACGAAATCCTGTGAAGAGCGCAGAAGGCTCTACACTGTTAACTGAGCATCAGGATACACAGTATCTACTGTTTTCAGACAGCTTGCTAAGTCTGGTTCCTACCTGGTCTGAGCCCTGAAAACCCCCCTAAATCTTAAATTCCCTTCCAAGCATTTTCCCAACACAGGCTTTAGTTTAGAAGACAGATGACAGGACTTCGAGGTCAGCTTTGTGCATCACTACTTCCCACTGTTACCTGACATTTTGGGTAGGGTTCCACCTCTCAGATGGCAGCTCTCCACTTTGTGGATCATCTACAGGTGGGTGAAGAATTGAAATACATACATCTCCATTCTGGAAGACAGAAATGAAAGGTGAGAACAGCCTGGCTAATGGTCTGAAGACTTAATTCAAACTCTGGCTATATTTGAGCAGAAACCTTGTTGATATGAACATCCCAAATGACAGTAAAAACCATGCAGGGACTGCAAACAGTTCTCAATTCTTCCTGGGTCTACTGTATTAATATGTTCAAAAGCTTCTCTTGCTTAGAGCTTGTCTGCAAATTGATAAAAAACAATCTGAGGCCAAGAGTTTTAAGAGAATGTAGCAAATCAAACAAGAACAGTAGTAGCTAATGAAATCATATTAGTCTCTAGATAGCATATACTACCACAGTAACAGAAATGAACATTAGTCACATGAGACCCCGTGTCCCCATGTCTTTTTTCCCCCAGTGACGACCGAGTTAGCAACAGGAATCTTTAAATCCAAGTATTTAGCACTCTATCCCAGTTCAGGTATCAAAACAATGCTTCTGTGGGATGTACGCAAATTGAACAGATGGTGCAAGGCAGGCATATGCTACTCCCTGATGACAGAGCTGTTTGAAATATCAGGTGAAAAAGCAGGAGATGCTCCCTGAAGGTTTCACTGAAAATCCCTTCCAGCATGCAAGAGGAAGGATATTTTGGAAGCATATAGAAGCCATACAGCCACATAATCCTCAACCCGTGTTTAACTCACCAGTCCTATAGCCTGAATACAGATTTGAAGTTTCATAGTGCCTACGATTTATAAATGCTTTAAGAAGCCTGTAAAACCAATCCTCTGTTTGCAGCAGCACCCTGACATGATTACTTCATACAAGTACTGCAGCAATATCCATCACAGCTGATGTTCCCCAGCAAAGCTGACACCAGGGGTCCGTAGGGTCCCAGTGTCTTTGTGCAGGCTGGAGGGAAGCTACAGATGGGCCCGTGTCCAGCCAAGGCATTGCCTCCAAGCTCTGCTGGCTTACTGCCTCTTGCAGCCAGTTATGAGATTATTCATGAGCTCTCAGAGGCATCCTATGCCTTCAGGTGGCACAGCTCAGGCTGACAGGCAGCGTTCATGCTGTCCCCTTGCCACTCTGACCTAATGAGTTGATCATACCAACAAGACAAACTGTAGATGAGGTTGGCTCGAGACTTAGAACTGGTAGGGCAGTTCCCTGAGTGCTAGGTCTTGGCTGCATCCTGAGGACTCTCCAGCACTGTTTTGCCCACGGGAGCTGGAGCACAAAGCAGCACTGCTCACAGTGATAGCATCCGTGCCTTTGAGCTCCAGCCAGTGATCATGGCTACAGATAGCAGCAGCTCACCTGAACAGCCTCCCCAAATGTTCGTCATGGTAAGCTGAAACAATGACTTCTGTTTCATAGTCAAATGAGATCCTACTTCAACACTGCAAACTTGTGATCGGTATCCAGAATTCATCTACTCACTGAACCTGCCAGGTATACTAATTTAGCGAGCTGTCATCAGCCTGAAGCAGCTTTTCATCAAGAACATTACTACAGAAAGCAAAGTAGCACCTGGAGCTGCTGAATACCCAAGTTTATGTTGCTGGAACAGTTTGTCATAACAAGGCAGTTTCTCTTTCTGGATCTCGAAAGACTTGTGCGATCTATAAATATTTTTATTATCACTTTAAGGTGAAATTAACCTTAGTCAAGTTAAGTAATGTTTATGTTCTCATCTGGCTTTATTCCAAATTTCCTCTTGTTTACAAAGGTTCTCCTTTAAACATTTCCCAGGAAAATTTAGTGATGTTGACCTGGAGAAAGTGTTGCTGACCAGGAGAGAGAGCTGCAGCACTTGTGGGAAGTCTCTCATATCATCAGATTAAGCGGCATCTGGGCCAACAAATACTTGCAGTATGAAAATAAAGAGGGAAGCAAGGATTCTTCTCTTTTGTTACAGTCAGTGTTACATGTTTGAGACCTCAAACAGGGCAAGGTTGAGTCTGGAGGAGCACAAGTGTGGTGGGATCTGATGAAGTCAGCACAAGGATCCAGGCGTAAGTGTAGTCAAGTAGGTAGTGTAGTCATGCTATATACGGTTTTGAAAGATAAATGTATCAATTTCCTTGTTTCTGTCTGCCAGAGGAAGAGCCTATACATCTATTATGACGGAATGAAAAGGTTGTTACCTCAAAAATAAAAACCTACAGCTACATGTAGTTCTAATGAAATTCAAATAGATGACCAAGCAAATGGGATGAGGAAAACACGTAAGTTACTGAAGTCTTTGTTCACAACTGGAACGTCAGCCTCAACCTCTCCATCTGGTCTCACCAGCAGATTCTGCAAACTGTTACTTTCTTTCATCTCCACTACACTGAAAGATGTTTTTTTCCCTCCTGACAAACCCTCAAACCTCAAGCCCTTTGCTGATTTATTCTCAGTTTCATTTGGAGTTATCCCAGTGCCTCATCTTCAGTGCTTATACGCTGTTTCCAAAACAGCCTGCAAGCTGTTTCAGATTCCCTCACCTCCAAGAAATACTGCTGCGAACATAAAGAACAAAGATGAGTGCAGGAGTACTTGAAGAGTAACCCCAAAGAACACCCATCAGGTTTTGGGCTAGTTTCTCCTCCTACCTTCAGCTTTTTCTAGAGCCAATTTTTCAGCTTTCCTACTGGCACTGGGAGAGGTCCTTCCAAGATTCATTTTGTATGTACCATTTTGGTAACCATTTCCCACTCACCTCCTGCATGAGAATGTCTGGATTCAGAAACAACTACGGTACAGTTCTGCAATTATCTGCAGGTGTCAAGACTTTTTTTTTTGGAAATTTATTTATAGATCAAACTCCCATGCTACTGAAAAAGATTCTGAAATGCCATCCTTGGCTACATGTTAGATTTGGTGTCAGGTCCAAAACTCAAGCCAGCAGACAATCAGATGACTGATTTTTACGAAGTCCCTGTGCATAACACGGCAGTAGTCTTCTTGTGCATCCAGTAATTAGAGTTAATTATGATCCTGTTTTGCAGTGAAGTTTGGAGGAGCTTTTGGCTATTTATGACTAAAAGATCAGTGAAGCTTAGAGTGATATTTGGAGAGCGCTCATCCAGGGCGGACATCCAGCAGCAGCGACTTCTTAGCAAAGGGCCTTGCAAGCCCAAGGCATCAAATGGAACCATCATTTGTTCACAGTGAGGAAGAGAAGTGACATTCCTACTTGGACCCATACGAAACCTGCAGAATCTCCTTCAGGAGGACAAGGTGACAGGAACATTTTTGAAAGGCCTTTAGCACCTCAAAAAGTATTCTAGTCCTAGCAGGCTGACACTTGGTTAGAATATTCAAAAGTTGAGCAGGAATTTGACTGGCCTCTAAAAGCTTAAGTCATGTTTTGATCTAGAACAGGCCTTCAACTTTCAAATATAGCTTTCTGAAACTGGTTGGTTTTGAACCAATGCACCGATCCCTTTAAGTTGCTCCAAGCAGCTTATGCTCAGCATCACAAAGACAATGCTTTCAAGCTAGGGAGTGCTGCTAGCTGAAAAGCATTTATATAAAAATATTCCACTTCAGAAGCTGCCATTCGTCTCACCATGATCCAGTTACGGATACATCAGCCCATAGCATTACCCTTTGAGTGTGACCCATGCATTAACTGATCTAAGGGATGCTTCAAATTGGTGACCAGCCTGCACAAGACTTCTGAAGCTGGACTCCAGCTCAGCTCCAGTTCTCCGGCAGTCAAAGTGCCCCAAGTCCAAACCTCTTCACTTGTAGGCTGGCTGCTGCAGAAGACTTTTTCCTGTTTTATCGTGTTGCTTCACACAATTTTGTGGGATATGCTGAAAATGATAATGAAAAGCACACCAACAACCACTAGTTGCTTATGTATCACAGCAAGGTAAGACATCTTTATCCAAGAACCCCTTGAAACTGCTGGCACTCAACAGTACAGTGCTTCACCTGAGGCTGCCAACTGCAGTTGCCAGTACAATAAAGGCTCCATCCCTGCCTACAAGAACAGTATTTCGTACAGGTTTTAGAATTAACTGTTCAACTGTGATGCTGGCATTTAACATCAACAGCTATCTGCTTCAGTTATGGCTAGAGATACTGAGTACCATCAATATTTTTATAAGTTTAAGAAACTAGAAAACCTTCTCACATGCCTGTGAAAAACTTATTAAAAAAAAAAAACAAAACCCTTACCTCATAAATGTTGGGGTGCCACATTTTGGTCAGGAATCTGAAGGTAGGTGGTGAATATGGATAGTCAATAGGAAATTTAATGTGAGCCTGGAAAAAGTAAAGCATCTTAGTTAGGTCAAAAGGAGATAACAAGCTACCATTACAATTTCCATCAAGGCCACAAAACAGTTCATTTTATACACCAGTGCCCATGCAGACTCGCAATACAACTCTACAGCTTCAGCAGAAACAGAACAGTAAACAAGGAAAAAATTGAACACCTGAGCCCTAACAGCCCAAGGTTAGTCCTGAAAATAAGCCAAAAGGCTATTTACCATGTCCTAATTCAAGCAGCACTATCCAACAGCTGTTGTTCAGCAGGGTAAAATAGATGCAAAAAGACAGAACTCAAGATATCATTGTTTCTTGCTGGGTTCAGAAGTAGGCTAAAAACATGTGCTGTAGTGAGAATATCTGTTTCACATGTGCCAGTGCAAAACTTTTAAACTAATCTTTTTGTGGGGAAAAGAGATCTAAACATTTGCTTAGCTGAGACCCAAGGGTTTTTGCCTTTCTTATGAGAAAGGCACCAGTCCATCTTCCTAGGTTTCTAATACTGTACTTCTTGCCACAACAAACAAGCCTGAATACTCTTTGTGTCTGTTTAATAAATCTGTGCAAACCAATAAACCAAATACTGATGGGCTAGGACAGCAAACATTGCCTTTCCATACCTATGTTGTCAGCACACACTGGTGTAACAAGACTCAGAGCTGAGTCTGTTGTGCAGAGGCTACAGAGAACCCAGTGCTGGATATTAACTTCTGTGCTGCGCTGCCATTCAGAACAGACAGAAAAGCCAGCCAGTAGGGAAAAGTTCTGCGCTGCAAAGCCCAAAACCTTCCCTTGACACAGTTCAACCTTCCTGGAGCTCTGGATCTCCAGAGAAGTACCTCCCATCCCCTGCTCCACAGCTGTGATTGAGAATGCAAGAAATAAACCCCAAGCAAGTCACACTTGGAACAAGTGGAACCTCTGCCCAACCCCTGCCACTTCAGGCTGGATATCAGGAAAAATTTATACTCAGAAAGAGTGGCGAGGCATTGGCACAGACTGCCCAGGGAGCTCGTGGAGTCATGGAGATGTGTCACTGATGGACATGGTTAGGTGGGCATGATGGGGATGAGTTGATGGTTGGACTAGATGATCTGAATGGTTTTCAACCTCAATGATTCAGTGATTCAGTGTAGCCACCTACACCAGAAGCAGTCACTGATCTTGTTCACAGGACAGATAATGGGAAGTTTTGTTGATTTTTTTAAACAAAGTCCCGGAAACATTAAAAAATTTGATTATGAACAGCTAAGGTCTTGGAGAGTGGATACTGACAGTGGCCTTTCAGTATCTAAAGGAGAGCTACAGGAAAGAAGGGGACAGACACTTTAGCAGGGTCTCCTGTAATAAGACAAAGGGAAATGGTTTCAAACTAAAAGAGGGGAGATTTAGACTGGACTGAAGGAAGACGTTCTTTACAACAAGGGTGGTGAGGCTCCGAGCAGGTTGCCCAGAGAGATGGTGAATGCCTCGTCCTTGGAGACCCTCAAGGTCAGGCTGCAGGGGCTCTGAGCGCCTGATGGAGCTGTAGGTGTCCCTGCTCATTGCAGGGGAGTTGGAACATATGGCCATTAAGGGTCCCTTCCAACTCAAATGATTCTATGATTCTATCGAAGTAGCTGAATGCAGTTTTACTCACAGGTTGGCATATGACTGTGCACTATAACCCAAATTTTATCAGGACAAACTGCCAGGTAGCCAAGAGCAGAACTTGTCGACAAAAGCTCAATGGCTGACATGGCTTACATGCTGCACTTTTCTCATTCTACTGAATGCATATGGGTATGTTACAGCAGTATCAAGCCCTTACACCACAAGAATTTGCCCTGACACATTCACAGCCAAATGATTTGCAATCTTCTTAAACAATCCTAGCCCACGGTTTAAGGTCAGTTACATGAATGGCACTGCTCCAAGAAGAGCAGGCAAGCGCCTGTTGTCACCATGCTGCTGTAGAAGCAAGCACCTGCTGCAGCAAGGCAGCTGGAACGTGCTGCCCAGGACTGGGAACGGAGCAAAGATTTACAAAGGGTGGGGCAGGTTCAGTTCAGCTCAAGTGCTTGCATCTCATAGGTGCACAATTCTCCAGACTACTGGGGCTTTCCCAAGCCCACTCCTGTGCTTACGTGCAGTTTCATGAGATCTAAGACATGAAACAGCCCAAGGACTGAAATTAAAAATACAAGAGACAACAAAACTCAGGATGGAGCTAGCTAGAAGATCTCTTGGCAGGAGCTGTATGTGTGTCTTACATACAGGTACAGTTCCTAATCGACTGAAAAAAGACCTCACTGGTAGTGTGTCAGCCTTGGCATGTTCACAACCCACATATAAGGCTGGGGGCTAAGGAAGCAGACCTTAGTCCAGCCAATACAGACCTTTTGCTCACATGTCATCTAAATCCGAGTTTCATTTCAGGAAGACCACTGGAAAAGCCAAGCCCAAGGAGCATTTATGGTCTCTGTGCATCGCAGAGTCACGCTGAATGTGGACACCGGGAGATGGCATCCAGTTTCTAAATCCTGTTCTGCAGTCACAACTCTGCAATAGAAGAGGGCTATTGGACTGCCTGCGATAGCAATCATCACAGAATTAATGAAAGCTGATGTTTTGCTATGGGAATAATGCCTCAAGCTCTAGCTGCAGAAAATGCAAATGGAGGGAAATGAGAAAACTTCCACCTTCGTGCGGAGGCAGCTGAGATCCCAGCTTGCCTGTAATCAACCCTATGTTTAGAGGAATTGTAGGGCCACTTTGTGAGACAATTCTAGCTAGCCTGTATGTTTAGCACATTGAGAAGCTGTACTGAAGCATAAAGCAAATGAAGCCTCTGTACCAAGCCCATTTTCAGAGCCACAAGCCACTGAAGTAGGAAACTCCACATTACAAGAGGGATTTTTTCCTGCAAAGTGCCACTTTCAGGTCCCCATGCTGAGACCATTCGGAAGATGAAAAGTGAAACCGGCTGTTTTTCCAGAGCATTACAGACAAGTCCCAGAGAATTACTCTGCATCTCTTCTGTAAAAGAAAATCCCATAAAATTACGTAACACTACTCTATACTCATTGAATGCTGTTTGAGCTTCTGATGGGCTAAGCCAGCCAAGAATTTCCAAGGCAAACTGCAAGACTGCTTGCAAAGATAAAGCAACAGCCACAATTACAAGTCATTTTTTTTCCACTGCAAGCCCAATTCTAAACGTATTAACAGGAAAAAGAATGAGCCTGAATTAGGCAATAACCTTATTTTTGAAACTAAGCAGTAGCTCATGAGGTTTCTCCCTACAGTTTCAAGTTGAGCTCTCAAAACTGCTTCCCGTTCCCTGCAAGCTCAGCCAGGATTGCTACATACTGAAAGTGGCAGAGCTGCTCTTTGTCAGCCTGTCTGTATCCAGACAAATGAATTTAGTACTTGAGATTTAACTCATCTCCATCCACAGGCACCCCCTTAAGTACACAGCCACTACTGCATTTACCATGTGTTTGACTCCTACAGTCATAATCCTATTTGAGTGTCCTGATTTCAGCTGCCTTCTCACCTTGGCTCTTCAACACCTCAGAAAGCACTTGACAGAAGCAAGATCATTCATCCATTCCTCCTTCCCCAATTTATAATTGGTCATGCTTACAGACCCTAGAAAGAAATGCATGAAATCCCCTAGTGCTACATCACACAGACGAGACTGGCAGAAGATTCAGCCCTCTGCAGGCATCTACTGTGACTCCACAAGAGCTTCAACCTCTAAATCACACCACAAAACATTTTAAGATTATTGTTGATAGCACCCTCACTTCAGCTGTTTCCTATTTTACTGCCTTGCTCCTTCGCATTGTCAGTAGTGATTACACTTCAGATTTGTTTAAGTTTCCTTCAGACTCCATATTTGGTAAGGCACAGCCATAGTGAAATCTATATATGTAAGAAAAACAAAAGCCTACTAGATATCGAAGTAATCAGACTGAAAATGCAAACCCTGTGTTTCTAACAACTGCTGAAGTAAGCCCGGATGCAGTCACTATGAATAACTAGTGCAGTGACTTTGAGTTTCCAGAGGTCTTGCCACGTAACTGAATCAACACTTACATATTAATACCATCTCCCTCTTGGTGGAGAACAATAACACAAGCAGGACTCACTCCTAACTTAGCTGTTCAGAAATCCAGTATTTATTCCAGCCCAGCTGTGTGTGACATTTTTTTTGTCTGACACTGTTTTCTTCTACTTCTCACATGCTGAGAAAACCTATGCTGCATTTTCAGGCAGTGAAGGCAGGAACAGTGAATCCATCCTATCTGTCCTCTGCAGAAAGGCAAAGGGGGGGGGAGGGGAAAGCAGGGGGAGCACCCATTTCCTGGAAAGCCACCAGCATCACAACAACTGACCTGATTTGGTGACATCTGGAAAGCCAGCAGCTTTTACGGTGGCCAATAGAAACCGCAGCTTTTTGACATTTCTGACAGTGCCAGTTAAGATAATTTCTATTTTGTAACATCACCAGCTCAACACAAGCACTATGAACACGCAGCACAAGCTAAACTGAGCATCTTCTGAAAACTGTCATTGAGTTGAGATGCAAAGGAAGCATTTGAATTTTTAAAATATTTTGTGCATCTCCAGCCAGCACAGTGCTACCTGCACCATGCATTTAACACAGAGAGAGCCAACAACAGCAGGAACTACAAGACTACCATGGGGTTAAGTGTTAATATGTAATCCCACAAAATGCTCTTTATTGCTTGTAGCACATCCAGTATTTATACAATTCATCAAGTGGATCTTCCTCTTCCATATTAAGCCTGGATTATGGCATGCAGTATTAAATACCATGTGCTGGAAAACACGTTTAGCAGAGGTCAGCAGCCTGTTCTGCACATCAGTGAGGTTTAAAGAGCCCTGATGTCCTACAGCTTCAGAACCAGAAAAGCAGCACTAAGGCTAGCCACATTACACGGTCTACTATTGGAAAAGGTAACAAGGAATGCAAGAGTTGCTATTTCAGCTCCAGATATTATGACCTAGGACCCAAGCACTTTATTGTAGTAGAACTGGGGAAAACCCTGGTGAGCAACCTGGTCTGTATCCTGGGTCTGTTCAGCCTGGGGAAAAGAAGACTGAGAGGGGATCTGATAAGTGTTTATAAATGTCTAAAGGGAGGTTGGAGGCAAATGGATGAGGCCAGGCTCTTCTTGGCGGTGCATAGCAACAGGACAAGGAGCAATGGCCTAAAACTTGAACATGGGAATTTCCATAATAACGTACGGAAGTGGTAAGGGTGCCAGAGCACTGAACAGGTTGCCCAGAGAGATTATGGAGTCTCCTTCTACGGAGATATTCGAGACCTGTCTGGATGCCTACCTGTGTGATCTATTGTAGGAAAACTGCTTCAGCACAGAGCTTGGACTTGATCTCTTGAAGTCCCTTCGAACCTCTGCAATTCTGTGATTCTGTGAGCTCTGGCATCACTTCCCAGCAGCACCAGATCATCATATAGACATTGACTGTGCTTTTAAGGTAGTAGGAGCACATCTCCACCATCTAAAGAACCTGAAGGTGCAGGAGTCCATGGGACTCGATGAGATCCATCCACGGGTTCTGAGGGCACTGGTGGATGAAGTTGCCAAGCTGCTATCCATTATATTTGGAAGGTCACGACAGACTGGTGAAGTTCCCACTGATTGGAAAAGGGGAAACATAACCCCCATTGTCAAGAAGGGAAAAAAAGAAAATCCAGGGAACTACAGGCCAGTCAGTCTGACCTCTGTGCCTGGCAAGATCATGGAGCAGATCTTGGTGGAGGCCCTTCTAAAGCACGTGGCAAATAAAGATGAGGTGACTGGAGGCAACCAACATGCCTTCACCAAGGTCAAGTCATGCCTGACAAATTTGGTGGCCCTTTATGATGGAGTTACAGCATCAGTGGATAAAGGAAGAGCAACTGATGTCATCTACTTGGACCTCCCCTACAGGGACAGGCTGGGAGAGCTGGGGCTCTTCAGCCTAGAGAAGAGAAGGCTCTCGCAGGACCTTATAGTGGCCTTCCAGTACCTGAAGGGCCTACAGGAAAGCTGGAGAAGGACTTTTTATTAGGCATGTAGTGACAGGACAAGGTTTTAAAGTGGAAGACGGTAGATTTAGACTAGATATTAGGAAGAAATTCCTTATTGTGCGGGTGGTGAGACACTGGAACAGGATACCCAGAGAAGTTGAGGATGCGCTGTCCCTGGAGGTGTTCAAGGCCAGGCTGGATGGGGCTTTGAGCAACCTGGTCTAGTAGGAGGTGCCCCTGCCTATAGCAAGGAGGTTGGAACTAAGTGATCTTAAAGGTCCCTCCCGACCCAAGCCATTCTATGATTCTACAATCTCCAATCCACGTTAGAAGATCAAGAGAACTATGCCTTTTAAGTTCTGAAAACTCCCCTGCTGCTGCAATGGCCATATGATCGTTAACAGTATTAAATGCTTTATATTTTGCATCACCTGATCTGCCTCATAGGGAGTTTAAATCACATAGACTTGAATGTGAACTAGAATTCAAAAAAGACACTAAGTTCCTCAACAAAGCAAAAAAAAAAATAGAGCCACAAGTGGGTAGGCCGAAGATGACTCAAGAAGTGAGGTTATCTTACAAAATCAGAGACTGATTTGACAGGCAGAGGAGTCCATTCTTGCTCCAACAAAGTCATATCTTACATATATCTCCTAATGCAATTATCAGGGGCATTGCCAAACATTTTCAATGGAAGACTACTCAAGCATAAAACAGATTTCTTTTTAGCAAAACTTTTTAAAAAAAGCTGGGACAGCTAAGTCACGCAACATACACCAAAGCAGCAAGTCTGTGATATGACTGTCAAAGTACAATTACACTTTTAAAGTAAGGGCTTTGAACCCCATATTAGTCTCTAGCTTCTTCTATGTGAAATCACTGGACTAACGATCAACATGAACCTGTGGCTGAACTGAATGGTTCTGGAGGGGGGAACTTGCTGCAGCCCTGTTTAGCTGGACGACATCCAAACTCCTGTGATCTCATACATTCACACTCTGCTGTCTGGAGCATCTCAAGGGATCTGAGTAAATAAAACTGCCCTAAACAATGAAGTCAGTCAGAACAAGCAGTGCCTGGAAAACAGACCTTTTTCTTCTAACATTACTCAAAAGAAACAGAATGGATTTTGTTTTTTAAATATTGTTGCTGTTTGATATCCTAAAAGTTCAGTCTGGAGATTTTAGCCTTACTGTGATAACTGCCCGTGACAGCTGCTGCTCATTCAGAGATTGAGTTAGCCTGCACAAGTCAGCTGCACTTAGGATCTCAAGCAGTTTAGCAGTTAAGAGAATACATTTCCTTCCTGCCGTGAGTTTCACTGCAGGGATATTCCATAATACTGTCCAGCTAATTGAGACGGTCACTTTGACTCCTGCTAAAAATGCTCTTTGTCAGTGCTCTCAGGCTAGGAACATCCAGCTGTACACAGGGCAGCTGTGAGCACTTGCATTTTGGAAAGTTTGCTGCAGACAGAGAGACTGGGACAGGCTGAAAACCAAGTAACATTTGCCCATGGCAGCAGGCAGCCTGCATACACTTCTGAAGATATTTCATACCCCATCACAAGGCTGAACATGACCTCACCAGCCAGTGCCCACCACCGGCTGCTTGGGGTTCAAACCTGCAGTCCCTGAGCTCTGTTGCAGAGAGGTTTTTCCTGCTTCAGAACCATGCCCTAGGCTGCAGGAGAGGTAGCATCCAGCAAGAGTTACTGAGCTGGAAATAGAGAGCCAAAGAATTTCCAACCTGTCCATTTTCCACTTGGCTTTTACATTTGTCTGCCATCTCATCACAGAAGAGGCAGCTACCAGCAGCTACATAGGACATAAAACCAAACAGAACGACTTGGTCCTCTTCTGTACTGCAAGCTGCAGGCCCAACAGCTCTGCTAAACTCCACCCACGTAGCCGAATGCTAAAGCAATTTCATATTCCCACATGAGGAAGCTGATGCCATACTGAGGTTTACTGGGAATTTCCATGCTGAAATATCACTAGATTCTGCCTCTAGTTCAGTCTTTCTCCAGGATCAGGTGAGATTAAGATCTTTCCATGAATGAAAAGATCAAATTTTGGCAGACAAAATGTTAGAAGACTTTTGTGATCCCTGAAGTCCTCATGGTGAGGCTGAGTTCTTGGGACTGATGACTTCCAGTTTCCCTGTAGTCTGTACACAAGCTGTATCACACAAAATCAGGTTCACTTAGAGTGTGTTATGCAGAGAGGCTGGTCTCTGCGACTATTTTTCAAGCAGAAACGGCTGACTCACTTCTTATTTATATCTGTACAAAAATACTGACTTCCTTGTTTGGACAGAATAGGAAGAGTAACTCCTAGTGTGCGAAACGTAGGTCTCCCTGTAGTGTCTAGGTCTTACTGAAGGAGCTAAAGATACTCAGCAACACTGCACCTAAAGCTTCCATCTCCACTTGGGTCTCTGCTTTAAAGGAGGAGCTAGCACATGAAGCAGTCCTGCTGTAAGGTACATCTGAGTATACTGGTACTTGACCTGGTATAGCTATGGCACTAGAAGAGCTGTTTTAAAAACCTGTTCAATCTCATGTTTTAAACTTCCATGATCTGTTAAGTAAATTTTTGTAAGCAGACTTACACAAACATACTCCTTGCATATACAGAATGCTTCAACAGCAGACACTGGGATGTACTTGGGAATTATCCTGGTCATTTCTACAGTTAAGTTTGCTCAAATTCAAGTGGTCAGGAGCAACAGATCAGTTTCACAACCTTTTGTATCAGGCTTGAGAGAGTTTCTGTCAACTCCACTGTACGCTCCAGCAGTTTGCACATTCACTAAAATGCAGTAGATTGTTCTGTATTTCAGTGAGGCAGGCTATACAGTTTGCACCTGATGGCAAAAAGATGATGTCCAAACCAGCTTCATAAATAAACACCATTTGCTTCAGCCTGTTTAACTATTTTTAGAGAATTCTCTAACAAACACCAGCCTAACCATTCATGAGTCAGTCAATGACTAATTGCCTTGATTCTCTTCATATGCAATCCAGGCTGTATGCAAGAGGAAAGCGTTCCTCAAGGGAAACCAATCACATGTTCTGCTAAAAACTCAGGGCAGGCCTTGATGCAGTCACCTCTTTCATAAGCAGCAAAGGGAAAGGAATATTTATAGCATTGCAAGTGTAAACCAAAGCACAGTGCTGCAGTGTTACACAACTTTGCATTTCTCATCATGGCCAGCAGCAGTTCTTCTAAAGAGATTTCTCAAGCTCGCATACCAGCTTTTATTTAAACAAGACATATAGGTTTCTAGCAACTGAATTGCAGCATTCAGGAAATGCAGTCTCTAAGAAACTTACCCAAGCTAGTTGCCACACAGAAGCGAACTAAGCACTGGGCAGCCATGCCGCTTACCCTTCAGCCACTGCATTACCAGTTGCAAGCTGTCCTGTTCGGAGCTGGTCACAAGCAGAGGCAGATAACACTCAGCAGCAGTAGCAAACACGTCTGCTGGGCTGCTGCAACCCTGAGAAATACAGCAGCACTGTCTCCTGGAGTAGAGACAAGGACTGTATTCATGCAGCTTTATAATCCTGTACCCATACAACTGTAAGATGCAGCTGTCTCCAGAGTGTCCCTAGTTTTGTATGAACGAAACAAATTCTGATACACCCATGCAAAATGCCTCCCTGCTGAGCATCCTCTACCTGGCTGCAAAAAAACAGCACCAAGTCAGGAGGTATTCACTGTTGAGAAGCCTACATTTGAGCATTTTTTTCAATTATTGCATAATGACGTGCCTGTCAGCTCCATTATCATAGGGTATTCAAAGAGATCAAGTTTAAGTTTAAGCTAAAATAAGTGCTTTAGCTGATACATACCCATCCTCATGCCTTAGGCTATTGTTTCTATGGTAACAGGGTGCTTTTTTTTTTCTTTTTCTTGGTTGCAAATCAAATTCAAAAAGCATTAAGCATTGCATCACTCTCTACCTCTTTTCAACTCTCTGACGTGATTTAGATGATTTGGAGCTCACAGGGTAGTACAGGCCTTAGGAAAGCCTGCATGGCCCTAAGGAAATGGTTACTGACATTCACGTGCGGTCCTCACCTTCTGAGGATCTCCAACAAGTAACCTCCCTGTTGCAGCAACCATGGCCCATTTTATAACTAATTACAAGTGGCTAGAGAAAAAAAACATCTACAAAACGGTTGTTCTTGATCATCATTAATACATGGATGCTTAATAAGACATCTTTCAGGCCAGATGAGAGAAAATACTGCACAGAAGTGAGAGTTAGCATTTAAACTCTAACCCTTGTTCCAACAAGTTACTATATAAATGGCTAATATGACGTCCAGATAAAACCAGAATTCTCAGTTTCCTGAAATATCTCCTGAAATTGTCAGCAAAAGGTTGAAAAGCACGCTGATTTCTCTGCAGTGCAGCACAGTTACCAAGGTACCCTTCACCCCTCTGATCAAAGCAGAGACGTCAGAAGCTGAGTTCCGTACATGAGCAAATATCCTTGAAATTCAAGTTATATCTAGTTAATTTTAATCATTTATATTAAATTTGAAGGCACAGCTAGTAAGAGTAACAGCCAGGAAGAACCAGCACAGACTACTGCAGGTCAAGCAGCCCTCAAGGTCAAACCAGAGCATGGCAGTGAGGCAGGTGTAAGACGAGAACGCACAGGAGAGCTGAGTGTATGGACAGAGAAAGCTGGACCTTGCCGGATTGCCAGAGGAAACCTGAACAATTGCGTAAGCAATGACTCTCAAATAGCTTCAACACTACGCACTAGTGCCTACCTGTAAGTGGAAAGGAAAGAGGAGGAAATTAAACTTCATTAAGTTTTGTTTCTGTGTTTAATCATATGTCACAGATTACACATTTGATTTAAAGTGGCAACTCTGACTTAGACTTGGAAGAAACTTGAATGACAGACAAGCAATCGCACATAAGTGTCATATCAGGAAGGAGAAGGGTAGATTATCACAGATTGATAGTGTGCATTTAGTGAGAACAGGACTGTGGATAAAGAACCATGCATCTTGGCTTCATGGTACCTGATGTAAAATGCCTATATCCTACCAAGTTGCAATGCAGTAACAATCAGATTGTAGCAGAAGCTGACAGTGTTTTGTGAATGCATGCATACACAGCCCTGTCAGGAGAAACACACCCTCAACAGGCAGCTGAACCCTGCATTGGTAATTATAGCCTTATCTATGCCAAGATAAAATATGTTGATGTTAAATGAAAATGATTTACCCACACTCAACATCACGGACACTTTCATGCTAGTTTTTTTCTAGTTAATGGTAAGCAACTCTACAAGTTTTTACTGAACACCATTTTAACCTCCACCAGTAGATAACAGTCAGTAATTATTTCAAATTGATGATTCCTGTTCAACTACCCCATCAACAGGATGAGCAATTATTTTTAATAAAAACTGGTTCATTGCTTGTAAAGAGGTGTTAGGCTGGCAGAGTCAGACACCTGCATCCTACTTAATGCACAAGCTGCTTCCCCTCAGACAAACAAATCCAAAGCATGACTTGGAGGAGCCTCTAGTGGTGATAAAGCAGATGTGATTATGAATTAACAAATACTCAAGTATAAGTGAACAACCTTGCAGGCACTCATGCTAGCCTACGGATGCACTGCTTCTAGTCAGACTGCCAGCAACTGGAAGACACACAAACACTTGCTACCAGGTAGGCTGACTTAAACGGTGCTCTGTCTACAAATTTTACATTGCTTTGACTTGATAAAGAGGACTTTTGTTCTCCTCAGCCTGCAGATAGCACTTAAAATACAAAGCAAGCAAAGAATTCCAAAAGTTTCCCACCATATGGAGCAGTGGTTATATCTGATTTATACAAGACACATACTCTCAGGTCGACCACTATTTTTAATTAAACTGTGTCTATGCACACAGGAACTAAGGATGTTTAAGGCGTGCACTGCAGAAACAAATCCTTGGAACAACTTTACACAGACATTGGAACAGTATGTTCCTCTGTGCCTGAGACTGCAGGATGCTTTGCTGCTAGAAGACAGCAAAGCACAGAAAGCAAAGACTGCTGCTAGAAGTATGCACTTTGTTGGACGGTATCAACTGATAACTCCTCCTGTTGCCACTACCTTTGGCAAGCCCAAGAACAGAAAGAAGCTACACAATGTCTCAGATCTTGCAATTTGAGTATGAATTAGCCATACTGGCGTGCTGCAGGGCTAAAACTGGAAAGCTAATTTCATTCCTTCAAGGAGCTTGGAAACGCTGTACTTTTTGGTAAACACTAATTGCAACATAATGCTTTCTTCAGCCTAGCAAAAAAGTCAAGTCCAAAATAATTTGGATATTTGTTTGTACCCACCTGCATATCATTTAGTTTCCGGTACTAGCCCTTAAAGAACTGGAGGACTTACAGGGACATGTGGCATCAGGTACTGAACAAAACAGCCGACTTCTGTTAAAAAGTTTGGATGCTGAAAAGGTTAATGCTGCTCCAGCACTTTGCAACAGCACCTACAGACTAAATGCTGTCAAAGGACTTCAGAGAGGTTTGGTTTTTAGCTGCTGGAAAAATTATCTCAAAAGAAACCAAAGATCTTTGCTTCATGACTGCACTTGATATACAAACTAAAACTTCACCCCCCCCCAAAAAAAAATCATTAACAGAACTGGAGTTGAATTATCTTTCGAATACTATCAGAAACGATACAATTACACGCAGACCAAATGAAAAGCCATCTATATATGATCAGTATGTTTACAGCAATTGCCACTTGCTTTAGAAGACCTGGATACACTATAACAGAAAGTATAGCTCTTAAGGCATTCCCTGCTTAATAAATAATATATAAAAAGCTAAGTATCATGTATTATTTAAATTATAAATATAATAAACCCTGCTGCTGTGTTAGATCTCTGGATGAAAATTACACTGCAAACTGACTAGAAGCCAAACGCAATTTCTTTTCTCCCTAAGTAGTCTGCCAAATCTATAGTTCCAGTTAGTCACAACCATGCTCTTGTATGACATTTATTTCCTGAAAAAAAAACCCAACAGAATAATCTAGATGCTGCTGTGGAGTAAACATGCAACAGCATGCATTCAGAGCTTTGTATGCCTCGGCAGATTTGGGGGGAGATCAACATGCTGTTTACTGGGATGGGAGAACCAACAGTTGTTAACTGCTTTCCTGCAGTTCTGTTTTACTCTGTGCTTCACTCAGCCATGTTTCTGTACAAGAGCAGCTGTGTGTTGGAAATTTTGGGGTAGGAAAAGCGCTATGCTATACATATGGTTCTGGTTAAAAAAAGTATTTAGGCATTGGTTTGGTTCCACGAGGACCAATTATGGAACATAATCAGCTCACAAAACCATCATGGATTATGCACCATCATACTGCAAAGAGCTTAGGAGTAACAAGTGGTGGAAATACCTGCACAACCGCAGCAGCAGCATGCAGGGGACAGTAGCAGGAACTGATTCTAAACATTTCCCCTGAAAAAAAAACCAGAATCAATCTTGTTCCCACTCTTGGGAATTCAGCATTGAATATAACCAAAGCTTAGTCTCTCCTACACCACTCTGTCCCAGTTTTTGTAGCCTCTCAGGAAAAGTATTTTCTGCTGAGCAGAATGGTTTCCATCAGAGACAATGACAGCAGTAAGCTTTGCTGGCAGTCAAAGCTGAGTGTCAGACCCGAGAGCCCCTCTTCCTGCACCAGAACGCATAAGTGTGTCATGGATCAGCAATCTGCCTCCATATCCCTCCCACCCCAAATGGCCCTGCAAAATAAAGACGCAGCGTCTCCTAGAAACAGTCCTGGTGATGCCTACAAGGTACACCAGGGCAGGATTTCAGACGATCAGCACAAAATATGCCTTTGTGCACACTGTGGAGAAGAATCAGGAACCAGTGATCCTGGCTGTGCCACCAGGCTCTTTTTCTGCACTGGGCATGTGAAGAGCTCAAATGAGAGCCCCTAAGAACTGCCACATATCTAAGCCTTATTCTCCATCCACACCTGCTCAGCATTATGCTCACTCTAGTTCCAGAGTATCCTGCAGTACCTCCTGCAGTATAACTGTCCCACCAGACATCCAACTTCAGACCAGTGGAAGTCTGAGGACAAAAAGCTTGCTATTTTTTTAAAACACCAAACACCTTGAACTCAACAACCCTATTAGACTTTAAAGGACAAAATGGTTCAACAAAAAGGCACGCAGTAACAGCTGCCTCTTCTCTGGGTGTGCCAAATCCATTGATAAACAACGTGGCTTGCATTAATTTTAATGCTCACACAAGCATTACCATCTTGAACTTGTTAATTTTAAAAGAATCACATTGGTCTTATAAAGGGGTATATTTGATTATAAAAAATAATTCCTTGGAAGTCTGAAAGTAAAAATGCTATTTTTTGTCTTTTAAATGCTACACTTTGGTGCACCTGAAAATACCCAGAGGCAATGCTTCTATTTTAATACTATGATCTCCTTACTACAAGATGCTCTGCAGTAACAGATGAGCTCTCCTCCCCTGCATGGCAATGGTGAAGCAATCACACAGAGATAAGAGAATCCCTTTTAACTCCCACTTTGCACCCACCTATTAGTACAGTCATGAATACTTACTCAAATAGGACTGCCTTCGGAGCTTTTTAGAAAGCTTAATTATCACCTTTGGCATCAATTAGGTCAGCAGAAGCTGGTGCTTTCTGAAACCTGCTGGAGAGCAAGACAGCTCACTTATCACTGGTATGTGAGCTTAGGAAGGAATCAAAGCCATTACTAACACAGGCAGTAGAAGAAGCTGCATATAGTGTCGACAACATTCATGATACATACTTTTGTTTCAAGTCAGATTTAGAATGTGATGAAATTAGAAAACCTTTCTCCACAAGGACTTTTCCCCTCCTAAACAGTGCATTTGCCTTCAGCTACAGATTTCTGGATGCTCAGTCTCCGTATCCTGGTCATGCTGATGCTGATGGACTTCAAAACATACTAACTCTATTCACGCAAGGCCAGGGCACCTTGCGCAGGAATGCATAATTGAAGTTACAGCCTAATTATTTTCCTATTTTGCTCCTCCTTTTTCTGATTGATGGCGGTATTATGTATGTTTTCAAATCAGACTAGGTTTTAGCAGTAGGGTAAGAAATTGTGTTTTTAAAAACTGTAATTCAATCCCTCAATGCAGATTAAAATCAGCACACTATGCTTTGAAGTTTGGAAAAGCTGGTGCTCTCCCTCCAATTACCATCACAAATAGCAGGAGATATCGTACACATTCCTGACTGGTAGCTTACCAGTATCCAAGCTTTGCTCAAGGTTTGAAGCAGCCAGGTCAAAGCTTGTCTAAAAGCACGTGTTGGTATTAAAGTAAGAACAGCACACAAGTCATCTGCATATCAAAAAAAGCAGAAGGCTTGGCTAGTTATCATGAATCATATTAAGAGAGACAACATTTGCATTAACACACAGCATTGTCAGGAATGCTTAACCTTGCTAACGTAATACCTGGGAGTTACACAAAAGTACAGCAGATAGATGACTGCTAGAGACTGCATTACCAGTTTTCAACACAAAGTTGCTACAAAATGAAAGGTGCTGCAAAATGTACAAAAAGTTAGCATTTTTGCCAGTGTTTTCCAGATATTGTACACTGCAGAGAGCCCTGCGAAGCAAGCTGATTAGACAACAATGACAATCCAGTCAACGAGTTCCACAGTGCAAGGGTAACATTTCATCTCATGGGTTCTGCTCTGGTATCCCAGGAAACCAGCTGCAGCTGCTTGGTTCAAGTTGTGTGCTATGGCAAAAATGTCTGCAATTCAGCTCTAATAATCAGTATTTCTTCAACTGCTAAGTAGTGTTTAAAAGGCAGAGCAGCAGCTCCTCTGTAGAATCTGCAGCATGAGCTGTGCACGCAATCACAGGGTATGCCTGGGAAGTAAGGGCACTCCAGTCTCAGAAATGTTTCTGCTAGGTCATCAGCCGAATTGCAGCAGGCACTTACTACTGGAGATTTGCAAAGGGCATCAGTATAAACGCTAGCTCACTTGCACTGGGCAGTTTAATGAAGCATGGGAGCTTGTGATGCCAGGCCAGCAGAAGCTAAACGGTCATCTAGCTCGCTAGCTTGGAATAGCCCCCTGTCATCCCCTGATCTTGCTACTCGAGGAAACTTCCTTATCATCTTCATTAAACATTTAGCTCTCATTAAGCAGCAGGCAAAAAGCTTCAGGGGAATGGTCTTCCACCTGGTAGTGTTTAACTTTGAAATTTCAGTGTCGTAAGAGCTCTGAATTCCACTCATTGAACTGCTAGGTCATTAAGTTCTAAAACAGTTTGAATACTGCAGACTAGTCTGAAATCAAAGTAACTCAAAGTAAGAAGTATGTTCACATTATTGTTGCCATTGTATATACACCATTTCAGTCTGCCACTCTGCAGCCTTCAAGAGTTTTCCCTGGATCTCTCTAGCTCAGAAAGATAAACATCAGACTATGCAAACTCCAGAAGTTAGCATTTAGACTTCTGAATCCTGCTTGTAGGATGCTTTCAGAAAGACACATGTAGCGCATATTATTTTCAGCATGATACACAGTTCAAGCGGTACTTAGCAAACGGTTATGATATAGTTTAAAAAAAAGACAGGGGAAATTCAGATTTACAAGGTTAACTGAGATATTCAGTGAATTATTCTGCTGCTAACATGAAAGAGATCAGAAGCAGTGGATTGCATTGTGGCAATCAAAACATTGCGAAGACCCCAACTGAGTCTCAGGTCTCTGGTGAAGAGGCTGCAGACCTGACGCTGAGAGTAGCTGTGCACACAAATGCCTGCTGTCATTTACACGAGCTGACCAAGCCGTATTTAAAGCCTTTCTTCTTTTTTAAAGCTTTTCTGTTAGCATTCTGTTCCTCTCCAACAATATATGCAACTCAATGCAAGCGTAGATGCATTACCTTTCAATAAAAACTGATGAGGTAGCATCAGGAGCAAAACAGTGGACTGAGAAGACAAGCAACTTTGATTTATTGCATAAATCAGTATCAGGAAGGACAACAAATTAAAATATGACAGCTAGACTCAAGTGTCAACCGTTTAGAAGTAACTGCATATTAGTGCCAAGAACAGATCTGGAGATCCTTTCAAGCTTAGTTTCCGTGCAGTCAGCTCCACTGTTCTACAGCATGAAGAGCCTGTCAACAGCAAGAAGGCATTTTAAAATAACAGAAAGCATTGCAGTGAACTCATTAAAGCACTCAGGAAGCTTAAGGCATACTGGATGGTGAACAGAGACAGAAACGAGTCTTAAAAGGAGATTAAAGATGTGAATCTATCTTCTCAGTAGAAGAGAGAAATTTCAATGCTAAGAAGGTACTGCCAAGAGAATGCAGAGCACTTTTATTGTTACATTTTCCATGAGAAATGATGGCAAAAAGTCTCCATACTACTATCTGATAAATCTCTACTTTAATAGGGCCAAGATCTCTTTTGAAACCTGAACTTGTGTATATTTATTTCTCTTTAGCAAAGACATCCTCCTTCCCCTCTCATCTTTGAAGAACTCAATGCAACTTCTCAGCATCGAGCTTGCTTGCTACCTAAGCAAGCATCAATATGTGAATGCAAAAAGAAAAAAGAAAGAAAGAAGAAATTGAAGCTGAGACTAACATAGGACCAGTAGTTATACAGTCAGTTCCAGATTTTACTGTAATGAGTGGTCCTGCATTAGTTTCTGCATCAATTTCTTTTTTTTTTTTTCTTTTTCTAAGCAAGAACATTGATGGTAGCTTAGAATGATCCCTTATTAGGAAGAGGCTAACTGAAAATACCGCAGAGTAACTCAAGCATTTCAATCAGCAGCAAACTATCTGGTACTCAAGGCTCATCTCCGCATACTGAGAGCCAAGAAACATGTCATGTAAATTGCCTCCTGTTGCAGGAGGCTATGGTGACCCTGGCTTACCCTAAGGGCAAGATGTGCATTACCTTGTATAACATCCAGTGCCACAAGGCCTTGAGTTGCCAGGTGCACCCAAATCTGGGAGGTTAACCTAGCCCACACTGCAGTGCAGGGTCAGTGGCTATTAATCAACTGAAAAAAGGATGGTTACTGTACAGCTTATAGTATGCAAATGCTAGTAAATCAGAGCTCTTTTAAAAGCCAGTGTATTCTGAAGGTTGCTGACAGATGACTGTTTTTGCTATAACTAAGTGATGCAAAAGGTGGCTTCTGGCAAGTGCTTGTTTCTTCTGTTCTTCCAGAAAGTTAAACATGGCACATTAATGACATGCTCTGTAGAGGAACACATGCTACTGAAGCCATAATTTTCAAATCTACATTGTAAATCAAGTGATCACTAAGTGTGGTCAAAATTGCTGGCTTGGCTATCACCACACAGCAAGTAAGTCACTAACATAGTTATTCCACACTCTCGCCACCCACTTCAGGCTGGAGCATCCCTAAGTGTTGCCCATGCATTGGGATGGAGGAAGGAAACCCAAGGATACGTTTATTCTTCCCAGAGTGGAAAAGCACCAATCAATACTATCTATCTGTCTGTCTATATACTTGAACGAATGCATCTTTCAGATCGTAGGCAACATCTAAATCTTTTTTTTTCCATAGACAGCTTAAAAAATTGTCCTGTGCCAAGTTTTCTAGTAGGAGGAAAAACATACATCTCAACAGGATTTCAACATCAGGTAAAGACTCCCACTGGGCTTTTTCCCTCTGTGCGCAGTCCCATGCTTACCGGAAAAAAAAAAAGTGTCAGCTTGGTTGAAGAGTCTTATGCCTACAGTCTTGACACTTAACTAAGAAATAAAGCTGGAAGTAATTGCTAATCATTTAGGTTAAAATGAGAGACTTTCTCATTTGCTGCGCAAGTGCTAGTGCCAGCTCTGGTGGAAGAACTGCTGCTGTGACTTGTACTGGTTTCCCAGTGTACTGTACTTCTTGTTCAGAGCTTACAGCGTTTGCACACAGGGTTTTTTTTCTTCCTTAAGTAATATTACTGAGGATTTATAACAACACATAGTTCAGTGTAAAGACCAGAAACAACAGTTCACGCACTTCTGTCTGGGACAGGTCAGAGTTCAAATGCCTGTAACAATGCTACCCATGCTATGTCATGATTCACCTAGCATTTAATCATCTCTTGTGACTTTGTAACTCTGGCTTAGTAATTCTGATTGTGTCCCAGCATGACAAACCACATGTAATGTGGTGCATGGTTGCTGGATTGGGATCCTGGGCTAGGCTGCCCTGCTCAGCACACAGCTGCTTATGTAGTGCCTGTTAGTCCTCACTT
Source organism: Numida meleagris (assembly GCF_002078875.1). Taxonomy (NCBI): domain Eukaryota; kingdom Metazoa; phylum Chordata; class Aves; order Galliformes; family Numididae; genus Numida; species Numida meleagris. The sequence goes on along the minus strand of NC_034438.1, from coordinate 7,550,557 downwards.
GTTGGAGGGCTATAAAGCCAAACAAGCTCTGTTTTGGTACTGCAGGTTCTAGTGCTTTACTGTTACCCCTAGCAGTTAGCACACTGCAGCTCTGTGTGCACAAGAACAACTGTACATGCAAACACGTACACCAACCTCAGTAGCCTTCTGTAATGGTTGTGCTTTCAAGCTGCAAAAAGCATAGTGCCTCTGGCACACAGCCCCTGTTTCAGCAATATACCTTCAGGCATTCCATAGTGGGGCAGTAAACTGCAAGGCTCTTGGTGATAACACTTCAACTGCAAGTTAAGATGCAATTTTTTCTTTTAATTTTTTAAACGTAGGAAACACAACACTCCTGCTGGCAAAATGGCTCTCATCCTAAAGGCAAGTGTATTGACAGCTTTGCTGCAGATCCAATACATTTTATGTCTTCAAAGTGCTTATCTTGAAACAAATATCTGGAAGATATCTACATAATTAACTATTGTTTAGAGTAGTTCAGCAAAGTCATGCCATCTTTTCAAGATAAAAAGCCTGCAGAGATACAAAGGTTGAGCATAGTGGCTGTTTACAGCCCACAGTAATAAGCAAACAGAATGGCATTTCAGGCTTCAACAGCCTAGATCTTCCTCAAAGGGAAAACCAAGGAGTCAGATGCTGTGGAAGTGACCTCAGTAATACTCAAGCAGTGACATATGCAGCACAAGCTCCTTTGTGTTTGCTGGAATAATGCTCAGCCTTTTAGAGCTGCCTATGTGTGGACAACAGATTTCAGGTTTCATGCAGGACCATTTTATTGGGCATAGCCAGGAGGATTAAAACACTGTTAGTCTCATATCAGCATGGAAAAAAAAAAACTCTCATAAAAAAGCGGTGTAACTCACACTGTTACCTAAGCTCTGTGCTGCAGAGCTCACATCCACCGTACAATCACTTCAGCACTGGGCATTACAGACTGTACCATAGGGCTTTTTGTGCTTCTGCTCTAATCTCCAAAATAAACATACAAAGCAGGATATCTAATTATATCTAAGGTAACACATAGCTCATTTGCTTTTTTTGCTGCAAAGTTAGCATTAAAACATAGCTAGCACAATATCAGTTTAATGATCATGGCAGTCTGCATCACTAGTTCATTATCCTTACAGTTCAGTGGTTTAACACAAAAAGCCACAACAAGATTTTTAATTTGCAAATTAAACACTGATGGATCTGACATTCTTGTACATGTTACCACAGGACATAAAGTTGCTTCCAATGTGAAAATATTTTTTTAATGTCAAAACGTCAGCCAAGAGACAGCTGACTACAGCAAACCAAATAGAACATTTCACTAAAAATTAATATGCAAATAAGTCAGCCACATGTAACGTGCATAAAGATTACAATAAAATTAGAAAAACTGCAAGGTGTTTAAGAATGGATTTAAGAGTCATCTTCCTTTTTTCACTGAAAGAATTTCTCCCACAAATACACAACAGCAACAGAACAGCAAATGGCTGAGGCTATCGCTTTACCCCATATGTAAGCAGCATCATCCAAAAAGAAACAAGTGCAAGCAAAAAGGATCCTGTACTCTCCAGAAGAGGCTATTAACTAGTAGCTATTTACAAGCAGCTCATCTTTTGACGTTCTGGATAGTGTTGGAGCAGGAAAGACAGACAAACACTGCAAGTGTGGAACTTGCAAACTGCAACAAAGGAGCAAGTGCTGACCCAGGGAGCCACACCAGGAAACTCCATGCCTAAACCTAGGATTCTCTGTATGTACCTCCTCGGTAATGCTTGGTTAACTGCCCAATAGCAGGACAGGAAAGGAAATGCCTTGAAGTGTCCCGAACTCAATGAACTTAATCCTGAACTCAAGGTTACAAGTAGGTATTTGTACAAGGCCGACTCAGAGCCTGAAATCCTGTACACGACCAAGTTCACCACACATTTGGTTCAGATGATTGGCCTATTTCCTCAAAAATCAGCTAAATTGGGACACCTTACTCAGTCCCAGCTAGCAGTGGGTCATTTGGCTCATATTCATTTGAACTTGCATTGTCCAGCTCTGGGTGGAAGCCTGCCCTGGAGGACACGGAGCACAATGCTTGCCAGGCTGCCCCTTGGCATCAGGCTCCTGGCCAGACAGGAACGCTCGGGTCCAAGCCAGGGGAGTCTGCAGAGCACAGGGCTTGGAAAAAAGCTGTTGGGATTATAAATATTTCACACTGGAAAGGGAGCTGATCCTACCCCACTGCGCAGCCCCACCCCTGCACAAAAGGTGAAGTTTCAGCAAGGGGAAGTGGAATAAAGAAGTACTGAGCAGCAACTGACAGCTTGATGCTCACCCAGAAAAGGGCTTTGTTTCTTCAAGATGAGGAGAGAAATGAACCTCTCTCTAAGCAAAAACCCACTGCTTTTGGCTGAGAGCCACTTACCAAGTTTCTGGTAAAAAACAAAGCCTTGAGCAGGGCAGTTGTCCCCAGACAAGCAATGGTGAAACCCTTTCAAGTCCCACTAAAAAAAATGGCCATTAAAAAGTGGGGGTGGCCTTTACTACCACTTTCCAATTCTGAACCTGTTCATACTTGGCGATTCTGCACAATTTTAGTTCTTCATCTTACTTACTAGAGATTGTTGTAGAACTTTGATAAGGGTGGCAAAGAATAAAAATCTTGCAACAACAGTAGCAAGGATTATTTTAGAAATCTGTATTATTCCTTTTCTTTAAGTAGAACTTCGACCCAAACACCCAAACTTGCCTATCAGGCAAACACATTTGAGAAAGGATCATCAACAATCAAGAATACAAAGATTCCTCCAAAGTCCTAGCAAAACTAAACATTCTTCAAGTCAGATACCTACAATATTGGAATGCCAGCTACCACTCCCTCTTTATCAGAGCGTCATCTGTTAGCTTAACCTTGCTGTTAAACTGGAAGTAGCAAAATGAGATCCAGCTATGCAGCTCATGAGTTTTCTTAAAAATGGATGCAGATGCTTTGTGTTCTTTGCACATCTGAAGATGTGTAGAAAATACTCCATAGTTTAGAAAGGATACCATCAAGCACTCATAAAAGCCTTCCATGTCACGGGTGAACACAACACAAGCACTCCAAAGACAAAGTATCTAAGCACAAGGCTGGCAATCAGGGGGATGTGAGCATCAGTCAGAACATGTTAAACAGTGGAATACTACCAACCTAAGTGTAACAGGTCAGCGCAAAAAAAATCAAAGCTTTGATCAACAGTTAAGCAATATACAAAACACCTGTATTTTGTTAATTATTGCTAAGCAATATTAAGGCCAACAGTTTAGCAGAATTCAAAAGGGATTAGACATTATATGGGCAATAAGAACATCCACAATCACATTAGCTGGGATAAAACAGTTTATAAAAAGGATTAAAGGAATACCAAGCTCTGTGGCATGAGTCAGCCAGTATATCATAGTTAAACTGTTCTAATTGTTCTTTATGAATGTTTTGCTTTGTGTAGAGTAGTAGAGACCATACTAATTGCTCTAACAACTGTTCACTAAACCATATCAAGGATAAGACTACAAAAAACCAAACAACTAGATTTTACTTCACAGAATCATAGAATGACCTGGGTTGGAAAGGATCATAATGATCATCAAGTTTCAACCCCTCTACCGTGTGCAGGGTCGCCAATCACTAGACCAGGCTGCCCAGAGCCACATCCAGCCTGGCCTTGAATGCCTCCAGGGACGGGGTATCCACAACCTCCTTGAGCAACCTGTGCCAGTGCATCACCACACTCTGAGTGAAAAACTTACTCCTAATATCTAACCTAAATCTCCCCTGTCTCAGCTTAAAACCATTCCCCCTTGCCCTATCACTATCTACCCATGTAAACAGTCGTACTCCCTCCTGCTTATACACTCCCTTCGAGTACTGGAAGGCCACAGTGAGGTCTCCCCGGAGCCTCCTCTTCTCCAAGCTAAACAAGCCCAGTTCCCTCAACCTTTCTTCATAGGAGAGGTGCTCCAGCCCTCTGATCATCTTGGTGGCCCTCCCCTGGACCAGATCCAAGAGCTCCACATCTTTTCTGTACTAGGGGCCCCAGGCCTGGACACAGTACTGCAGATGGGGCCTCACAAGAGCTGAGCAGACGGGGACAATCCCCTCCCTCTCCCTGCTGGCCACTCCTCTTTTAATGCAGCCCAGAACATAGTTGGCCTTCTGGGCTGCAAGCGCTCACTGCTGGCTCACGTCCAACTTCTCGTCCACCAGGACCCCCAAGTCCTTCTCCACAGGGCTGCTCCCAAGGAGTTCTTCCCCCAGTCTGTATAAATACCTGGGATTGCCTTGGCCCAAGTGCAGCACCCTGCATTTGGCCTTGTTGAACCTCATTAGGTTCTCATGGGCCCACTTCTCCAGCCTGTCCAGGTCCCTCCGGATGGCTCCCTTCCCCCTGCTGTATCGACTGTACTGCTCAGCTTGGTGTCATCTGCAAACTTGCTGAGGGTGCACTCGATGCCATTGTCTATGTCACTGATGAAGACGTTGAAGAGCACTGGCCCCAAGACCGACCCCTGAGGGACACCACTTGTGACCAGCCTCCACTCTGACATAGAACCACTGATCACTTGCTCAGGTTCAAATTTAAGTGAGCTTTTTCAATGGATATTACATTCATCTAGGAATAAAAGCAACTCAGGCTTTGCTTACCTGACAAATACTTGCAACACAAGCTAGAACTTAGAGAGACATTTAAATCAAGTAGATGGATGGAATCACCCTCAAAGACAGATCATCACAACAGAACACCCAAACTATCAAAAAGAAACACTAAGGTAAGCAATTCATTGCTGATTTTGGTAATGAGCTACTACTGGAAACAAGAAAAAAAAACTCAAGCAAAATATCTCTAAAGAAATCATAGAATCATGACGAAGTCATATAATAGAATCATAGAATAAAAACCATGTTTCCCTTGTCCTGCCTTAGAGTAGCTCAACCACAGAATCAAGGCCCCTCTCCATTCAGAAGAAAGCTTGCCACCCGTAGAATTACTCATAAATTTTAGAAGAACTCATAGCTCTGGCTCCAGGCTTTTGGCCCAATACAATTGGACAGAATAACTGAAGATGTGCAGAAACCAAATATTTTTAGCACTTGCCTCCCCTTACATATACAAAGAGATGCTTAATTTGCTGTTAGCCCCATGAAATGGCAAAGGAATTCTGACAAAGGAGCTATAATTACCAAGTCATCTCCAGCTGAAGTGTCAGCTACCATATGCTCTTTTCAGAAAACCCAGACTACTCATGTGCAAAGCTTATCAAGCTTCCTATATCAAGCTTCATTTTGACAAGAGGGTGGTTTTGATTGTACCAGGCCTTTTTGGAACTTTCAGCTGTTAAAATAGTCAAAGTAGACAAAATGAGAACAGCAGATCCTAACAGCTGAGCAGCTCACTATTAGTGCAGAATTCAAAGAGTTCACATCAGGGTATACAGATTTCATCCTGTACTCTTTTTATTAAAGTATTCTTTGCCCACAATAAGATGATTTTGGAAGATGCAGAACCATTTCCAAAGGTGATTTTTGAACCTTAATCATAGTGTGAGATGAAGTTTCAGAAGCCTTAAAAGCTTCAAGTACACCATCTGCTATTAGCACTTCCCTGGTACAAGAACACCTTGGAAGCTCAGAGGAAGATGTGAGAGAGGTTGAGATCTTATTAACCTGACAGAGGGAAAAACAACTAGGCATCTGTGCCATTGCTACTTCAGCTAAAGTTACAAAAAATAAATCACCACCAAAAAACCAAATCTGCCATCATTATCTGCATTATGCCAAGGATTCGAATTTTTTTACTTTAACATTTCAGTACTGCAGAAGCTGATGTCACTTGCCAAGGAAAACTTCCCTCTAATTTGGCAAGGATACAGAAGTCCAATCAACTATAAATTGTAACACTGGCTTACATTGCTAGTAGAGAAAGTTACAAGAGACTTAGCTGTATTTTTTAGCACAGTTAAAGCAGAAATAGCTGATCAAATGGCAGATACTTTGAATTAACTAGAATACCAACTGGATCTGTATCACAGGAACTTCAAACGTGCCTAGTATCTTGTACATCATCAGTAGAGCCAGGTAGGTTTTAAACACACAGGTAAGAAAATTACATATATGATTATAGAGATTGTTCTTATTGCTGCAGGATTGGGTTTTTCCTGCCAAAGAGAGGAAAGGAAAAAAGTTGACAGGAGACGGATCCTACCACCAACTTTCACCCCTTATTATCCTTTGCAGTAAGTAGCAACTTACAGGCTCACACTTTCATTTGAAAGAAGATTTTGACCGCAACTTTACGCAAGTGACACAAAGAAGCTCACAGGCCGGCTCTTAGATGAGAGGCAGAAAATGTACACTTAGTCTTCTGTAACATCTACAAGCAGCTAGTGTTCTGTTAAGATTCAGTGCCTGTAGAAATACCTGTCATAGTTGGCAGTTACAAATATGCTTGTGGCAGCAGGAAACAATTGGCTCAAACTCTGCTCATTTTATTCAGTCAGCCTTTCTCTGGGGTTTGTTTTTTGTGCCAATATAAAAGAGAATTAAGTGCTCCATAAGGAAGAAAAAAGATTAAATCCTACCAGTCTTACCTACCGAACCACAAAACAGCATGTACCGTCACAATTAACAAAACACACGCTGTAAGAAGTCTCAATTTGTTACCATGATAAACATTAAGAGAGCCTAAAAACAGTTTTTGACTCAGTTGCAGCTTCGGCAATTTTACTCTGACAATAAAATACAATTCTCATATGTTTTTTTTTTTTTTTTGCATAGTTTATTTCGCACCAGCTTTTACTGCACTATTTGTATGTCTCCATTGAACAGTAGGGCTACAAAATGAAGTACTCCAGCAGTTCCAGAATTCCCAGCACATTCACCTCCCATTATTACAGGCATGAATGCATCCAGAGAGGTCAGTGTTCTTCCCCTGCAAGGACCATGCTTCATGCAGCAAGAAAGCAGACAGACATGCTATGGCTATATGAGGAGAGCCATAAGCATTGCATGGCTGAAGGATCCCACCCCTGAAAACAGCTACTTCCCATTGTAGTCAAGCTCATTCCTTGTATAAATCTCAAGCTACTCGTTGCTTTGGGTTCTTCTGACAAACATCCCAGTCTGAACATTCACTGGTTATTTTCCGAGAGATATTTAAGTGACTGCAGTTGCCAAGACAACTGCTTCATCAACACCAGCACCTCAGCTCATCTATCTTGGGCTTCCTTTCAGTTCACCATGACTTCTAAGAAATCGGGTGCCAGCAGCAGTCATTTTGAAATCAGCCTTCTTTCCTAAGCTTTTATTAGCCTTTGAGATCTCCTGTCCCAAGAAACTCAAGTTCCCTTAATAGGTAATTTTCCTCCTCTGTAGAAACAGATTTGTTTTGATTACATCCTCAGAAGTGAGGTTTCCTGTAAAGCTGGAAGTCTGATGCTTAAATTCCAGGGCACTAAGGTGACGAAGATGAAGATTGTGATCACAGAGGTACACATTTAAATCAAGTTTATGCATGCCCATGCTGTAGCTTTCAATAATTTACTGAAGCCTCCTCCTATTTTGTTTTCTGTTACCATGAGAAGCAGAAAGTGACTCAGTACATTAGAAAATCAAACTCAGCTAGGTCTTTGAAATAAGCATCCATATACCCTTTTATTTCCGTATCATAGAACTTCCACAAATAAACTAATAAGCAAGTAATCCCCACAGTTAAGTGTATGTTTTAACAAATCAAGGCCTAAGCTGTTCCTGTCATCCTCTGGTCTCCGCATTACCATGGAAGCTGCTGCCTGGGACCAAGGCCTCAGATTCCACTACTTTCAGAAAAGTAAAAGTAGGGAAGTGAGACCCCACAGTGCTTTGATCAGAATTTACATCTTTAAAACAAAGGAAAAGCCAGCAGAAACACTGCAACCAGCTTCAGTTCTCCTGCCAGCAAGCTACCACACCATGAGCATCTGAAGCAGTGGGAGAGCTGTCTCTCAGGTTTACACCTACAAAGCTATTGTGGCTGCAACTCTCACGCTGATTTACAGCTGTACCTGCACAAGCCCTGCCCCAGAGACCTCAGACCTGGTGGCTGTTTAGCCATGGCAACATGGGATTAGGCACGGACTGCAAAACTAACTTGCGTACTGGGTCACTTCATGGCCAGTGTTAAACACCGTACCGCTGCTAGGCCGCTGTGGTGCTTGAGATGGGTACATTACACCTTTGCTGCAATGCAGACATACTTAAACACTATAGCACTATCTCAATGGTTTAATGCTGCAAACCTTGATTATTTGCTATGGTTTATACAGCATTAGAGGAGAAAGTAGGGAGTGTTCCTGTCACTGTATCTATTAGTACAAAGTTAACAAAATTAGAACAGGTGAAGATGTTATACTCTGCCTGAAACTCAAACCCAACATTGCAGTTACTTTAAGCTACAACCAAACATTACTTTGATGAATATATACTCTGAAAGAGCATTTATCAATGCATTCATGATTAAATGAAGAAGCCTCTAGCAGTTAGGAACACCAGCTTTCTTCATAAAAGGTACCAGTTGTGCTGTAGTTTTCTATTTAAAGTGCTTGCTAAGTGTAGAATTTGGCTTTCTGCCCATGTGTTTTAAGCTCAGTGTTGTGGCATAGACTGAGTAATTGCACTTTGGGTGACAAGCATAACAGAACTCAGAGGCATGTCAATAACACACTTTAAACCTCATCTTAACCTACTAGAGACCAGTCTTACTCTGCAAGAAACCAGTTCCATGAGGCAGTGCACCAGGCTGCTCCCTGGCCACGCTACAGCGCTGTGAGCTGAGCCACGCTTCCATGCTTGACACAAATCCTCCGTGCCAATTTCACTATGCTGAGAGGCTTTATTTTGAACCTAATCTTCAAAGCACAGGGGAAAAGACCTGAGGTGGCTGTAGTAGAAGAGCACAGGAGCTGGAACAATTAAGACAGTACAGGACAGGAATCCCAGAGGTGAGAAGTGCAGAAGCTGGGTAGATCTGAAATCAGTGCAGATCCCTCTGACATTTGAAGCAGTGAGGCAGCCAAGGAATAGCTCTGCCTCCTCCAACACTCTGAAGTTTACCCAGATTACCTCCCAATACACTACGTGTGAGAATTGTGAAGCCTGCACAACGTAAGTCTCCCCAGCAAGCCTACATGCCTAGGCCTTGACAGCTTTCTCTTCAACACCAGGAATGTCCTCCTCCTCCCCCAGGTTAAGTTACACAACCCCAGCTTTATTTTTTGCTCTTAGAGAATTGCTACAGCTGCCTCACGGACAAAGTCTGTGCAGAGGAGTGTGACTTGTCAGTACATCAGGATCTGTGCTGGGGTGCTTCAGAAAACTGCTCAGTTTTTTTTTCCCCTTTCTTTTTTTAAACCAGGAATAAGTAGAAGTTCTTATTCCAAAAAGCCCTTCACTTCTGTGCTTAAGGAGCCTGTAAGTTATTTACTTGACAATTTTTTCAGCCCATCCAAATTTAAGAACTGTACTTGTAAATATATAAGTTGAATTTACTTAGGAAGAAAGCTTTCCCACGTACTATTTATAAAAATCAAAACATTTTCTACCTACTTAGTCAACTATGTTATTATAAGATATATCCATCCTAAATAAAAATGTTAATTTTTCCAAAGATTATATACACAAACCCATTAGAGATAAGAGATTTAATCCATAGCCTGTTCACTAAATCATACTGCCTCTTATTATTGTCAAGGAACGCTTTGCACTGAAGCACTCTCACCCCAAATCATCATACTTCTACAGAACTCTTCTAATCCTAGCCCCATGTCCTTCAGAAGAGCACCTCTTACATCAACAGATGCAGAACAATGCATTGTTCTTTCATTCTGTTTGTGTAGTGTCCACAGACTGTTCTCAACGAGTGCAATGCTTCACTCATACAAAAAGCCTAACAGAGGATGAATTCTGGACTGTGCATGCTTTTCACCCAATCCAACATCAGACTGTTGTCAGTCACATTCAGAGTTAGGTGTGACACAGCAGTATTTAATAGCTTTACAGAAGAAACAAAAGTCAACAAAACAAGTTCTGAAGAAAGTCTGCTGGCTTGCAAAACATATTTGGTTGGCTCAAAGAGCACCAGGTAACATACACAACCCTTTCCTGAAAGGAAGAAGTTCACTTCCCAAAACCCTTTTATTTCAAGTTGACATCATCTAGTTACAAATCTGCAAAATAATAATCTACAGATTAGTAAATGTTCTCGACCTTGGTTTTATTGTATCACCACAGTTGCACAAGTTATGTATTACATCCAAGCTAAGCATACGGAGTCTTCTTTCCAGTGCTATCATTATGCTCTTCTGTTACAAAATGCATCCTTCATATATTATATATATATAATACATGTCTCTATATTTAAAGGAGTGATCTATAACAGTTTAGATTACAAAAATGCAAGGAAAAAAGCCATCTATACAGAGTTTCATCCAGGAAAGATGACGCATCTTCTCACTAGAACACAGAATTTATTTATACTTAAGAAAAAGAGAAGAAAAAAAAACATCCATCAATACCCCCCATCTATTATTTCACACTGAACAGTACAGCTAGTTACAAATCATTGCACGCAAGTGTTCAATACACAATCAATGCAGACTCCAACACTTGAAGAGTATCCTTCTGCTCACCAGTCTCCACTCAGAGCTTTGTTAGATTTGCTGAAGCATAACTCACAGGTTTTCTCTAACTTCACCAGCAAGCTTGTTCTTGTTTTAATAGCAGAAACTAGACACCTTAAAAGTCTTGATTAGAGTAGACCAATCAAAAATACTTCACTGCTGTCTTGGAAACAGGTGCAAGTCATCCACATTGTCAGCAAAGTTGATAGCTACAGAGGGGAAGATAAAACAGAACAAACAGAACACAGGTAGGACACCATAAGCTCTCATGAGGTCACATGTGGTGGCCTTAGGTCAGCCCTCAGTTACGCCCTAAAGGACAGTCAGGGCAGTACAGGAAATAAGATGAAGGAAGAGGGAAAACTGTGATGGGTTTGGATTCCCAAAGACCCCAGACAGCTAAAGAGGCCTGACAGAACCTTGGTGATAGGTCTTTCAAGGCCAACCATACCCAAATAGAGCTGACCAGATCTTAACCTATTAACATGTGACCTTGCAGTGTGAAGCACTATCTACTTGGACAGCAAGGAAGTTTTTAAGAATGGTGTGCCAAAGACTGCTGAAGAAAACACCATGTGGCATTTCGTTGCATCTCTGTCAGGCCTGGAAGCAGGCAATAACACACCTTGGAACGGTCACTCACAACTCTTACTCCTACCTGACCCGATCACCACTCAGCATCGCACCTGCACCTCCCAGCAGGTAGCTTGGCTGTGGTTTCCATGGGTATTTCTATTAAGGACGATGGCTTTTCACAGTTTTTGTTGACCACAAGCATGTTACTTAATTGCCCCTTGAAGGCCAAATGTGGTCCTTGGTTCAAAAGTTGAAGCAAAAGAATATCCTTTACATCTGGGAAATGAATATCTACAAACTCTGTAGGTACAGGATATTCTTACAACTCAGATAGAAGTTAAATTTATTCAGAGCTGAACATTAAGCAGGCTACTTCAAATCAGTGAAATGTGTATATTACCCCTAATGGCAATATAAGCCAGATATATTCCATAATATCCAGAAAAAAGCAGCCAAGTCCAGCCGCCTGCTGATCTCATCCCTCATCAGTAGGAGCCAATACAACTACAGCATCTTTCCAACTGGAGGATAGCCATGAATGATGTGTTTATGACAGTGAACTGTGCTATTATTGCCATTTTAAACGGAACTCCAATGGAGTGACTTTCCACAATAATCCTGCCTAGGCTGGTGTTTAACTTCTGATGAGTCTGCCCATAAAGCTCTGAGGGTCAAAACAAACTTATTAATGAATTTTCAAAAATAATCCAGCCTGCTTCACAGTGCAGAAGCCCAAACATTCACTCACAGTGAAGTCTCTCCTACCTATTTAGCTTCCCCTAGTAGCACTGCTACTGCTGTATCTCAGGTTAAAGGCAGATAAACTTCCACACAAATGGAAAACTGCTACCAGCAGGAAAAAAGACGGTTACATTTCACAAGTATATTAGTCAAATTTTGAAGCACATAAGCTTTTGTGTTTCTGGCAGACAATGAGAAAAGGAAACCAATCCATATGTTCGTCTCAGAGCTTTCATTTTTATATGCTTCATCCAGCAGTATAAGATGCCTAATTTCATTTAGAGTTCACTAGTCTTTCGTAAGGGAAGTGACAACAGGTCTTCTACAGAGGATTGTTTAAACACGGCTCCAGTTGTGTGAAGAAACAGCTACTTGACACAGAATTATACAAGAGAAAGAGTGTTACTGTCATTCACAGAATTTTAACACTGAAGTATTTAAGACAAGTTGAGCCTCCATGTCATTTTTTGTTTAGTATTTTGAATAACTTACGGCCACAATATGCTTTGCTGCCAGAAAACTTTAAAGGTTAGGTTAGACAGATCCAGCTGAAGTGGCAGTATCATTAAGAACAGTCAAGATCTTCCCTTTCCAACTTAACCATGAAGTGCCACACATCTTTACCTGAAAGATTTGGGCATTGTGTTATCACATGAACAAGAAATTAGAAAGGATTTAGATAATAGCTACAGGACACCTAAAGGTACAAAAGAGATGTTAACCTCTCAAGTTATACTACTTAATGCTTTTACTGTGTGGGTACAGTTTCTACTCTGCAAGAGAAATAAGACCACCAAAGTGAAATTGTTTTCTTCAGAACATTATAAGAAGGCTTTTCTTTCAATAAATGGTGACTGCTTTTAGAAATAGTTACTCTAGCCAAGACAAGCAAACACTCGCACACTAGTGTAGTTTACATCCATGAATTTGAAGCTTAGGCTTCATGCAAGCAGACTGCATGCAAGAACAAATGCATCTTCATGGAATGTGTCACAAGCAGTAGGTACTCCACTGTTTGGCTCTGCTTCATCACTCCCTTTGCCTTGACAAAGAAGTGAATTGTGGCTTCAGCTTTTGCTCAGCTTGAACAGTGAAGGTTTCCAATTGTGGAAAAGTATAAGGATTAATTTAAAACCAAGAAGTTTTGCACAAGAGTCAATTCTTGAATGATAAAATCAAAGTGGCACAAACTGTTAAGTCTTTACACTATTTCATACTGACAGTTTTTCATAACCTTTCCAAATGTTTTGCTACAGTTAACACAAAAATGTAGAAGTTCTTTATCCAGGACATGCATCTTAGCTAGGATGAGTCACATGCCTACGATTTCAAAGTTTCATCTCTCTGTGAAAGCCCTTCATCTGAAGTTCTAAATGACTTGTATACTTTTAAGAGAACAAAATATACCAGGAAGGATATCATGCTGCTCTTTCAGTACTCTTCCAGTACTAAGACCTTGAGGAGTAAGACACAGACTGCCTGCCAGGCAGCCTTTGTTAATCACAGATACAATATTTGAGAGCATTATTCACTTCCAGCAGCCCTTCTATGATCCCCTTGTTCTCTCTGTGAGAGTCTCAAAAAATAATTTTCAGCGAGTCCTACAATCACATTTCAAGTTGAGTAAAGATTATGAAGTATCCTACATTTTGTAGCTTTATTTTTTCTCCCATTTACAGACCATTTTTGTCAAAGCTATGTATTTTAACTATTTCAGAAAACAAGATAGGCTAAACATGCTACTACTACTTCAGGGGAAGGTACACAGTACCAATGTTAGTACTCTCGGACTGGTCTGGTCAGACTAGACATTCTCAGCAAGTAGCTACAGCAAAAGCTTAGTAAGATTAACTGCAATTCCTCTAACTCATATTGCTGGATAAAATACTAAGGTTTTTTAAAAAATGAAGTACTAGAACTCTGAAAATAGAAAGCTAATTCTGCATATACATGTCTGTGCATGCACATCTGGTCACACGTAGCACAAATTATAAGTCACAAAACCCCTAATCCACCCACAGTGCAACCCATCTGTATCTCATCTGTATTTTCACTATATTCATGTTCTTTTTAATAGCACTTCAGGTTTCTACTGCATGGTGCTCACTTTGCATGAAAAAAACCAAAACCAAAAAACAACACTGTTTGTTGATCCTTAACTGAGGTGTTTTTGGTGATGTGCAGTTTGGCTATGTAGTTTTTGGCTGTCCTCTGGTATTCATAATAATGAACAGTGATGACTAAATGTTGGAGGTTTGACATTCATTGCATAATGTCATTGCAATAATTGAGAACTTGAAGATTTACTAGGTGAGCAAAAAAAATTAAGAATGCATTCCTAACATTATAAATCAAAAAATTTCCTGTCATTCACAGTATAGTAATTCAAAGAATGTAGATGGTTTCAGAGCATCTCTTGAACAAACTGGCACAAACTTTCAAGAGGCAGTTCTTTGCACTGCTATCCAAGAAAAAAAATCATGGGTTTCTTTAACCTTTTCCAAGGATCATTCTGTGCAAACTCATGGAAATAGAGCCAACAATGGAAAAAAAAAATACGCAAGCCAACACATTCAATCTTTCCAAATGGAAAGCTTTCCATTTTTTAGTCTAATGACAGAGGTAGGCTGTGCCACAGCTCTTCTCTTGCCATACAGTGGGTCAAATTGCACATATATTTGTATTTTCAAGCAGTACCAGAACAGCAAAACGTTATCTGTCTTCATAGCATACACTATAACTCAAACTGGAAGAAAAAAAGCCCTAGGAAAGAACTCAGGAGCTGGCTACTGCCACTGCCTTGCCCACTGCTTGCTGAGGAGAGGCAGCTGCCCCAGACAGGCTCCCGGCAGGATTGTCTGGAGCCTGTATCAGACAGAAATCTACATGCAACAGCAGAGCAAAAGGCAGACGAGTACTTCTTTGGCCTTAGAGTTCGGGATCAGAACACTGCTTAGAGTCACTGAACTAAACTCAAATTTCTTCCCTCCCTGCCTGTGGATGGCTTAGCTTTTCTTTTACTACGGAGATAGTTTGCTCCAACAGGGAGCACTTCAGATTTGCAGCAGCAGTTCCACGCTATGCATGTGCAGTTCCATTCCCTTTTGTTGCAAACCTCTGCTTATTAGCATCAGTAATACCTAAAGGCAACAAAAACTGAAAATTACCTACATCAAGAGAAATTCTCTAGGAGGCTCACAGAACTCAGTTTTTGTGCAGACAGTACCACACAATTTTTCCCTGGCATCAAGTAATATTCTCCTGAAGTTAAGAGTTATGTAACCAGCAGAATACTCAAGTGCTCAAGAAATTTTCATTTGCCCAATTCCAAGCTTTCTGGGAAGTGACCTCTGATGCCAAACTTCTAAAGACGGCGCTTATTCTTTGTATCTTATAGTTGTATATAGATCTCCTGCTCTGAAAAACATTTCACATATATTGCAAATTGCTTTGAATTCAAAACCAGTCCCTTGAAAGAAGCATACATCCAACAATACTGAACTCAAAAGAGACCATGGTTAAGGAGTTATATAAAAAAACCCCAAGGAAAATCATGTCCTAGCCCCCAAATTACTTAAGAAAATTAAGCATAATTCTTGCTTTTCCCCCCTTCAACTTACGTGTCAAGACTTGCTCCTTCAAGCAGCAAAAATACCTTGTGAATTAAATTGCCTTAAGTAAAGAACTATCAAATAGCAGCCCTAACAATACAGTTTAAATTTCACTTGTTTCCTTTCATGTTATGGGTACTCATTTTCATCTACCCAGACTAAATCACCTCTGAAGGAGCTTTTAACACTGACTCTTGCTTGACAAGAAACATGTTTCTTGACACAGCCTTCTTGGTCAAACTGAGCTTCTAGGCAGCGCTACGTAACTAATAATGTAGTTTCTATTTGCATATATGTATTTTTTTTTTTACCTGAAAGATTTTCTCACAGTGCAAGCAAAATACAATTCAACTATAAAATTACCAGTATTTTATTTAAAAGAAAGAAAGAAAGAAAAGCAATCAAAAGCTGTGCTGTAAAGATGCAGCTGCAGCAAACATACAGAGCTATTAGTAAGCCACCAGGAAGCATATTCCAATAATTTTGCTGGTAACCCAAGTCCATCACTCAATTACAACACTTGGCAGAGGTTTATCAGACTCCAGGCTTTGAAGGTTCAAGCATGAAAGTAGGATATTGGATCAAGGGACACATTATCCATAGAACAAGTGACAAGTGAGACAGGGAAAGCTTCACCATACACAAGCCTCTACTAATGACGTCTATCACAACCAGCACCTACTATCACCAGATTGCAGCTTAACAACGCTCTCTTCTATTGCTACCTATTTAAGCAGCTGAAGCCAAACAGAAAAAAAAAAGCAAAACAAACAAAGGTTCTCTGGCCACATCACAAGAAAACCCTTTCAACTGAAGAAGCCCATGGCTTAAAGATAGCATGGACAAACTGTTTACATGCAGTTCTGCAGACTACAGTGCAATCTGGCTCTCTACTGCAAAGCCAGAGAAACATTCACATTGTTGTAAACTGTGAACTCAATAGCTGAACACGTTGTGAACTCAGTAACTGAACAAACTGTGTGGAAATCCTCACCTTAAATACATGAGGTCTACCCATCCTTCCCTTAAGCAAACCCAGTAAATCAGGTATTAAAGAATAAAAAATAATCAAGTTAACATACTGCAGTCAAGTACCTGCAGCCAACTGCAAGTGACCGAGGCCAGAACACAGGGAAAAACTTTGGTCAAACCCAAGGACAGGTCCTTGCTGACAGCAACTGAGGGTCAGATGTTTGCTCTCACCATGGGACCTCTCTGGAGGAGGACTTGCATCACTGACCATTAGCTACTTTTGTCTTGCCACCAATGAACAAGGGGCAGCCAGTGGAGATGACAGTCCAACAGCTTCCTTGACAGTGGCAGTGTGGAGTTCAAGCAAAGGGTTGCTCAAAACATTATTCCCAGTCATGCTGAATGGCTATATATTAAGTTCAATAAGTAAGCAAGAGATTAACAGGGGAGAGGAAAGCCACGCCAGCACACCAGGGGTCATGGCACAGCCCCCACTTCAGCTAGCTCTGTAATGGGGACTTGTGGTTCAGGACTGCTCTGTTCCACACCAAGCTCTGCAAATGGTCACTTCAGAACATTGCTGCCCATCCCACCCAGCTGAGAGGTCCTGCAGCAGAGCTAGACACAACACAGCCGTCAACAACATAAGCTTGTGCAACCATTTGCTGAAGTTTTAAGTCATTATTCATTTTATTATGCCCTACACTAAGGTATACAAATTGCGTATAAAAATTAAGCAAGACGTGTTTTCTGCTCAAATTTATCAAATGGTACAATTCCTGGATTAGCAACTGAAACTAGAATCTGCTGAAATGTTACACCAGCTTTGGACAACAGTAGCGCCTCTCAAAGAGGCGCAGAGAGAGCACTTTCCTCATTTCAGTTAGTTCAGCTAGCTCAACAATCCATAAGGAAAGGTCATATTCCTCCAAGGATAAACAAGGTGCCAAAGCTGGTGAAAGCTTGATGAACGTGAAACAAGCATTTGTATTCCCAATCAACTGTCACTAACACTTTGTGTACTAAAGTCACTTTAAAATGTACAAAATCCTCAAAATATTTACACTTCAGTTTAACTAGAAGATTGTGCTTTCCCTTCAGCTCCTACGCTCAAACCACACCTCAGCCAAATGGAAGAAAGTTCCCAAACCCTTACTGCCAAAGTTCTACGCAACTACAGGATGTAATTTTTTATTATTTCTAATCCTACTTACTTAATATTAGGAAACCTAAAATACAAAACAGTAAAGAGAGGTATTCAAGTCATCAAGCCAAGAAACCTCAAAAAAAAAAAATCAGAAACTGTCTTTGAACTAGCATTCACCTCAAATATATTAGAAATGTACATCATAAAATTAAGTCCAATAAATAAAGATAAGGCTGATATCCTAAACTTCAAGATGCTCAGTAAGCTAAGTCTAACATATTTAAAGCTTTACCTTAGTGGCCCAACACAAAGACAAGCCAAGAACTTCACAATTAGGACAACAGTAACCTTCACTCTCCTGACAGGATAAGCGGCTAAGACTGTTTTTTTCAGAAACTGAGAATTTAAGATGAATTACCAAAGATAGCATGCTAACAAAAGAAAAACAACCAAGCACAGTTTCTCGGAGGAAAAAAAAAAGTGAGATAAACTCCTTAAAATGGACTTTAACATGCTGCTTGAAGGTAACTGCTGTGCTGCAGATAGAACAAAAGCATCAAGCAACCTCCCATTCTCAAAGCTAGTATCACAGGGTCAGTGTTTATAGAGAAGAATTTAGAGGAAAGGCACTACAGCTCACTGACAACAAACAGCAGAAAGCCACTGCAGTCACAGTGCTGAGGTAAGGTAACACCGGCAGTCTTGCCAAAGCCTGCACTTGCTGTAGGCACATCCTCAGATTATTGCATTGGCTGCTTCAGCTTACTTTCCAAGAATGATTACAGATATAAAGGTCCAGGCAGCTCCTAAACCAAACACATATTTTGACCCCTCATGATTTCTCTAAAAATTGATGAGTAATGTAAGTGCAGGGAGAGGTCATCAGTCCATTCGGATGCACAAATGACCCAGTTACTGATCCAAGACTGCAGCGACTTCCTGAAGGAGGAATAATGGAGGGGAGTCTAAGAATATACATATCACACCTACATGAGTAAGCCAGCCAACTCATCACAAAAGGAAAGCCTGGTGCCAAAACGTTCCCTTCCTTCCAAACAATGAGGCTAAACTGAACGTGACTCAAATTGGTTATTCCCCAAGCTACAGGTTATTTTGGTTTTGTGGAGCAGAGCGCTTAAACCTCGATCCAGAGGGGCCAAGAGGCATCACTGATGCATGTTTCCCAAGCAAAGGCATCATCCAAGCTTTCTTCCAGCATGACAGGCAGGGAAGGGAAGACCCAGGAATTAAATTGATAAGCACTGGGAGATAGGAGCTGGGGGTGACATGGTTTTGTTAGAAACCAAGTCGGCACACAGTGCACAGGGATATGCCCAGTGCTCATCTTCTGCAAGCATCAAAGCTTTTGTTTCTTTTCAGCAAACCATGCAGTTCTTCTTCAGGTCTTCTCCCTTCATTTCCTTTTGGGTAAGGAAGTGCCAGGTCTGTTTCTTTCTCTATTTATGAGAGAAGAAATAACCACCACAGAAGTTTTTTGTTTTTTTTTGATGAACACGAAAATTGAGGGAGGAATTGAAAGCATGTATCTGCCTTCACAAACTAAACACTGTCGTGGCTGTCCTCTGAAGTTTGGAGGAAAAGAAGGACAATATGAACGTAAATCGCAAAGAACAACACCGAAAGAGCCCACCCAGCGCCGGTGGCCGCAGACAGGGCCTGGTGGGCCCCCGCAAAGCCGGGACCTCCCGCCTGGCCCCTGGCCGCCGCCCACAGCGAGGCCGCGAGGTGCAGGCCCGGCCGCTGAGCCGTGGGGCCGAGAGAGCCGGAAGGCGGCGGCGAGGCCTGAGCCCTACCTTGAAGTAGCCACCCTCGTAGAGGGTGTTGGGGGGCCCGAAGATCGCCACCTCCCAGTTGTAGAGGTCGGACTCGTCGACCAGGGTGATGCGGAAGCCTTCCACCGGCTCCTCCTGCAGCGACTTCAGCTCCAGCATCAGCGCCTTCTGCGAGCTGCTCATCTGCTGCTGGGCCATGGCGCGGCCCCCGCCGCCACGCCGCCGCTCCAACCCCTGCCCCTGTTGCTGCCGCCGCTGCCGCTGCTGCCGCCGCCGCTGCCGCCGCTGCTGCCGCCGCGCGGGCCCCCGCCCCTCCTCGCTCTGACGGCCGCCGCCGCCACTTCCTTTTGTGACGGCGCCCGCTCGCCGCTGACCTCAACGCGCCGCGTCGCGCCCCGCCCACGCCGCCCCGCCCCTCTCGCGAGACACCACGCCCCCGCGCCGCCGGCGCCACGCCCCCACCGGAGGGCTTAAAGGGGCAGCGTCACGGGACGAGGACCGCCATCTTGTTCGTGGTGGTCGCCGTCGGTGAGGGGCAGGTGCTGTGTGCGTGAGGTCAGGTTCGTTCCCTAGGGGGCGGCCATGTTGGCACTAGTTCGAGAAGGAGCAGCTGGAGCAGCACACTCCCTTTCCTGGTGGTCAGAGTGACTGCAGGAGCTAGCAGCTGTGGTTGTGGTGGGCAGCCACTGCCCTGGCGTAGCTCTGGCTGAGCTGTGAGGATAGGGAGTCTAATGGTGAGGAAGCCCTTTTCAGACAGAGGCTTTAGTAAGTGGCCTTGTGCTGAGCCAGCATCCCTTAGCAATCCCACAGCCAAACAACAGTGAAACACAAGTGATTCTGAGTGTTGGCTCAGACATGGGCCCTGTTTCCATAGTGTTCTACAGATACTCAAAGTGCTGTAGCCCCAGCGTAGAGTTGGGCTCATTCCTGCCATTCCCCATGAGACAAATAAATGCTTTCAGAGACAGGCAGGCACCAGCATGCACAGGTAGAGCTGTGAGCACAGACCTCTGGCAGTGCTGGTGAGCGGGTGTTCTGCAGCAAGTCTTTTACAAATTAAATAACAAAGCGATGATCCAGAAGGAGGACAAACAGTATAACATGGCTGCAGATGGCACCAATCTGTGTTTCACTTCTGGAAGCACTGAGGCATGCACCTGCCTGTCACCATATGGGACGTCACAGCATGCCCAGCACAGACAGTGAGCTGGAAGCCCTTCCCCAGCCAGATTATAACAGCGATAGTTTTAGTAGCTGATATGCTGTGATGAGTTCTGATTTAGTTACCATGTCCCCCAAAATGTCAGAGCTACTTGAAGGTTTGACAAGGCCAAGTACAAAATGTTGCACTTGGGTTGGGGCAATCCTAGATATCTGTACAGTCTTGGGGGCCATTATGGACGAAAATCTTAACATAAGCCAGCAGTGTGCACTTGCGGCCCAGGAGGCCAATGATATTCTGGGCTGCATCAACAGAGGGATGGCAGCAGAGTGAGGGAGGTGACTGTCCCCCTCTGCTCTGCTCTCTTGAGGCCCAATCTGGAGTGCTGCGTCCAGGTCCGGGGCCCCCAGAACAGGAGGGATGCGGAGCTGTTGGAGCGGGTCCAGAGGAGGGCCATGAAGATGCTCAAAGGGCTGGAGCACGTCTCCTATGAAGATAGGCTGAGGGAGCTGGGCTTGTTCAGCCAGGGGAAGAGGAGGCTCTGAGGAAACCTCACTGTGGCCTTCCAGTACTTGAAGAGAGCCAGGCAGGAGGGAGACCGACATTTTACGTGGTCTGATAGTGATAGGACAACGGGCTTTAAACTTCAAAAAAGTGGAGAGATTTATGTTAGATGTCAGGAAGAAATTTTTTACTTAAAGGGTGGTGAGGCACTGGCACAGGCTGCCCAGAGAACCTGTGGGCGCCCCATCCCTGGAGGTGTTTAAGGCCAGGTGTGATGGGGCCCTGGGCAGCCTAAATTGGTGAGGGGCTGGAAATGGATGGTTTTTAAGGTCCCTTCCAACCTAGACTATTCTATAATTCTGTGAAATTCTTTGAAATTCTATGAAATCTTTGCTGCCTTTGTACTTGCGGTCAAATAAAAATTGTGGATGAATAGAAGTAAAAATCATGTAATTCATCAGTGACACAGAGTACAGGAATAAAATAGTAAAAGACCTTGAGATGCTGCAGTATAGAGAGGGATTGAGGTGTGTTTACTTTAAAGATGAGATTAATTATAAAGAACAGAGAACCACAGGGACAGCCCAGAAAGTGGGAAATGGTAACAGAGAACAGTTTCTTCCCTGGACTCACTGTTGCAGGACGTTACTGGTGAACTGAAAGCAAGATCTGTATCTAGACAGTAAGAGTATCATTTGTAACAGATACTACTTAAGAAGGAATGGGATTCATAAGACACCTCAAATGTAAGGTTTGAGGCACTGCTTTCATCCTACTGCACATGGCAGCAGCCCTCGCCAGTAGGATAGCCACTGGGAGAAGTTGGACACAGCCATACCCACAGCCAAGGGTAGCCTTGTGTAGCTTTACCCCTCTGACTTTGCTCCACCACCACTCGCTGCTTTCCCATCCTGAGGACAACAGCATGGGTAACCATTACACTGTCATCTGCCCTTTCTAGAACCATGGGCTTTCCTGATTGCATGGGAAGGTTGTCACGGGTCTGGTGGTGTGGTGTGGCTGGGGTAGCCTGTGTGGCAGGTTTGGCCACTCTTCTGAGCGCCTCAGCATCTGGCCATATCTGGAAGGGCTCCAGGCTCTCAGCAGTCAGAGAAAGCACTTCAGTATTTATCCCATTCCATCCCATCTCATCCCTTCCTGTCCCATCCCATCCATCAGCAAGTCTCTGGCTTCATCCCACTTCTCAGGCCCAACATCCTACTCCCAACTGCTCCCTAAGCCCTAGTAGAACCATTCACACTGCTGTCCTCACCATCCTCATCTCCCAAACACCTGGGTTTAATGCCATGGCCACCATCATTCCCAAACACCCAAGCCTCGCTGTCCACTCCCAGTTGCCCTTCCATGTGCCTTGCTTTCATCGCTGATGAGTCTGGGAAAGCAGTCAACCCAGAGCACTGTGCTGTGCCCTTCACTGTTGGTGTTATACCACAGTTACCTTCCTACTCCAGTCTGTTAACGTGATGTCACAGCTTGCTGAAGAAACAACAGCTTTGCTCAGCCCTTTGGTTTGATCCAGCTGGTCAAAGCCAAACCCTTTCGGGATTGTGCTTGCCTCTATTTTGAAGGTAATAGTATCACCTTTCCTTGTGGCTAGCCTCCACTGCAGGCTTTGTCTGAACTGGTCCAATGCTGGGAAAGATGGGAGAAGCAGTTTGTTGCCATTAAGCACTTACCTCTGCCTGCTGCCTGTCTCAAATGTTAACAAAAGAGGTAATCATGCAAGGCAGAAAGTAAAGAAAGCCCTGGTGTATTCAATAGGGCAGGCTGAAATTTTTCCATCAGGACAGCTTTTAGAAAGAATATTACTCTTTTTCCCACAAACCTGTTTTTTTTTCCCCTCTTTCACAGAAACATCCACTTTTCACAGTAAAATAGAAACTGTCACAGAACCAGAGCGCTGGGAAGCCATGGCACTGCTCTCTCAGTGTGATGTGCTCTCACACACCTCCCATTTGTTCTTTCTCCATCTTCATTTTTGTTTTTATTTTTCTGAGTGACTTGCTTTGCTCTTGGGGCTTGGAAAAGGAGGAATAGGATCTGGTGTAGAAAAGTGTGGCTCTAGTAAAGGGAAGCCTCAGCTGCTGAGAGAGGGCTGCATGTACCCTTAGTCCAGCCTCCAGTGCAGAGCTGGTTGCTGTACACTGGACCGACCTCAGGTACCACTAGGACTTTTATGTAAAAATGAGATGAAAACTTCTCTTCAAGCCCGTTCTGCTTTGTTCTCCTCATCTATTTTTAATATCTCTCTTCCTCTTCTCTTTCCTCCTTCCTGAGTGCCGCATTCATAAACAATGACAAACTGAGAGTTAACTCCTCTGCTTAGCAACAGCAGAATTCTGCCATGGGAGCTTTGAAAATGCAAATGCTTCATCACTGTCACACTGGAGGGTTGCTGCCCCACGAGCTGGCAGAGAGAGGGGACAGGATGTGGGAAGACAGGGCCAGTCCCACCTACACTGCTCAGATCCCAGGGCATTATCAGCTCACACAGTTCCCTGCAGAGCTTTATCCAGTTTATTTCCTGTGTGGCTCTGAGGATGAGACATCTGGTCCTTCCTCCAGGAAACAGGACCAGCCTAGGCTAAAAGATGAAGCCATCTCCTCCCCTACTGCCTCCTCCCTGCTCTGATGAGGCATCAACAAGGACCCTTGTGGCTTTGGGAACCCAGCGTGGGCTTGGACACTGTATGATGGATGCTAAATGGAGAACAAGCAGGGGTTATTTCCTCCACCCCTTCTCTGGATTGCTGTCATCCATGTTGGTGCAGATCTCCCACCATACGTAACAGACTGGGTTCCCTGCCAAGGAGAAAACAGCGACAGAGGAATATCATAAAATCACAGAATCAACGAGTTTGGAAAAAACCTCCAAGATCATCTAGTCCAACTGTCCACCTACCACCAGCATTTACCACCATCAGCATTTCTTCTGTTGTTTACCTTTGTCCCAGACCAGAAGTAGCCAGTACCGTGGTGATGGAGCTCATCCCAAGCACTGAGGTCCCACTGCCAAGGAAATATTTCCCCAAAAGCTCCCCAAGCATTTAGTGAGGGGAATCAATATGCAATTCTCACATATATAGTGATTGGATATGGGGAGAGGGGAAGCAGCTGTGAAGCTCTGAGGGTAAAGGTCTGATCACAATTCAGCTTTTGTCTCTGTTTCACCTAAAAATGGGACAAGCAGATCCTCAGGCAGAATTCATCACAGAGATGAAGAGATGCTTTAGGTAGGCACTTGGCAGCATCTGGGTTAACAGGGGCTTCAGGCATCGAAGTAGCCACCAGCAAAGAAATGCAAAGTTTGGAAGATTCGGAACAAAGCAGAAGAAAAATGAAAGAAAAAGAAGGTCTTTTTTTAAACTTTATTTTGATCTGCCCTTTCTCTTGCTTGTTTAAATTTGAATGGAATAAAGTTGTCTTTTTTTTCTTTCCTTTTTACTCTAGTTTGCTCTTTTAAAAGGATGAAGTCCATCACAGGGGTGTGATAAAAGAGTGCCATGAAAATGCCTGCTGCTGCTCTCATTTAGCTGATGAATAAATTATAAGCACATTACAATGCTATTCCAGCTGTGATTCCAGGGCCCAGGGGCATGACAACTGTGACCTTATGCCTGTCAGACTGTGGTTTGTATTTCCAAGGAGTTTCTGTAACCCACTGTTCAGGTCATCTTACACCTCCTGTTCTGGGCTCAGTGCACTCTGAGCCTATGGGACCTGCTGGCTGCAGGGACAGTCTTCCAGCTGTGGTGGCACATGCCATGGTCCACAGAGGTTACTGATCTGATTCCTGCCTCCATCTGGGAGAATGTACCACTTTGCTGATGGGAACGTACCTGAGATGTCCATGCAATTCAGTTTACATGCTGAGGACTGGTGTTGTAGTTCATCTGGGGAAGGATGACTTTCCTTCAGGAGTGGGTAACTACTGGGGTGGACCTTCCAACTGTCCCCATCCTTTGGCAGGGCAAGTGTTGGGAGAGGGGTGAGAAGGGCCAGAGCAGCTGTCTGGTGGGCTCCTGTGAGCATCAGATGCTGTGTTCACCTTCAAAGCAGCAGCAGTCTCCTGCCCATGACAGGGCATGGAAATGCACCCCAGTAAGCCAGAAATCCTGCTGGTGACATCTGGTTTTCTTTGAAGGTACCATGGCTTCTGCTTGGGCATTCACACTTTGCTGAATGGAGAGCTTAGAGCAGATGGCAGGTGCAAATGCAGGAGGTTAGAGAGGTGGGTGTGGAGACAGAGCAGAAAAGACATGAGAAGGCCAGGTTGGATGGGGCAGCCTGATCTGTTGGGGAGCAACCCTGTTCACAACAGGAAGTTGGAGCTGGATCATGTTTAAAGTCCAACCTAAGATGTTTCATGATTCTATGACAATGCATACACCAGAAACAAATGTTCCTTTCACATCTCATCAGAGTATCCTGAAACAATGCAAAAGGCAATGAAGCAGGAGAAAGAAGCTTTTCTGAGACTCACATTGTTCCTGGAGCTGAAGATGCACAGCTCAGGTCCTTCCCAGCACCTTTTGGCTTTTCCACAGTCATTCTCACAACAAACATGAACAGACTCAGAAGGAAGAAACCAAAATGCAGCATAACCATTGAGCTCCAGGAGCAGGTGACAGGTTTGGGTGGCTTTGGGTGAGAAGGTCCAGAGATAAGGCACGAGATTTTCCCTTAGAATCTCCACCTCCAGCTTCCTAAAATGAGATGTTCCTCTAAAAAATGTTTGCAGGGCTTGTGTGACAGACACAATATCTCACTCAACCATGCATATGGGCAGGCTCTAAGCTCTGGAAAACACAGTGGTGTGTGTGAAGCCCTGCTCAGAAGCAGTGGGCTGGGTAAAGGGGAAGAACTGCTGCAGCAGACCTGCACTCTGCTCTGTGTTCATGCACAGCTGGGAGAAGGCCGAATGTTCCTGCTGGAGCCTGAATCACCATGGAGGTAATTAATGCAAATTCCCTAGATGGGCAAGCAAGTCTAGAGAAGCTTCACTACCTGACCTGAATGCAATGAATGGTTCAGTCATTTTCGCCCCAGGGGCTGCAGTCCCTTGGAAATTTGGAAAGAGCTTCTAAGGGGTCTTAAAAATCAACGAGAAAATCACTTGCCTGATCTTACAGGGCCTAAACCCTCCAGCTTTGTACAGAGGGCAGAGCAGTGCTCACACACCTTCCTGGAGAGACCATGCAGGGACATGAGCCTCAGTGCCAGCTTGCAAGGTCAGGGACTGTCCCTTGGCCCTACCAGCTTCCATACACCTCATATTCCCTCTAGCCACTCCTCGTTGGTCCCCTTTTCTCAATTGGCCCCTTCTTCCCTTGCAGACTTTGGGGACAAGCTGGTTATGTCATTCTCCTGCTACAGCTACTCCTAGGGTTAGGTAAGTCCCCTTCAAAATTGTTTTCTAGCCAGGATATTTCCATTAATTGTCCCTGTTGTACTCGATCCTGAAGGAAACTCCTTGGCTGCACAACTCAAAGCCCTCAGTGCATGGCAGGTTTGCTCATCCTGTGTCAATAGCCCACCTAGCACATCTCAGCATCCTCCAAGTCCTCTGCAAGGGAAGTCCTTCCCCTTCTCTGAACCCTGGTTGTGTGTTCAAAATCTGGCAGAGCATGGAGGGAGCTGGCACTGAGCTGCATGCTTGCATCTAGGTGATCACCAGGGCTGGTCCCCTCTGAGGAGCATATTCCTGTTGAAGGTGGGGAAGGCTCTGATGCTGCTGAAACTATCAGCTGAAGGATTTTATTTCAGTTGGGTTTGTTTTACCTTTACAAGGGAATCCTGAGGGTCTGGAGGGAGGGAGCTTAAAAGCCAACACAAGCTTTTGCACTAGGACCCTCACTTCTGCAGCCCAGCTGGTGTAAGACAAAATTTCCTTGTTCTTGTTTCCAGTAGAGGCTGGGAAGCAGTTAGTTTGGCCAGTGCATTTCCCAGCACTGCAGGAGGCATTCAGCCGGGTGAGCTGGCTGCAACTCAGTTCTGGCTGGTTCATGCTGCCCTTATCTCCAAGACCATCAAGGGACCTTTCCCTGCTCTCACCCTAGGAAAAATAAAACACCTCTGAATGTACTTGCTGGCTGGTGGGAGGGACCCCATAAGGCAAGAATTAAATGTTTCACTCTTGTATGAAAGGGGCAAAGGTTTGGAGACAGAGAATTGCAGGGAGCAGGAAACAAATCCCTCTTACTGCAAAGAAGCATCAATAATACTGTCAAGGCTATAGAAACTGGATAAAATCTTTTCTCCATCTCAAGTGTGTTTTTCTCTCGGCAACCATTTTTAGTAAATTTCTGACTTTATTTTCCTTTTTAAGTGCAGCACTGGTGAGCATTGCCAGGGCACTCAGATGCTTCCCTTGGCAGCACAGCACCTGCTCAGATTCAGAAATGCAGCATTTTTCTGTAGAGTGAGCTGTATTTTCATTTACCTGACCAATTATGAACAATGGAAATTAGAAGGGAGAATTTGGTAGAGAGTTTATTGGAGAGTTTGGACTAGGCCATCTAATCCCACTCCACTGCAGTGAACAGGGGCGTCTACAGCTCAGAGCTCATGGTGCTCAGAGCCTGGTCCAGCCTGATCTTGAATGTCACCATGGATGGGGCATTCACCACCTGGTTTCTTGTCTATCACGCTGGCAGTGTGTCTGACACCATTTTACTGACATTGGAGGTAGCTATAGAGAGACCAGAAACCTTGAGGCTCTCTGCCAGAGGTCTGGGGAAGCCTAAGCTGGGCTAGACCTGCTCAGATGTGCATTAATTGCTCTAAATACTTCCCTTTTTTTTGCTGCAAGAGTGGTTAGTCACTGAAACATGCTTCCTAGCAAAGCGGTTGATGCCCTAAGCCTGTCAGTGCTCAAGAAGTTTTTGGATGATGTTCTCAATAACATGCTTTAACTTTTGATTAGTCCTGAAATGGTCAGGCAGTTGGACTCAGTTATCTTTGAAGGCCCCAAATGAACTAAACTTATTCTACTCTATTCAATTTTATTCTGTCCTGTCCTATCCTATCCTACTGATTTTGTTCCACATTACAGGAATGAGAAGGGAGATTCAGAATTTCTCATGGCCAGGTCAGAGCCTGATCTCCTCTCCTTGCCTTATCTCATGGCCTTCAGGCTTGGCATCTTGGCAGCTGGTGCTCTATCAAGCCTCTGCAACACATGATACCCCATCTCTATCTCGGCAGCCAGAACATGCGGCTCCCGACAGGTGCTATCTCCTCACCCCACTCACGCGTGCCTCCCAGAGATGGCTGCCCAGCTCTGCAGGCAGAAAATATCTTGAAGTCCTGGCCCTGAATCTGCCAGGGCTTTGGGTTTTGCTGGTGCAAGTCAGTGTCCCTCATCCCTCAGCACCTTTGCTCTTCCAGCTCTTTATAGAGCATCTCTCTCTGCATGCCTTGTTTGTTTGGGAGGGCTTCACCTGATTGTGCCCTGATCCCAGCAGGCTCTGTGCCTCAGCTCTGGGCTGAACTCTGAGGTGGCATTTGCACAGCTGGATAACAAACTTATCATGACCAATGTGGTGTTTTGGCATTGGGAAACTGGGACCACTTTACTGTTTGTGGTCAACTGATCCCATCTCCTCTTACAGCACAAAGAAGCATTTGCAATGATGAGTGGAGAGAAAAGGAAATCACAGCCGGTCCCAAAACACCTTCCTTTTATTGAATGTTGAAACAGTCTGTCAAGCCCAGTGCTTCTCTTTGTGAAAGCCCATCTTCTGACGACCATAGAAAGATACTGGAAAGTGTGATGCTCTTCTCCCTGAGTCAGATGTGTCTTTGTATGTAATAGTCTTCAGTAGATTTTTCTCTCATGAATTTGTGTGGTTATTTTTGAAGCTGGATAAATTTTAAGCATTTGCAACATCCTGAGGCAAATAGCTGCCCAGTCTAATGACCTGTTTGGGTGCAGAATCATTTCCTTTGGTTTGTTTTGATCCTGCCACCTTTTTGATACCCTCATGCTTATGTTGGAGGAGATGATGACCAGCCCTGTTCTACCCAACTGTTTTCTGATCCTCATTATTTTACAGGCTCTACCATAACCTTTCCCATGCATATCTTTTGTGAACAGGAGAGTCACAGCCTGCACAGCTGATCCTTCTATGGATGCTGAGACCTTAGAGTGTTAAATCACCTGGATATGGCTTCCCTTTTGTCTCCATCCCTTTTATAATAAGGACCATGAGTCTTGGGTGCACCCCCCCCCATCCCCCCCAGATTGTCTAAAAGACAGATAAAGAGAAAATGTCTCAAAGTGAGATGTCACCACCCAGGTAACTTCCAATTATCCCTGCCTGTATTTTCTCCCTTGGATGCTGCTTCCCTAACCCAGACTGCAGCACTGGAGGAATTTGTCTCTTTGTGTTTGCACACAATAGGTACTGGGGAGGCAAAGGACTCCTGAAATGACTGGTGAGTACAGAGAACAATGGTATCTGCTCACTTCTGTGAGATGCTCCTGGAGAGACAGAGCTTTGACACCTGGTTTCTGCTAGCACCCTCTTGTGTGTAGTCTCCTCCAGCTGCTAATGCAGCTCAGCACACTCCGCAAGCTCCCTTGCAGTGGAGGAACTGCCCTTGGTGAGCTGCTGAGCTGCTGTTCCCACAGCACATCTCTAAACTGCCTGAACCTGAGGGTGAAGCTGCTCTGTGGATTCAAAGCTCAGAGCAAAGAAGGATCTGGCAGTGACAACAGCATAGCTGTATCATCTCTGTTTCTGTGGGAGGTGAGAGCAGAATGGGAGCTGCAAGTGAGCTGCCTGACCACCTGTGCCAGCCCTGGCTCAGCTCTCCTGCACCCTGGCAATCCCTGCCACTGCTGTGTCTCAGTTTCTCTATCAGGTGAGTAAGAAGGATGGATCACCATGGTCTTGAAGGACCACTTGAAGGGGCATAGGAAAAGATGAGAAGAGGCAGAGCTGTTAAATCCAAACAAAGGATGCTTTGAATTAATCAAGTCATCAGCATCTGCCTCACACTGTTGATGTTTTTCTGTATTGCCTAGGTGATCCCTTTGTCCTAGCACCGTTCACCCCACTTCAGCTCCATTTGTCTAGTCCAGCCCCATAACAGCACCACACAAAATGAAGGAGGGAAGGTTGGAGGGAACACAGGTGTGCATCACCGGGTGCCTTGGGACCGGCAGGTTTAAGCCATGGTAAATAAGTGCTGCATTTCATCTTCCTTGTTCTCTCCACCACATGTACTCT
Source organism: Numida meleagris (assembly GCF_002078875.1). Taxonomy (NCBI): domain Eukaryota; kingdom Metazoa; phylum Chordata; class Aves; order Galliformes; family Numididae; genus Numida; species Numida meleagris. Next base: position 7,520,123 of record NC_034438.1, on the reverse strand, counting down.
GAGGAGCTGCCATGGAGATTGAATTATCTCTTTGCAGGGAGATTTCCAAGGGCTGTTTTGGTGGGATTGTGGCAAACAAAGTGTCACCAATAAAGCTCTGCACTGTGGCAAAACAAGAGGAATCAGAGCTCTGCAGGTCCGTTCCATCACATGGCATCCTTGGTGTGATTTTTGGAGGCTGCAGGTTGTTTCTTAGGAGCAGGAAAGAAAAAGAAAAAGAAAAGGGTTTCTCCTCCTTGTTGCTATGTGTACAGCCCACAGCAACAGCAAGGAAATCAGACAGGCTTGCTCTCTAGCCTGTCACAGAAAGCAAGCCAAAAGGAGGCAGAAAATAAAAACAAGGACACAAAACCATCTATGCAAACTGGCAATTTAAAAGTAGACAGATGCTGTTAGCATGCTATGAAATGAGAACTTTCCATCAGTTCTCTGCGCAATTCTGGTCATCCAAGTTTTGTGATAAAGCCGTTGATGCTGCTGGCTTCGAGCAGTCATGATTGGTCTTTCTCTTTCTTCCCCAACCAATACGTATGGATTGTTTAGGTCCTCTCTGGATTTTTGACCTTTTAGGCTTATATTTGTTGTTGTTATATAAGAGAAGTGTGTAATGCAGTCTCCTGGAGCATAGTCCTCCCCAGGAAGGCTCTGGATGTTGTGGGATCACCTGGACTCCAGTGCTATGAAGCAAGTCATGGTCCTGCCATGCCACAAGTGGTGGCTGGTGCTGGTGAGACACAGCAGAGGACCTGCAACCTGTCCTTCTACAGGGACCTGAGTCCTTCAGCCTATCACTCAAGCAGGACCTGGAACTGGGTGACCTGAGCAAGGTCTACATGAGAATCAGGAGCCAGACTCTTGTGTGCTCCAGACTTCTTGGCTTTTAGTTTGGTTGCATAGATCAGGCATGGGTTAGCCATGGCCAGAAGTGCCATTGCTGTGCTCGTATGTGGCTGGGTTGTGACTTTCTGTGGCCATGGGGTGACCAAGGGGGCCAGGAATGGATGCAAAACTCAGGTGGGGAGCTTGTTTTGCATGTGGGAAATGTGGGACATCTGCAAGTGATGCTGCCACTGAGTCCCAGCCCATCCAAGACCCTGTTCTCTGCTCAGTACCCCCATGCAGTTTCTATCTGTGTGGAGCAAAGGGATGTGGTTGCCCCAGGAAGGGCTGGTGGCTGTAGAATTTCTGAGATTTGGGGTCAGGTCACATATTTGGGTGACTTGGCCAAGGACAAGTGATGGTAGCCAGGGGCTGTGCCGTGGCTTCTTTAGTGCACTTTAGATATTTTTAAGTATGAATTTTATTTTGTGGAGTTTTGTCATTTGTAAGATGCCATGCTGACTATAGCATCTGGATAGCTGGTGTTGAAAGATTTCCCCTGGGGTGTGCTGATGCTGGCTCTCTGCCTGCACCCCTTAGGAAAGCTCAGGGATGCTGTGCCAAGGAGATGCTGGCATCACCCTGGGAATGGCATCACCTGGGCTCCTGGGGATGAAGCCAGGCGGTGGATCCCTCCCAGCTCTGGCGCTGTCTGGGTGTTGGTCTGGGGCACAGGCCAACATGGGATCCCACGTCTTTTTGGGCATGGTGAGGTGGTGTGAGGTGAGCAGCACTTGCGAGGGCGAGCAGGGGAGTGGCATACTAGGAAGCTGTTTCTTATGATGATTATTAGTATTAGCATGTTAGGATGGGGCATAATTAATGACTCACTGGTGCTGAAACACCTTGTTAAATAGCCTGTTGTGGGGAAGGCATCACTGGCACTGTTGTGGGGCTGGCCAGGCCACCCTGGGACAGCACATGGGTGTACATATTTAAGTGTATATGTATATATATGTATATGTATGTGCACGTGGCAGTGTGTGTGCCTCCAAAAGGAAGCTGCCTGGGGGCTGGGGAATGCCAAGGGGCTCAAACCACTGACACCTGTGGGCATCCTTGTTATCCACCTTCCCTGGTGGCTAAGTCCCTTGTCTCCTGTTGCTCTTAAGAAGCTTAGGGGTGTGACCTTTGTGGGCAGCAATGACCCAGCCAGTTTTACTAGCCTTCCTAAAAATCCTGAGCTGGGCTGTAATTACCCTCACCCTGAAGCAGAGGGGAACCTGACCCCATGGGCATGCCCATAACAGCTGGTGGTGTTGGGCAGTGGTTGTGGCACTTTGGGTTTGGGACACAGTGAATGGGAAATTTTGGAAAGGAGCTGAGCTGGAGCATGAGACCTTGGCACGTTGTGGTTGGAAGGGAAGGGAGATGTTTTTTTCAAGAGTGCTGAGGATGAATTCCTGCTGAGGTAGGAGCTGATGTCATAATTCACACTTGGCAGTCACAGGGCCTGTCCATGATAATTACTTGAAAAATAGGCTGGGAGTCAAACATCCACGCAAGCTGGAAGTCGTTCCTTGCAGGTTATGTTGGAATCTGATGGAGTGCAGGGGAACACGTGCATGTGAAGGGACAAATGGCATTTGTGTCACCAGTTTTGATGGGAAGAGCATGACTGAGGCCAATCCAGGGTGATGACAGCCAAACTGAACGTCAACTGCCTGGCATGAGTGTTACTGCTGAGGGGACATCACTCTTGGGATAAGGACATGTACCACTGCATTGGCATCCCAATCCCTTCCACAGAACCACGTGTCCCCATTTCTGAGTGACACAGAGGCTCTCCACAGTGGGTGGCACTCAGTTGAGGGTATCAGCACCCCACTGTCACATCACCACACATCCCACTGTCACACTAGTCACTGTCACCCATCGTGGGTGTACCCACAATCTGCCAATGCCCTTTCTCTTCTAGTGCTCTTAATCCAGGTGGAAGCACCATGCCTCTTCCCCCAGCCACCCATCTCTACTGGCCCTGAGATACTGTGGCCACGTCGGTGTGGGGGTGGCATCAGAGTGTTCCAGTGTCACCCCTTCCTGGTGGTGGCCTTGGTATCAGAGCCTGGCATTGCAGTGACACTGGTGTCCCATGGTCAGTTTTGGGGTTTGGCTGCATCTGCGATGGGAGTGGGGGTGTCCCCATGGGCTCTCTCCTGTCCCCAGCCCTGTCCAAGTACCCATCTCTGTCTCACCCCATTCTTCTGACTCTGTTCCCAGCCTTATCTCCAGCTATCCCTAACCCTACTGTTTGTCCTTCCCCATCCCTGCCCAATTCCCACATCTGTCCCTACTTCCTCTCCCCAGCGCCATCTGTCCTCAGTCCTCCACTCTTATTCCTGTCCCCAATTCCCTGCCCCCGACTCTGCTATTTGTCCCAAGTCCCTGTCCTGTTCCCATCTTTGTCCTTGACCCCTACCTTTATTCCCATCTGTCCCCACCCCGCTCCTCTTTCCGTCCCTGTCCTCATCCCTGTCCCCAGCCTCATACACTCGCCCCTACTCGTCCTGCCCCTGCTCCCTGGCGGGTCACTGCAGGAGGCGCCGCCGTGGGCGGGGTCTGCGTGGGTGGGCGGAGCTTGGGGAGGTGGGCGGGGCCTTTACTGGTGGGCTTGCCACGCCGCCGAGGGAGGTATTCATTCCTCTGCGTCACGGGGCTCTTGGCAAGGTGCGGGTCTTGGTGAAAGTGTGCTCGAGCGAGCGGTGGTCAGGTGGCACCCGTGTGGACAAGCACTCCAAGAGCTGGAAATAGAGCTAACATCTTCTTGAGTCCCAAATCTGTGACTTCCCATTAGGGTATGTACATAGGGTTGGCCTTGGAGTACCTCGACAACTCAGATAGTCTGACTGAACCTGAGATCTGGAGTTGTATGTGCAAAGGCACCATTTTAAAAGGCCAAAAGGCATGACCACGGGGTGGTGCACCAGGCCCAGCACTGCCACCAGGTGAGGGGAGGGATTGTCCTGCCCTGCTCTGTGCTGTGCGGCTTCACCTCCAGTGCTGAGTGTGGGTTTGGGTGCCATAGTGTGTGAGAAATAAATGTTTTTTTTTGGAGACTGGATCTCTTGTGAAAAAGTTTTAATTAGCGATTGCAATGACAGGCGTCCTGCAGGCAGGAGCACACAACCAAAACCACATCACAGCCTTGTATCCTCAATTCATGGATGCCAGGGATTCCTCACGTTTCCTTCTTAATTGTGTACTCCAGGTTCACAATCTACTCGGCGCTTACTGTTGTATCTACATCCCAATCCCATTGACCATCTCTCTCTCATTTTCTTTGTTTATTGTTTTTGTCCCATCCATTTTCCTAATCTTGACAGTTGAGCCTCTCACTATCTGCTTATCTGTTTATCTAAGCGTACCCTAGTCGGTATGAGAGGCTAGGGAAAAAAAACACCATTTTAACTCTCACAAGTACAAAAAATATTAGCATCCAAAGAAGGGCTACAAAAGTGGTGAAGGGTCTGGGGGGTGGCTGAGCTCCCTGGGTATACTGGACCCAAAGCAGAGGAGCTGAGGGGAGGCTTCATGGCAGCTGCAGCTCCACACAGGGTGTGGAGGGCAGCGCTGAGCTCTGCTCTTGGGTGCCGTGGATAGAGCCTGAGGTAATGGCATGGAGCTGTGCCAGGGGAGGACTGGAGGGTTAGGGAAAGACTCTGCCTCAGAGGGTGCAGGGCATGGAACAGGCTGCCCACAGGAGTGGGAACCTCCTTGAGCTGCTGGAATTTCGGAAAATGCTCTCAGACATAACATTTGGATTTTGGGTGATCTTATGTGGGACCAGGAGTTGGAGTTCTTGATTCTTCTGGGACACTTCCAACCTGGCATATTCTGTGATTCTATTTCTCCTGCTCCAGTAATCTTGTAGATTGCAGCTTCCCTTGCTTGCCCCAGCCCTGCTGGAGTTTGACAAGACAAGCCAGGCTCTGCAGTTTTGTCCTGTGCTCTGTGCAGGATGCATGAGTGATACCTTCCCTGACAGTAGCAGGTGCTGGCCTTTGAGCCAGTCCTGCTGGAAGAAAACTGGCAATGCTGCCTGCATCCTGGTTTCTTTGGGAAACAAAGCTATTTTCTAGAGGTAGGATGCAGTTCCTTGTCTTCACTGTATTTTGAAAACTTGGACTGTTTTTGTAGTAACTTGTACCAGAAGACTGTGGAGAGACCCTTCATGCAGACAGACTAATTGACCTCTGCTGTCTACCAGACAGAGCAGAGGGGTGGCCCAAGTCATCCTCTGGCCATGGTTTTGGGGTAGTTTTGGCACTGAGTTGTTCAGGTGCAAATGTTACCACAGCAGTGTGCACTTGCAGCCCAGGAGGCCAATGATATTCTGGGCTGCATCAACAGAGGGGTGAGCAGCAAGGAGAGAGAGGGGATTGTCTCCCTCTGCTCTGCCCTTGTGAGGTCTCCTCTAGAGTACTGCATCCAGGTCTGGGGCCCCCAGAACAGGAAGGATGCAGAGCTGTTGGGGTGGGCCCACGGGAGTGCCATGAAGATGATCAGAGGTCTCGAGCATGTCTCCTATGAAGACAGGCTGAGGGAGCTGGGCTCTAGGAAGACCTCACTGCAGCCTTCCAGTACTTGGAGGGAGCTTATGAGCAGGAGTAGACTGACTTTTTATATAGTCTAATGATAGGACAAGGAAGAATGGCTTTAAACTAAAAGAGGAGATGGAAATTTAGGTTAGATGTTAAGAGAAAATTATGTGCTCAGAGGGTGGTGAGGCGCTGGCACTGCTGCCCAGAGAAGCTGTGAGTGCCCCATCCCTGGAGGTGTTCAAGGCTGGGTTGGATGGGGCCCTGGTCAGCCTGATCTGGTGGGTGGCAGCCCTGCCCTCAGCAGGGAGTTCGGGCTGGATGATCCTTAAGGTTGCTTCCAACCTAAGCCGTTCTGTGATTCTGTTGTAGGGTGGTTTGAAAGCTGTTGCAGGCCAACCTTTGCAAATAAAGGCTTGGCTTTTCTGCCTGGAAGCTGGGAATATGGTTTGTCTCTGCTGAGAGATGAGACAAAACTACAGAAAATCCAGTTCTGAGGTAACTTCAGCTCTGGAGAGGCGCAAAGTTTCTGGGGACACAAACAGGGCTGCAGACAACCTAGGTCTGCACCTGCCCCAGCCAAATTCCTTCCTGGTGTTACATGTCCCTGGGACTATGTGTGTCGGCACGGTGTTTTATTGCAAATTGTACGTAAGATAGTGCAAGATTTAATTGGGATTAACAGCGCGTTTATTAGCACCTCACTTTGTCCTGGTTACTTCACGTCCTCTTGTGGACCTGACACCAGGGGCCGCTGCCGCAAAGCACTCCGCTCTCCGCATGACCTGCCGCAAAGCTCTCTGTTGCCGGCACGACATGCCGCAAAGCGACAGAAGACTTCTCCCAATCAATCTCCGCGGCTCCGTGGGCGGGGTGAGAAGCGAGGCGCAGCCAATCGGAAGCCTTGCGCTGCAGAGTGAGAGCCAATGGGAGGGCGGCGTGGCGCCGCTTTCGGAGCGGGTGGCACTACACGCGGCTGAGAGGGGGCGGCCATGGCGGTACGCGGGTGGTGGGGTGGCCTTGGGGATCGGTCTCGCCGGTTAGGTCGGGATCTGACGCTGTAAGCCATGCTGTTTTCTCTTCACAGGGCTTTACGGAGCCGGCAGAAGCGGCGGAGGCCGAGGAGGTGGAGCAGGGCCCGCACACCCCTGGGCGCGGCGCGGCACGGGGCAGGAAGAGGAAGGCGGCGACCCCGGCCCCGGCCCCAGCGCTGCAGCCGGTGAAACTGAGCCGGGCCGAACTGTACAAGCCGCCCACCAGTGAGGAGCTGAACCAGCTGAAGGAGACGGAGGACCTTTTCCATTCCAGCCTGCTCCGCCTGCAGGTCGATCCCACGCCTGTTCCCTGAGCGCTGGAACAGCTGGGTGTTGGGAGCAGGGAGGCCTGGGCTCGGGGCTTCTGGGCATTGTCTGAGAAGCAGCGCCTGGCTGCAGTCAGGCCTGTGGTCCTCTTGACCTGGCCTCTCTCCAGCAAGAGCTGTGCTGTTGCTTATTGGGGAATTAACATCACCAGGTGCAGATAACTGTTGCAGACATCATCTTTTGTGTTTTGGGAAAACAGCCTGTGTTAGGAGGAGCAAGACCTGGACGGGCTGATAGTTGGGTGGAGAGAAACCTGGTTCAGCAAGTGCAAATGTAGAGTCCTACACCTGGGGAGGAATAACTACATGCACCATGTGAGGGGCTGACCTGCTGGAGAGGAGCTCTGCAGAGAAGGACCTGGGTGTCCTGGTGGACAACAGGTTGGCCATGAGCCAGCAGTGTGTCCTTGTGGCCAAGAAGGCCAATGGTGTCCTGGGCGTGTTAAAAGAAGCATGGCCAGCAGGTTGGAAGAGGTTCTCCTCACTCTCTTCTCTGCCTTGGTGAGGCCACATCTGAAATACTGTGTCCTGTTTGGGCTCCCCAGTTCAAGAAAGACAGGGACCTTCTAGAGATAGTCCAGCGGATGGCCGCAAAGATGATGAGGGGCCTGGAGTATCTCCCTTATGAAGAAAGGCTGAAAGACCTAGGGCTGTTCAACGTGGAGAAGAGAAGACTGAGAGGGGAATCTCATAAATGCTTAGAAACCTCTAATGGGTGGGTGTCAAGTGGATGAGGCCAGGTTGTGTCACGTGTTGCCCACTGACAGGAGAAAGGGCACTGGGTGCAAGCTGGAACAGGAAGTTCCATACAAAAATGACAGAAAACTCTTTACAGTGTGGATGACAGAGAATGGGAACAGGATACCGTGAGAGGTTGTGGAGTCTCTGTCTCTGGAAGTAATGAAAACCCATCTGGATGCGTTCTTGTGCAACTTACTGTAGGGAACATGCTTTAATGGGGGTTGGGCTAGATGATCTCCAGAGGTCTGTTCCAACCCCTTGCGATTCTGTAACTAAATAGCTCTTGGTGGTCCTCACCATAGTGATTTTTATGAGGAGCAGCTCTGATCTCCTGACTGCTTGCAAGTTCTGGTAGCAGAATCTGTAGGACCTTGTTCATGGTGTGAACCTGCTGAAGTCTTTTCCTGGAGCTGAGACTTTGTCATAAAAAAAAAACAAAAAACAAAAAACATTTCTGAGATCAAACCGTGTGAGAATTACTGCGCTTCCTGTGACTGGACCTCACACAGGAGTGAGAGGGATGGAGTTGATTTCCATTTATCACTTCACAGGAAATGGTAGGGCTGTGTTATGGGCTGGTCAGTCTTGCAGCTCTGAGCAGGGTTTTTTAAGAGACTTAAATATTGCTCTGCTCATTTGCCACTTTTTTGCTTTGCTCACCGTCAGTGCCAGAGGCCAAGGTGAAGGGCAGATGCTATTCCAGTGCTGCAGCTTTCTTTCATTGTCCCCTTTCCCTTGCAGATTGAAGAACTTCTAAAGGAGGTGACACTGAAGGAGACAAAGAAGAAGAAGATTGATGCTTTCCTCCATGAAATTAACAGCTTGTTGAGCGCCATCCCAGAGACTCCAGAAACTGATGTAGGTCCTAAAGGGATGGAGGAGGCACTGCTGGTGACTGGCCCTTCCCCTCCACCCTCCTGGGGTGCTTGCCAGCACAGAGCTGTGCCGTGTGAGGTGTTGATCTCTGCCCATCTGCTGTTGGTGATGCTTACAGTATTTCATCTGTCCTATCATCAGATCACTGACCAGATCTGGCTTCCCAAGGACGTGAAGGTGCCGTTCCTGCAGGTGCCTTTCAGTGTGAAGGGGAAGTTCCGCTTCCTGCCTCCAGATGAGGTTAATGTGGTGGGCAGCTACCTGCTGGGCACCTGCATTAAGCCGGAGATCAATGTGGATGTGGCGGTGACCATGCCACGGGTGAGTCTGGATGTGATAGTTCCTAAGCAGCTTGGTGCTTACCTGAGTCCCATCCCCTTCTGTTCCCCATGGCCCTTGCCACGTGTCTCAATTTGTGAGTGAGGTTGAAGTGTCTGGGCAACCAGAATGTTAGCTTTCCTGAGAAGCTGACAGTGTGATCTCAGTACTTGTGCTAGATCTAGAGCTTTCAACTGCTTTGGTTGTAGCTCCTTAGAATCTTCATTCCTTCTGCTTCAGCTGAAACTTCCATGCTGCTAGTGAGGTAGGATGCAGTTTGGCTTTGTACAGCATTGCTCTTTGGCCCTACTCCCAAGTCTGTGCTAAAAGGAGAGTAATGTTTGTAGGGTGTTAGCATAGCTGGAAGAATTATCTTGTTCTAACAGGATTTCATATATCATAACATGCTGTTAGGCTGCGTGGCTCTGATCTGTGATCCTAGAGCTTGGTGAGCCAGCAACAAGGCAGTGTTCCTGACTGACTTTGGGCTCTCTGGGACTGTAGGTGTGTGTCTGAGGTAGGGCTCTGTGGGGCTAGGAGAGCTGAAGGTGCAGTACTGCCTCAGGCTTAAACAGACTCCGCAGGCAGGAAGGGTGTGATCTCTTCTCCCTCTCTTTGCAGGAAATTTTCCAGGACAAAGACAACCTGAACCAGCGCTACCACCGCAAGAGAGCTCTATACCTGGCCCACATTGCCCAGCATTTATCGAAGGAGAATCTCTTTGGCAGCGTGAAGTTTGCCTACATGAACAGCAACCATCTCAAGCCCATTCTACTCCTGAGGCCACAAGGTAGTGCTTGTCTTTGACTCTGATGGGTTGTAGTCTGCTGCTGGCATTGGCTGGAGAGTGGTGGTCTTGTACCATGTAACAGGCTCCTTGGAGAGGGGTCACTTTGGGGTTGCCCTTGCAATCAGTGATAAGTCTTGGAGCTTTGAGTTTCCCGATTCTCTTCTCTCTTCACACATGTGCTAGTCTTAAAGGTCTCTTCCCCTCTTAACGGCTCCTGAGCTGTCTTCTGCAGCTTGGCTGTACTCTCCAGCCTCACTAGCTGGACCACCCTTTGGGTACTTCATGAAGTAAAGCAGACAGAAACATGGCTGTGTCTAGCACTGTTCTTCCTGTCCCTTCTCCCCACTCCTTGTTCACCACTATCCTCTTGCCTTCACAAGGCATTTATATGCAATCTGGCACTTCCCTGAGGTTGTGTGGAATGTGCAGACTGCCAGGTATTACTTGTGGTTTCTCCAGACCCGAAGAGATAGCAGGTTTGGATCTGGGACAATGGCATGACAAGGCCAGTACAGGCAAGAGGGTCCTGGGGGGGATGTATGTGTACCTGACTGGTCAGCAGCAATGGATAATGACTCGACTTGAGCAATGGTTTATTGCTGGCTTTGGGATGTGATCAGTCTGCTCTGAGATGATTTCCACTACTGTTGAGCTTCATTAGGAAGGAGCTTTTTTGTTTTCCAAGTGGGTCTCTGACATCTCTTCCTCCCACATATTCACCACTTAATGCTTACAGGCAAAGATGAAAAGCTGGTTACTGTTCGACTTCATGCCTGTCCTGCCCCAAATTTCTTCAAGCCGAGCCGTTTTTATCCTAGCAAGAACAATGTCCGGACAGCCTGGTTCCTGAAGCAGAGCACACCCAAAGAAGGTATGGCTTGGGGCTGGGGGAGCATGAGTCTGTTCATTTCAGCTGGAGCCTGTAGAGAGTGCTAGGAGTTGAGTTCACTGCAGCCCTTTCCTTTGAATGGGAGGTTTGTGCTTGAGTTCATTGTGCTGTTATCCCCTTGCACAGGAGCTCCTGAGCCTGCCACCCCACACTACAACAACTCCATTCTCTGTGACACGGTGCTGCTGTCCCATCTGCACTTCTTGTCTAGTGTGTCCACTGACTTCCCAGGCATGAAGGATGGCCTGGCTCTTCTCAAAGTTTGGCTGAACCAGAGGCAGCTCAGCAAGGTAAGTTCCCTTTCAGGATACTGGGCAGGCTTTGCTTGTGTGGTGAATGTGCCTCCAGCCTGTTCTCTCTTCCAAAGGATGGAAAGGTGATGGTTTGGCTACGGTGGGTGGTGGTGATGTTTTGTGATTTGAGCTGTCTTAGGTTTCAGGGAGCTCCATCCTGCCTGTGTGTTGCAGTGGGTCTATGTGAACCAGAAGCACATACTTTTTTGAGATCCTGGAAGTGATGTAGTGTGGTGTTTTTTTTTGTTTTTTTTTTTTTTTGGTTGGGTGATGGGAGGGTGGGGAAGGAGTCAGGGGACTTGTCCCACTTCCTGGCAGACCGAAGTGTTGCCTTTGTGCAGGGAGATCTGCATCTCTGCTTATTGTACAAGGCTTCTCCACTACGTCTTTCAGACTGGGGCTCTGGGGCTGCTTTGCTGATGATGACAGAGGCTGGGAGCAGCTGTGTGGGCTGGGTTCTGCAGCTTGTGGTGCCTCTTTGAGCTCTTGCTGACTCAGCTATTTACCTTCACAGGGCTTGGGATGCTTCAGTGGCTTTTTGGTCTCCATGCTGGTTGCCTACCTGGTGATGAAACGCAAGATCGTCAAGGTGATGAGTGGGTACCAGGTGCTGAGGAATGTCCTGCAGTTTCTGGGTGAGTTTCCAGAGGCCTCTCTGGGTAATGGGAGGCTAGTGTCAGTGGAGTCTCTGCAGGATGCCTGAACAGGGTGGAGGAGTGGGAAGACTGTGGTTTTTCTCCCTCTTTAGGCAGGACAGACAGGAGTGGGATGGATAGATCCTGTCTTCCAAGGTGGATACCAGCATCACATTGCAGCACTGTTTAATGTTGCTGAGACTGCAGTGATACTGCCAAATGGCTGTACCACCCTGACCAGTGCAGGAGATGTAGACAGCAGTGTGATTTGCTGTTTCTTCTCTTTCTACAGCTACCACTGACCTGAGCGTGACAGGGATCAGCCTTGCAAAGGACACAGATGCCTGCCTGGTGAGCAACTGTCTGACTGTGTCTGTTTGGCTGTGTTATCAGTGCTGCTGCAATAAGCACTTGCTCATTGTAGGGATGTGGTGGGGTGGTGGTGCTTTGGTCTCTGTGCTGTGGCAACAATGACTCCGTCTGTTGTTTCAGCCTGTCCTGGCCGACTTCCACCATGCATTTGAAGTGGTCTTTGTGGATCCCTCTGGGCTGGTGAACCTCTGTGCGGATATGACTGCCAGCAAATATCACCAGGTATGTGAGGACATCTTAAGATCTTAGCATCCATCCTTAGCTCTAAACCTTAGAAGTAAATTTTAAGTCTTGGATTTGCAGCTTGCCTGTTTTGCTTGAATGGTGGAGGAAAATTATTGTGTGGGCACCTTTGGGTGAAGTTAAGCATCTGTTTAGCAGAAATAATTGTTTTGGAGCAGAGAAAAATGTTCCTTGTTGGCAGAGATATCAAGGAGACACTTCTGTCTAGATAGTCTATCTTCTGGTAACTTGACAGAATGGTAAGGATGGAAACTGTCTTGATTCAGGGTCTGCTGGTGACCACAGAGCTGAGGTGACCATAGTTTGTGGGAGAGTATGAGTAACTGCTGTTAAAAGGATTTGCTTACCTCCTCACCCTTCATGCTCTTGCTCTCTCTTTGCTCAGGTTCAGTTTGAAGCCAAATGCTCCATGGAGATTCTGGATGACAGAATGGTGGATGGTTTCCAGGCACTGCTCATGACCTCAAAGCCCATGCTTAGAACCTTTGACCATATCTTCCAGTAAGTTTCCTCATGCTTGGATGGTGCTGAGGGAGCCTCTTTGGAGAGGAGTGGGCTACTTACAGTTTCCAGCCAGGGTGGATTCAGACCTATTGAGTGGGAGATGGCCTTGCTAGCTCTGGGGTAGGCAGTGGTGCCTCTTGGGTTTGGACCTTCCACTGCTGTTGCCTAGATACCTTCCCAGGAAGAGGGTGACAATGTTTCATCGTGGAATGCTGAAGTGCCATGTTCCCTTCTTGTAGCCTCCATCCTGGGCAGGGACCCTCTGCTTCTCACTTTACTCATTCTCTAGGATCTCTCTTTCTCAGAAGGGATTTGGTGGAGGTGTCAGGGGGAGGGAGTTAACTGATTTCTCTACTCCTCCTGCAGCCTTAAACATGTCTCCAAACTGCAAAGTGCCTGCAAGAAGATGCAGCTGCTGAATGAGCTGATGGATCGGGGTGGGAACTATGTGGCTGCAGCCCTTCCCTTCATTGTCTCTCTGCTGACCCGTGGGCTGGCCAGAAGAGCGCTGCTTGTGGCTCACTCTTTGCCCCAGACCCCTGAGGTAACCCAGTGGGCAGTGATGCTGCTGCCTGTGAGGTCTTGTATATATGTAGTGGCACTACTGGATGCTGGGGAGGGAATCTTGGGTCACTGGGGAGAAAATGGACCTGTCCCCTTTGTGGGGGACACAGGGACTAAAGCCCTTGGCTCAGGTATGAGATACTGCTGGGAAACATAGTCTGGGCAGAAGTCCTGGCCCAGCAGTGAGGCAGGGTGAAAACAATTGGCTTTCTTATCAGGAAGACATGTTAAATGAGGTCTCTGTAGGTCCTCTATAACAGGAGGTATATCTAACTTGTCAGCTGCTGCTGCAACAATTTCGTCTCTCCATGTGCATCATATTCTTTTTCTTTTCAGTGGTCAATTGATACTGAACCTCCAAAACACAAGGATGTTGGATCTCTTATGTTTGGGATCCTGTTTGTCCCTGAGTTTGCTGCTAGCACACTAGAGAAGGGACCACAGGCTGACCGCCCTGAGGTGAGGGCAACTCTCTTTGTGTGGGGTGGGGTGGCAGTGGGTGGGGGAGACTTGCAGCTTTTGGGATGCCACGTGTGTTTTTGAGTGCTTGCTTTGGACAAACCATTATGGGTCAAGGATGAGGAGACCACTGAGCTGATGGTGCTCTCTCATGGTCTGAGGAGTGTTAGAGGAAGACAACCAGGAGTGAGGAGGCCGTTTTCTATGGGATGGATGATGATTAAGGGATGGGGACGTGGAAGAAACAGTGGGAGGCCCCAGAGCTGATCTTTTGCTCCACCCATCCTGTGGCTTCCCATTGGTTAAGGGAGTTTGGGGACTGGAGCAGACCTGGTGTCCTGCTGTAGGTGTGGGTCACTGCAGGGGTTGCTGGCAGTCACAGGAGTGCTTTTGTCAGTCCCTGTGGTGACCTATGCTCTTGGCTTGTCTTGGCCAACATCTCCTGTCAGGCCACGGATTTCCGGACCTTCTGGGGGGAGAAGTCTGAGCTGCGACGATTCCAGGATGGCACTATCTGCGAGGCAGTGGTGTGGGAGGCCAGCACCATCTGTCAGAAACGTCTCATTCCTGAGCAGATTGTCAGGCATCTACTGAAGCTGTAAGTGACACTGAGCAGCAGCAGAGGCTGAAAAGCTTGTGACTGTGTATGGGTTCACTGCTGTGCTCCTTGGCTTGTGCCACATCTGTGGTAATCCCGTTGTCAGATTTGCATTTTGGAGAAAGTTGTAGGTCACTTCAGCTTTGTAAAGTGTGGAAGTCATTTTGGCATTGTGGTCTTGATACCGCTAGCTGCTTCTTAGGAGAAGGTAGTGAGGATGGGCACTTAGTGCAGTAGCTGCTACTTGCAATAATGATAAGAGGAAGGAGTAAGCAATGTTCTTGCCTTAAATGCAGAGGGGATGTTGGGACATTTATTGTTAGCAGAGCTGGGAAGAGACTCCATTGTGACCTTACAGGGCATTTCCTGAAGTCATCTGAGACCCTGTAATAGTAAACAAGATTGGTTCTTCCAAGAACCTACCTGTGGAAGCTTAGACTTGCCAGAGATGAGAACATCTTGCACATTAAAAAGAGGTGGCCTAGGCCTCTAGTCCCAGCTTGAGTTCTGCAGGGAAAGTCTGTGTTGGCAGCTTTGGCTTTGAGTCCTGTGAGGCTGCACAAGTTGTGCTGCTTTGAGTGGATAAATTGAGTATAGGAGGAACTCAGAGATATTAGTGTCCTCACCATGACCTTTCTTTATTGAGGGATTCCTTGGCTTGGACTGACTGTCACCTGTCTGAGCAGCCAGTGCAGGGTGGATGGGTTGATATGCCCTAGCTCTAATGCTCAGTTGTTTCCCTTCACATAGCCATGCAGACATTCCCGAATCGTCTATCTACTACACAGGAGCGCTGCTGGAGTCTGTGATCAAGAATGGCAAAGAGGTACAGTTACTCACCAAACTGGGCTATTGGTTTGTCGGGAAAGGGAGATATGATAAGAGCTATAGGGAGCTTTGCTTTGTGGACCTAGCACACTTAGGGTGTCTCAAGATGGTAGCGAGAGCAAGGAAAGTGCCTGTCTGCGGGCACTCAGGCAGTAGATCTGCCAAGTCTTTTCTGCTAACCTAGGGCATAGCTGCTGAAGTACTCTGGCTCTGGCAGGCATCCACACCTCATGATCTCTTGCAAGCATTAGGAGTTGGACTCCATGATCCTTATGGGTCCCATCCAACTTGGGAAATTCTGTGATTCTAAGCATTCCTCTCACTTTCTGTTTCTGCTTGTGTTTGGTGCACATAATCTATGGATTCATCATGGTCCCACTGTGATCCTCTGGCTGCATCTCTTCATATTCTGCATCCTTTAGGGCATTGGCTGGTTGCTCCTGTGTTTTCATCCTGCAGGTTCACCTGGGAAGCCTGGGAAGAGGATATTTCCTGTCATGGTGCAAAGTATTTGATCATGCATGCATAATGCTTCCTAGTGCTGCTGCTGAATGTGCACTTGAAACAAAGAAATATCACTTTGAAACAGATAAGATGCATCTTGTAGGCTGGGAAATGTCCATATCTATACTTCTGCTCTTCAATGTGTGAAATTAAAGGCTGGAGATGAGACATAAATTCTTTAGCTCTACTTTACTGATGTTCAATGAAAGCAGGGGCGTTTATTTGGTTGTTGAATGGAAGAGGAAATTGTTACCATTCTTTTTAAGAGTAAAGAGTAGAAAATGTGACTGAAGAGTCTTCTGTACCAGGACCATTATTAAGTCCAGCTTTGGCATGTGAAATGAGCTTCACTTGCAGTCTGGGCAGAACCATGTGTCAGTTCTTGGATGAGGTAGCAGTTTGTACTGACTGTATGATAAGGCAGCAAAATCTGTGTGCACTTTCTCCTTACAAGCTAGCCTGGGATAAGCAGGGTTGATAAATCCCACAGTGAGAAGGGATGCTTGCCTGAGAGGTGTTCAGGAGTCCAATTGTAACCAGTCCTTCAGGAACAAAGGAGAAATGTATTCCTGTATGTGCTGGACCATGGGGGGGTCTTGCTGTCTCTGATTTCTGCTTTTCATGTACAGGCAGTTTAGGGAGCTTTTGGTCAAAGGATATGTACGAGGGAAGATGGATAGTGCAGCTAGCTCTGGACATAGGCAGCCTCCCACAGCAAGGGGTTGTCATCTGTGGTGCACCCCGCAGAGGGTGCTGCTGCTCTGCTGTAAAGCCTGGGCAAGCCAAATGCACATGTCTCAGTTTGGCCATGTCTGAGCTGAACTTCTTCATGTTAGTGATGTTTCCTCCTCTTTTAGGTTTTTCTGCTATGCTTCAGGACTGGGGAAGCAGCAAAGGCAGCGGCAGTTCTCCCTTCAGTGCTTCTTAGATACTCTCTCCAGGTTCCTGAGATGCTCTGGGTATCTTCTGGCCTTGCTTTTGCTGTGCTTTACAACTCTGCCTTGGCTAAGGCTGTAGTCAGAGCAGTGTTCTGTTAACTGCTGCCTCTGGTTCTGATGCAGCAACCAGACAGGAGGCAGTAGGAGAACTCTCACTAGTGTGTGATCTCTTTACCCCCAAATCACTCTAAGCTTTTCCCTTTTTAGGGAGAAAGCTGAAGTATAACTCATATTGCTACTTTGGTGTCTTGCACAGGAAATAATCTCATTTCCCTCTTGAAATGCATCTTAGATATCTGCAGCTGCTGGCAGACAGATTACCCATTGGCTTCCCTCTCCCCTTTATTTCACTATTCTGCTGAGTGTGCTATCCAGGAGCTGCTGGGGTTGCAGTCCCAGCTCCTCAGAACTTGGCTGTAATGCCAACCCATGAGTAAGGCAAGGTGAGTGCCTGTGCCACATGAGTGGGAGAGGTAAAAGTAGAGATTCCCTGTGTGTCTGCAGGCATTAGGGACGGGTGAGGAGGACATGGTCAGCGTTGTCTGCTCCTATGATGACCTGAGCCGCAAGCTGTGGAACCTGGAGGGGCTGCCACTGACAGTGACAGCTGTACAGGGCGTCCACCCAGCCCTTCGGTACACGGACGTAAGTATGCCTGGGCATGGCCCACAGAGGGGATAGTTTGTGAGGAGCTGGGGGGGGGTACGCTGACTCTGAGTCTTGGATTGAGGGGGGAACAGACAGAATTATTCATTGTTTTGTGCCTACTGAGAGTGCTTGGGGTGCTGCAGCATCTCATCTTTGCTATCCAGTCTCTAGGGCTGACTGTGCATAAGTTGCCAAGCCCTTCATACGGGAGCTTTGCAAGGGCAGGAGGTGTAGGGGGTGAGGGTGTGTGGTGCCATGGGGTTTGTGCTACTTGTTCTCAGTTGCCCTGATGGCTGCTTTCTGACAGGTCTTCCCTCCCATTCCCATGAAGCCAATTTACTCCTTCCATAAGCAAATCAAGACCAGGCACTTGCTGCTTCCTTCAGAGGAGAAGCCCTGTCCAGCTTATATAACCCCTTTGAAAAGTGAGTGTGGAGAGATGTGAACAGGAGATGATTTGGTGGGGGAAAATAGAGGGAGGGAAGTGGTGTTGCTGAATTCTGTGTTTGTGTGCTGCAGGCAGGACCAGAGCCCCAGCTCATCCTGCATTCCTGCCATAACCTCTAGTCCCAGCCACCCCCATCCAGCACTCCACTTGTGTATGAGCCTCACTGGTCTCCTGTTGTCCCTTTGCATCCAGTCATATGCCACATGGAAGGCAGTGGCCAGTGGCCACAGGACAAAGAAGCCATCAAGCGCATCAAGGCGGCTTTCCACCTCCAGCTGGCTGAGCTTCTCCGGGAGCAGCACCAGTTGATTTGCAGACCTGCAGTCACCCACACTGACGTTTACAAGGTAGGGGAAGTCTGTGGGTGATTTGTAGAGGAGACAGGCAGGGGGTTGTCATGTGAAGGGAGTCAGTCATGGTGAACAAAAACTGGATTTGGATGCTTGGCTTATTAGCAAGAAGCACTGGAATACTTCTTTGGTGCTGGGATGCTGCTGTTGTTTTCTTAGGTTGCCGCATAAAACAACAGCCTGCTTGTAATGCTCCCAAGACTGACTTCATCAACTGTCTTCATCTTAGGATGGCTATGTTTTTCGTCTCCAAGTGGCTTACCATCGTGAGCCCCTAATCTTGAAGGAAGTAGTCACTCCAGAAGGGATGCTGAAGTACCAGGACACAGAGGAGTCTCAGCAGCTGGAGTTGGAGACATTGCATCAGCCCTATCTAACCAGCTCTCTGCATGGGTAGGCAAGGCTGGGAGTCTGGGGTGTGGGGTACAGCCAGGAGCTAGTATAGAAGTGCCCTTGGATGGTGGAAGGTGGTGATGTGGAGTGAAGCTTACAGTGGGAAGTGGTTCTTCAGTCCTGCTTGTAAGCTGGTGGAAGAGGGGAGGGAGCTGGCTGTCCCTTTTGTCATGTGGAAGGCCTCTGGTGTGGGAAAACAAGTACCAAAGAGCAGTGGTTAAAGGGGAGCATGTAGCAGCTTTTCCCCTTTGTTATCCCAGAATCATAATACCCACGGAGCACTTCACGCTTGTGATGCTGGACTCATGTTCCTAGCAGTTACTTATTTCTCTTTTATCTCCTGAATGCAAAGAGGGTGTTTTGGGTCCTGAGATGTATCTATTGAACAGTTGTGGATACTTCCCTGCCTTCTTACAGGCTCCAGCAGCAGCATCCCGTCTTTGGCAGCACTTGCCGGCTGGCCAAGCGCTGGATCAGTGCCCAACTCCTGAGTGATTGCATCTCTGAGGAGTGTGTGGACCTGCTTGTGGCATCTCTCTTCCTCCACCCAGCCCCCTTCACGCCACCCAGGTGAGGATGAGGAGCCCACAGTGGAATAATGGACACTGAACGCCTTTTTCTTTCATAATGTGATGCTGCCAGGCAGGAGGTGCTGGAAGGGCATGCAACAGTGAATGTGTGGGCCTCTGCTGCCAGAATGGTGTCCTAAGTCCTTGTGGGAGCAGCTGAGTGCAGGAGAAGAATACTTGGTGCTGTGGGGATATGTTTCCTGTGTGCTGCAGTGAGAGAGGAGTGCAGATAAGGATGGGAGCAAGCATTCTCATGGCCTCTGGGTGCTGGCAGTACAACTGCTGGATGTTTTCTACTTTCTTAGGGACTGGTGGGGGTCTCTCTCTGTCCTGGGGGGTGACTGTTGGGAGAGCAGGGGTGAACACTTTGTGGTGACGACCTGCATGTTGGCCATCCTTGGTTCCCTGAGAAGGATGTTAGAGCAGTGCTCATGGCTGCAGCTTGTGTTTGTCCTGGAAAGAACTCCCAAGGGAAGGGCAGAAGGTCAGCCACTGAAAGCTGAGCAGAGCAGTGTGTTGGGAAATAATCCCCTTGGGGCCTATTACATGCTGGCCACTGGCAGGTGGACTGTTAAACGTATGAAGTTAAAGGCTGCTTCTGTGCTTTTGTGTGGAGGCAAAAGGTTATGCTAACCTGTGCTAAAGATCTGTTTTCCTTCCCAAATTAGCAACATGTCTGGAAAGCTTTCCTGTATCCTAAAATGCTCCACTAGCAAGAGCCCCACCTTCCCAGATGCCTTGCTTTGTGAGTGTGTTGTGTTGCAGGGAGGCAGGTGTGAGGGCTTGGCCAGCATCGTTCAGATCTGTACTGGAGATGGGACAAGCCCTGTCTCTAGTTCACTCTTGCTCCATTCCCAAGAGTTCAGGTTTTGGGAGATGCAAGGGACTAATAGAATGGTTTGGGTTGGGAGGATTAAGATCACCTAGTTCCAACCCCCCCTGTTGTAGGCAAGGACACTTCCCACTAGACCAGGTTGCTCAAAGCCCCATCCAGCCTGGCCTTGAATGCCTCCAGGATGGAGTCATCCACAGTTTCTCGGGGCAACCTGTTCCAGAGTCTCATTACCCTCACAGTAAAGAATTTCTTCCTAATATCTTGTCTAAATCTGCCCATTTAAAATATTCCAGTTTAAGGCCATTTCGCATGTGCCGGGGGGGAACAAGGGAAAGGACTCTCAGTGATGTCCTGGAGAAGGGGAGAGTGCCTTATAGTCCTGGGCTTTCCCCATCCACTTTGTACATCCCTTTGGGGGCTGTCTGTGTCTTGAGCAGTATTAAAACACTCCTGAACCCTGTTCCTGAAGGTGGTGCCAGGTTAGGGGAAACAAATGCTGGTATTGAGCTGCTTTCTCTTGCCTTAGCTGTCCCCAGGTTGGATTCCTGCGCTTCCTCAACCTGCTGGCAACCTTTGACTGGAGAAATAGCCCTCTCATCATCAACCTGAATGCTGGCCTGACAGGTAAGCACACAGAGGCCACAGCTTTGGGAGAGCCACTGTCTGAGGATCTTGTGTCCTTCTTTGGTCAGCCTGTTCCACGGTTCTTGAATATGTACGGCTTCACAGCTTCTAGATAGGGCAAGAAGATATTCCACTCCTTCCCTCTTATCCTGTTGTGTTTTATTTGGCTTTGAAGGTTGTGTATGTGGTGTTTTTTTTTTTAATTGGTTCCTTCTTCCCTGTCCCCATATATCTGGCTTTGAAGAGTTGAATCTTGATGATAATGCTCTGTCCCTTCTGATCTTGCTGAAATCTGAGATGAGACTGGGCAATGTTGGATGCAGTTGTGTCTCTAAAGTCTTCCACTCGTCTGTAGCCAGCATTTTAGCTTGAGGCTTTGTCCTGATTCTTTGAGGCCAAATCTTTTGTTGTATGGGAGGAGCAGTCACCTTTGGGCTGATGGTGGAGCAGCTGGTCTCTTAAACAGGAAAGTTTGGAAGCCTCCTGGTTGTCTTGGTTCCTGAGCAGCACAGATCACAGGGTCTGTCCACTAGTCCCCAGCTGTGAAACCTGCAAGGAAAAGGGCTACAATCCTCCAGCATCTATTGCTTCATGAACTTTGAGGATCTCCTGGTAAATGTGTCTGTTTTGCAAAGGAGTATGTTGATGCATCCAAGCAGACCTGTGATCCTGCTCTCTTGTGTTTTGTCTGATAGTCTTTTGGGTACCTCTTCTCCTTCTCTGGGAGCCAGAAGAGACCATGGGATTGTCTTGCCTTTATTGAGATGCTAGTGTGGGGGAGATAACAACACCTAGCTTTTAAGGCTAATTTAGAAGGGACGGAAAACCTGCTTGGGAGTGTGAGCAAGCTCCTGAAGGGAGCAGCTGTATCTGTGGGTTCAGCACTCCCCCAGCTTTCTATTTTTCTTGGGAAAGAAATGGATTTTGGAAAACGATATTTTTCTACATTCCAGCTTTTTTTTTGGTCAACAAAGTGGGAAGTCATCTTGGCCAAAAAGCTGTTTTTTCCACTTTAAGAATATGCTGTTTTGTTTTTTTAGGTATGAACTATTTCATTAGATTATAGTCTGAGTTCCCAGCCCATCTTAGTCCCAGCGACTGCACCTTGGCCTATGCCTGTGCCCATGTGAGAGTGCCTGGATGAGTTCAGAGCAAAAATTCATTAAGCTTTGCATCCTATTTCCAAAATTCTTCATTAGCAAATGCAGAGTGAAGTGCAAGAGCACAGAATTGCAGTAACTGGAAGGGACCTCAAGAAATCATCCAGTCCAACCCCCGGTAAAGCAGGTACCCTACAATAGGTTGCACAGAGAGTCATCCAGACAGGTCTTGAATATCTCCATGGAAGGAGACTCCATGGCCTCTCTGGGCAACCTGTTCCACTATTCTGTCACCTGTACCATAAAGGATTTCTTCCACTTGCTTGTATGGAACTTCCTGTATTCAAGTTTTAGGCCATTGCTCCTTGTCCTATCACTATGCACCCCTGGGAAGAGCCCAGCCTCATCCACTTGCCTCCCACCTCCCTTTAAATATTTGTAGATGGTAGAGCAAGTCCAGAGCAGTACTTCCCTAGCTTCTCTCCCAGCCACTTGCAGTGTTTTCTGCTATTGCTTCTTTGCAGCAGAGACATGTCCTTGAGCATTTGTTAGGTGCCACTGGCTGCTTTCCCAGTGAATTCAGCACTCGGTCTTGGCTCCAGCATCATCGAGCTTCACGTGGCCACACCAGCAGAGCAGTGCCAAAGCTGCGCTTCAGCCGAGGCTTGGTGGGAATGGGCAAAAGGTAGTTTTACTGCTGGGCTTGCCACCTCTCAACAGAGCACCTCACCCATCTGCCTGCCCTTTCTAGATGCTGACTGTACAGAGATCAAGAACAAGTTTGTGGCTGCTCGCTCTCGCCTTCCTGTCATGTTCATTGCCACCCCCAAAGACAAGTGGAACTCAATGTGGACCCAGGAGCGACCCTCCGCACAGGTGAGCTGGGGCCCCCTGTCTGTGCACTGCAGTGTCTACTGCCTTGGGGCATTTCCCTGCTCCCAGTGCTGGTGAGCTCCACCAGCCCAGCAGGTAAGTGGGATTCCTGCTATGTCCAAGAAGCCATGAGTTTCACTCTCCAACTCTCTTTCCTCCACAGATCCTGCAGCGCCTTCTTGTGTTGGCCTCAGAATCTGTCAGGGCCCTGGAGGAGCAGCTCATGGACCCGCTCAGCAGTCAGGATGTGAAGGTAATCCCTTGGGGCACAGCAGGAGAGTTTCCAGGCTCTTGCAAAGCAAACTAGGAGAGGAGCTGGGCATGGAGAAGTTCCAGCCATCGACATGGAAGCTGGAGGCTGCCCCACCAGTCCAGTCCTGACCCCATGTACAGCCATGTGTGTGCAACCTGAGCTCCCAAACTTCTGTCCAGTTGCAATTTAATAAATCCTTTCTCTCTCCACATCTCCTGCGGTGGAAGAACAGATCATCCTGGCTCCCTCCTTGGCCTGTGGCTTTGCAGAGCATCAGAAGCCTCTCCCCAGCCCTTCTAGCTTAACCTGAACTGAGCTCATTGGCAAGTGCTGCTGCAGGACTTCTGATGACATTTAGTTTTGGGCGACCTTGTTGTTGTCTTGACAGTGAGAAAAGGAATTGAAATTAATTTGGTCTGAGATTTTGTAGTGAAGCAGCTTCAACAGAAATTAGTGAGAGGAATGTGGAGTTCTACACCTATTTGAAAAAGGTTAGAGAAGGCTGGAGGAAATAAGCTGTTTACCTAAACTGTTTTAAAAAGAAAGATGCATGAAATACCTGGCTGAGAATTGAGGGCTCAACTCTGTATGCTCCCCTGTGTACCTGAACCGTAGTCCTTCAGCAGATTTAAAATCCAAGTCATTGCGTCTTTGCTGTGTAGAGAGCAAGTTGAAATGTGGGAATCAGGTTTTTTAACTTGTCTCTCAGGACCGTGAGCAAAATCCTCTGATCTGTGTTGGTGTCCTCTTTTTTTAAATGAGAACTGTTGTGTCTCTGTCCATGGGACAGATACTTTATTTCTGTGGTTTTACTCTGATTTGTGTTGTGGCTGTTTTTAGTGGTGGCTTTGTATCCTGTCTCATGACCAGGTCAGTGACCTCGCAAAGTGCTGGGACTGGGATGCTGGTTTTAGTGTATCAGACTCCTCCATAAAACACATGTTCTGAGACACCTATCTCCTGCTTTAAGATCTGCAGCATAGACTGCATAGCATTTGTCAAAGCAGTATTTGTCACTGCCCATCTTAGCACTGTGAGAGCCTTTGGTTTTGCTTGGGGCTGCCCGTAAAGCCGCAGAGCAGTGCAGCTGAGCCGAGACCTGGGCTGGTGGATCTGAGGTGTGAAGGGCTGCCGTGCCAGGTGCTGCTCTTTTTGGCAGCACTATTCATGTTTAAGAGTGGCATGTGCTGGCCAAGAACTGTGAATGGCTGTGATTGTTTTACCTCCTCTCCTGGATGCGGGTGCTGTTGCGGTTGACATTTTCCTCAGAGGGGTGTGAGAATGATATGAGGGAGGTAGACACAAGCAGGTAGGAGGAGACCCTCATGTGTAGCAGTGCTCAGCACTGCATCTTCCTCTCTTCCACTTACATTTTTTTTTCTTTCAATTCCTGCCATACACTTGGGTACTAAGAAGCCTTTTTAATTGAACCTGATGTTGCTCAGGAGAGGTGAGGGTATTTTGGCATGGAGGGATGAGGGGAAGAGGAGCAGGGGCCTACCTCAGGGTGTGAATTCATTCCTTGCACCCAAGAGGCGTGCTGCTTTCTGGTGAAGAGCTGCATGGAGCAAGGTGTGTGCCTGGGCATTGCATACAGATTTTGCACCTTCCCTTAGCCAAGTAACCACTGCATCCCCTCCTGTTGGGAGGCCATTGTGGGATGGAGGAAGAGGAAGATAATAACAGGCAGAATAGCCGGTAACTACTCTTCCTCTCTGATTCATGGCCAGACAAATTCCAGGCTGAAAAGGATCCAGGATGTTGTGTTATGGGGTGATTATTGGCTGCCCTTGGTGTGAATTTGCAGCTACCTGCCACTTTGCTTCCAGGCAAGGTGGTGATGGGACCTTCTTGTGCTCCTAGATAGGGGCGTAGAAGGGCCTCAATTTGTAGCTGATCTCTCCTATGGGAGGCAGCTTGTACTTAAGCTGGAGACTGAGTCTCAGTTCAAGGCCTAAAGAAAGGTCAGGGCTGGAAAGGTCGGGGCCAAGATCACAGGGAAGGGTTGCAGCCTCAGCAGTGACGTTTCCCACAATAATTAAAATAGGAAGTAGCAGAGAAGGGGCTTATATTCACCCATATGCTGTTTTCCGCTGAGATTTGTCTGGATCCTCGCATTGCTTCTCTTTGTCATCTGGAATTAGCATTATGGCTAGTTGTAATACTTTGACCACCCTTGTGTATCGTTATGGGCTCTGGATATCTATTTTAGTCCTGATCCTAGGGCAGGGGTGGGTGTCTCTGAGCAGCCCCTTGGGGGGAAGCCTGTGGTAGTACCTTTTTGTTCCTTGCATTGTTATTTATTACTGAAGGAAATGAACCTGCTGGCTCCTGATGCCTTTTAAAGGATGAATTTACAGCACTCCCTGTACTTTAGAAAATGGGATGTATGAGTGATGCTTGTAGGGAAGAGGTTTTGGCCTTGCTGGTAAGTGGACATATCCAGTGTAGTGTTTCCAACTAATGATGCTGTTGCCCATATCTGGCCATGACAGTGGTACTTTAGGCTTCAGGCTTATTTTCTTCCGTGTGGGATGTCAGCAGAGTGTTCTGAACCCTGGTGCTTGTAGGATCTGCTTTTGGCCAAGGTTGAGTTACCAATTCCTGAGGAGAGCTGGAGGGCTTGAGGGAAGAAGAGGTCTTTTTGGGGACTGAGGTTGGGGGTACTTAGGGTCAGTTTCTGGCTCTACCATAGACTTCTGCTGCTGTTTTGGTAAAATCACCGAATCACACTATGAGATGAGGTTACTTGCTCTTTTCTTGAACTGCTTGGTCAGGAGGGGAAGTGGCTGCAAATTGGCCATGTGAAGTGAATCAAAACCCAGAAAACTTCCTCTCTCTTCATCTGTGAGCTTGTCTGTAGGGGAGTGGCCTGGAAGCATGGGCAGATGCATTCCACCTTCTCTCTGCTACCTGTACCCCTATGTCTGAAAAGTTACTTTAAAGAAAAAATAAGTATTTGAAATATCATGCTTCATGCCTAGTTAAACTGCTGAAGGTAAAGAAGGCATCTTCAGTGCCTATGAGTCAGAGGTGGTGTTGTCAATGGAGGGAGCTGCAGCCACTTCAGCTCCCTTTGTAGATCCTTTGTAGCTGCCGGCTTTCTGCCCCAGAACAGGAGTCTGGTCTGTGGTAAGCTGAGCTTCAGCCATCGTCTGTGAAGGAGGAAATAAATTGGTCATTATATAAAAAAACAAACCGAAAGACAAGCAGAAACTTTGGTCTTCTAGTGATGATTGTTGGGAAGCATTTAGTAGGATTCACCCTGTGGCCACACGGACTTCTGGTGGGACAAAAAGCAGTGATGGTGGGAGCACAGAGGCTGGTGCCTTGGCTTCTGGCAGACCTGACTGCGGACAGCGGCTCTGCCCTAACTGATGATGTTTAATCCTAACTTATTTACCTTGAAGCGTTTTGTATTCTCTGATTGTCTCCGGGTGTGAGCAGGCACACGATGTTTGTGTGCCGAACCGGTCCCATCTCCATGACTGGAGCAGACAGTACCTCTGAGACTGCCTTGGCATAGCTGTGCAACTCTGGCTTGTGTGCTTGAGTCTGACTGAGCCCAAGGTGGTGGAGGTTTTGCTAGTATACTTTGAGAAGGCTTTATTGTAGTTTGAGCACAGGAGAAAGGCTGTATGTATTTTTTCCCTGTTTGCTTTTTCACTGATATATTTTTTTTGTTAGGTTGAAACATTCATTACTCAAATGGATGCGGGAGATTAAGATGCATTTATTTCTTCATTGAAAAGAGATAATGTCAGTCGTGGAGGGGAGCTTGTCTTGGTGTACTACTACTTAGTAGACAGTTTAAGCTGATAGGACTTGGAAAGCCAAACAGTGACTAGACATAAGAGATTCTTGGTTTAGAATGGCTTTTCTTCCACTTGGACAATGAAGAAGGGACTTTCTGATACTGCTTTCACCTCTGCTGTGTATTTTGCTGGAAATACTACAGGGGTGAAATTTACCTGAGGTGGGAGCATTGTCTGTTACAGAGCTATAAAGGAATTTTTTTATTTTTTCTGAACTCATTGCTTTGTTTTGTGAGTGCCCATAGGCCAGCTGAAAATCAACTCAGGTACTTTTGTATATGGTGGAGCAAAGCAGTGCTGCTATTGGGATGATTAAAGCATGATTTGTTTGGAGGTTGGGAAGCGGCTTTGGAAAAGGCTTCAGGAGCATTTCCTTAGTTCTCTCGGTCCCATTTGTCCCAGCCACCCACTGCTTGTCTTTGACTCAACTGAGGTAAGGAAAAGAAGCAACCCAGAGTGAGGGAGGAGATGTCACTGCAACCACAGGTCAGGTACAAAACTCTTACATGGGTGTCAGCTTTTCCCAGTTGACCTCATGTTACAATTATGTTGTGCTGAGGTGAGGCTGAGTTGCCCCAGGGTCTGGGCTTTGCTCAGGACTTGAGGCTGGGTGTCTGAACCCTGGTGTGGGGAGGAGGGTATGGACTTGGCTGTATGTGTGAGAGATGCCTGATGTGCCACAATCACAGCAGAGACGTAAGACCAAAACTACATCTTTAAGGTGAGTTGGAGGGCTTTGGTTCCTGAAACAACGTCTTGCTTGAGCATAGCATTCTGCTAACCCCTTGACTTGATCACCTCAGATCTTAATCCCATTCTCTTCCTCTTGGCCATTGCAGCAGGATTCCTACTCACCTGTCTGGTCTGTACCACTGTCTTCCCAGGCCTGTTATGTTCCCTAGGGATAAACTTGGGATAGTGTTTACAGAGCTGCTAATCTGTTTGTAAGCAAAACATGGGCTGGGAGGAGAGGAGAAAACTTTCCAAGGCAACTTGGAGATGCTTCTTATGTGTCTAATGGGATGCTCCAAAGCTTTTCTATTTTGTTTTTTGCCCCTTATGTTTGGGTCACTTGAGGATGTGCCAGTTCTCATTTGGATGCAGAAATGGGTTTGTGAGCTCCGTTTCTTTGCTCTCACAAGGATGCAATAAAGCTGTGGACTTAAAAGAGTGGGAGGGCAGCTCTTGGTGGGCCAGCATTGAGATTTGTTGCTGGTCAGTGTTATTCATGTGTGTTTCTCAGCCTGGCTGTAAACCAACTCATGGTGAGCAATGTCCAGTAGCTCTGTACATGTCCCCACATCACTTGTATGAAAATACAGATAATTTTAAGATTTCCATCTTAATACAGCTGTATATAGAATGCCAGATCCCTACTATCCAAATATTTGTGTCTGGAATTGCTCTCTTCCATTAGCAGAGCTTATTCTCATTCTCTGTTTGCTTGCTGTGGAATATGCTGCTGCCCTCTGGGGCAATGCCTGTTGGACAGATGGGACTGTCCTGTTTTTAGATGGCTCCTTCTGTCCTCTGAGGTTTAGCTTGACTCCTTTTAACTTTTCAGTTCCCTTCTGTTGTTTTGTGACTCTGCATTCAATGTGGTTACCTTTTTTAGCTTGCAGAATTTCCCACCCCACCAGTGTGCTCTCACGATCTTCCTGGAGTCTCTCGTCAGAGCTGGAGAGGACCACCTTGGCCTTTTGCAAAGTTCTTCTCTAGGGACTGTCCTGTAGTCCTGGGGACACCAGTTACCTCTTTCTGCAGATCTAGGAGACCAGTGGGGTAGAAGATGAAGCCCTTCTGACTAGAGGCCTCGTGTGGGTAGGGAACAGCTGCTTGTTAAAGGGTTTAGCTTGCTGGGCAGTTGGACTGCAGCAGTAAAGTGAAACCCTCGCAGTGCATTTTCGTGGTGTAGGAAACATTTAGCCTATCTACCAGGAGAGGGCTGTAGGTGATACTGCCTTTCTCTTGACTGTGTCTTGATTACAGCACTCACATGGGGTCTAGAGGAGTGAGGGTCACATCCTTCCTGAGTAAGCAGAACTTGTGCTGGAACAGGGATGTGTTTCCATCTGGGTTGGAGCTCCACATCAATCCACCACAGACATGTTTTCTTGTGGATGTTTTGGCAAACTTCTGACATGCTCTTGCAAAAATTCAGCTTTGATTTTACTGCTTTCTAGGGAGGAGGGAATAAAATACAAACAATAACTTGCAAAGCAAAAATCTGTCACTACTCCTACTTGCTTGTGTTCTCTATTAAGTAGCACTGGTCTTTTTTTTCCCTGCAGATTGTCTTCCGCCCTCCTTTGGACCTCTATGATGTCCTCATCCACTTGAACTCGAATCAGATTCCTCGACATCTGGAGAGCGTGGACCGGCCAGTGAAATCATTTTCCCGGGGAGTGGTGAAGAACAGTGCTGGAGTGAGGATCCTCTTTCCTGTGGTGGATTATGACCCTGTACAGTGCTACCTCCAGGACCTGAGAGTAAGCATAGCCCTTTAGGAAGGTACACGGGCTGCCTGTCTAAGGGAGAGCTGTGTTTTGCTATTTAGGGCATTAGTTGCCTGCCATTGCAAGTGAGGCAAGATTAGATCAGACATTAGGAAGAAATTCTTTACATGGAGATTGGTGAGGTGCTGGCACAGACTGCACAGAGAAGTTGTGGATGCCCCAACCCTGGAGGTGTTCCAGGCCAGGTTGGGTGCCTTATGGGAAACCTGGTCTAGTGAAAGGTGTCACTAGCCATGGTGACTTTAAGGTCCCTTCCAAATGATACCATTTCATGATTCTTTGTATTTTGCATGTGATAATTACTCTTTATACACTCTGGAATCAGTTCTTCAGCAGAAAACCTGGTGAGTGTGCTGCTCATTCCTTGGAAATAGGAGTGCTGCTACTGTGAGAATGACCTCAGATGTAAATCATCTGGAGCTTTTTTGAAGAATATGACATTCCAGTGCATAAGTATGTTTTAAGCTATTTCTTTCCATTCACTTAATTTACTCTTCCTGGCTTCTTGCACCAGAAGTCCACTGGTTGCATGAACTATAGAGGCTGGATTACTAGTCACAGTTTGGTTTATGTGCACAATGGCAGAGAAGGTTGGTTAAAGAGGTAAATTGCGAACATCAGTGTCCAAAAGACATGAACCTAGCACTCTTCCACCACATGGCCATGACGAATGTGCAAGGTGCTGGGTGACAGTGTTGCAAGCCAGTGTTCTGAAGATGTGCAGCCTATGCCGTCTTGGCAGATACTTGTCTTGCTTGCAGTAGGTGAATGTTAGTGTGTGGAGACGTGAGGCTGTGATGCCCTGTTTTCAAAAGTTATCTGTACTTTCAACGGCTGTCATCTCCTACGCCAGTGTTGTGAGTGTTGTAAGCAGTTTTAGAACACGAGAACCATAAGCTACCTTTGACAGGAGGGTGCTGCAAAGGTCTCCAATCCTGTTTCCCACTCAGAGCTGATTGAGTTTTGGTATTGGAGAATCCTAGTCCTGTTGATTGCTGAGTATCTCCAGAGCTGGAAATTTCCCACCTCTGCCTTTGTTCTGATGTTTAGTCACCAGTATTCTGAAAATTTGTTTCTTAGTATCTAAATAGGATTTCCCTTGTTGCAGTGCACGTTACTTCCTGGAGTTCATCACAGCAACTGGGCTGTGCTCTTCTGGGGGTGGCTGTCAGCTCTGGGGACTTCAGCTGTGCTCTTGCAGCTCCTGGCAGGTCTGAGGGCTTAGGGGAGCTTTTGCCCCTCCCACAGCTGACACAATGGAAGGGCTTTGCCTTCCCATGTGCTTCGCGTGCCTGAAGATTCAGTATCAGTTTCTCTCCAAGCTCATGTCACAGCAGGAAGTGTGCCCACAAAAGAAAACAGCTTTTGGGTAGTGTCCTAATTTCCTCTGGGCCTGCAGGGTTCAGCATTTGCTTGTCTCCAGGCTGTCTAACCCTGCACAAACACTGCATGTTTCACTACTGCTGCTGCCAGGCTTGATGGTGGCAGCAGCTGCAAGAAGAGATGCAGGAAGGGCCTGCACGTCCAAAGATGGAATTGTAGAGCTGCTTCACCTCAAACTCTTGTTGAAGCTGGAAGATGCTGAGCCCTTCTCATGCAACCTCCCTCTTCACCTTAACCCAGATAGCTTAGGAGATGGCCAAAGAAAACTTGAAAGGATTTCTTTGTAGGTTTCCTCACTCTGGGCACAGCTTTATTTTTGCCAACCATATTATGTACCACTTTCTGCCCTGTCCATGTGAGTATGTTTTGGCTTCACTAGAACTGTCAGACACAACAGTGTGCATGCTCAGTCACCCACAGCAGGTTGAGGCTGTCCGGGAGGAGCAAAAAGACAGGGATGTAATCAAGGTGCCTTTAAGTTGGGGAAACCATCGTAATTGTCCCTTAATGTCCTTGCAAGTGGCACTGCTCGTTTATCTGGAATGATGTGGAGGAGAGAGGAAAGCAGGTGTCCAATGCTGGGTAGGAGGTCTCCTGCCTGCAAGAAAAAAGGTGGTTGGGAAGCTCAGATTGCAGAGGCCATTGAGGATTTTGTTGGGAGTCCAGGATATGCAAGAAGAGGAAGAAATATTTTGTACAGTGCTTCTAAAATGGAGCAGGAAGCCCAGTGATTGGGAGCTGTTCGTTATTTCACTCTCTACTGATGTCTGGATCTGAGAAGGAATATCAATCCAAGCTCCCCTCTTTTGTTCTCCAGGTGATTAGTTTCACCTGCCACCGTGAAACTTGGACAAGGAGGCATAGATCTGGGTAGGAAGTGAAGTTTCTTAAGCCTGAAATCTGTCTCCGTCCTGCACTTGAAGGATTAGAGCTGAGTGGAGTCTTTCAGCAGCTGCCAAGGTGCACGGGGCCAGAGCTGCTGCGTCTTTAGAGAGGCCAGGGCTAAGCGACTCTTATGGAAAACTGGCAAAAGGGTGACTTCTTACTTGAAGAGGAATTGGAGACTACTGGAAAAGTTGATGGGGAAAGCAGGCTCCTTGAGGAGGCTTTTAATAGGCTTGCAGCAAATCTGGCTTTACAAGGAAACACTTGTCAGGAAACTTATCAGGGCATGTTACAGTGTACAGTACTCTTCTGTGCTTCTAGTCAACCTGGTGTCTTCAGGGAGGTGTCAGCAATGGCTCCAGAGAGTGAACAGTGCAGAAGAAACTTCCTTGGAAAGCAGTTTAATTATCATGTTAAAAAAAATAATAAAAAATTACTACTTAAATGATCCAGTCAAATATGGCATCCAAACAGCGAATTTTTACTGCCTGTTATTACTTACGTAGGTAATAACAGACTTGGAGTAGGGTTTGATTTTGATTACAAATTACAGCTGGCCCTAAGATACTAACATCTCAGTGAAGAAACGTGGATAAAAGCTGAGGTTGTGTTGCATCACTGGAAGAAGGGTTACGTTCCCAAAGAGGAGCATGCATTTAGCATCTCTTGTTCTTTAGCTTGAGAGTGTTTGGGAGGAACAGAGCAGGAATTGGTCACTGATTTCCCAGAAGACCAAGCTGTGTTTCCCTGTGGCCATTTTATTGGAGGTATCCTGCAGTACCAGTTCACTTGGCTCCTGCAGTGTCCAGGTCAGCAGCAGGCAGACCTGATGGGGCTGATGAATATCTCTGTCTGGGCAATCTGGTATTTTTTCTGAAACAATTAAAGGTGACAGCTGCACATGAAGGAGTTGCTATTGGGCACCTTTGCTCTCAGATTACTCAGCAATGCTTACCTGTGTCGGAGTGCTCCAAAAGCTGATTTTGCACTGTACAGACACCAACAAGCACATCTTGTGGAGCTGCTGGTAGACACTACCCTGTCGAAAATCATCCGGCCCCATGTCTCAGGGTCCTGATGTTGCTCAGAAGCAAGGCCTTTGTCATAGCTTTGTGTTTTTCCTTGTGTTTTTCCTCCCCCGGTTTTTACTGCTCAAAGCAGTGTTGAGCTCCTCCTTGTCCTGGTGGCTGGGAGCCCTGGGGCTGATATGAATGCAGCAAGATGCTGATGCTGGAAAGGACTGTGACAACAGCTCAGTGACAGCAGTGAATCCTTACAAGGGATTTTGGATGAGAAGGCATTTGGACACAGAAGTGGCTGGCTTTGACTCAGAGTAATTTGCTTTGCTTTAATAGCACAAACCACAGAATTGAGCAACAGGGTTTAGTAGTCTGACAGTGTCGCTGTAGTAGATTTATAACAACAAAGGGAGACATTTGCCATGCAGTAATTCTGTGGGATTTTGTTCTCTTTTATGAGTGGAAACATCTGTCCTTTTCAGAGCTTGCCACGGGAAAAGGTTTTTAAGTGCCTGGACATGTTGATTAAGCTGAAAGGGGCAAGGAGCAGGCAGCGTCCTTCCTCCAGTAACCAGGAGACCCGTGTCTGCCCTCTCTAACTGTTTGCAGACGACGGGTGCCCTGTTTTTCTCAAATCAAAGGGACAGGCTAAGGAGAAGTGCTCTGGAGCTGGAGGATTGCTGCGTGCCTTTCCCAAGCAGTCTAAGAGGAAGAAGTAAAAGGAGGGGAGGCGTTAAGTCCTGACTGCTTTAATTTTTCCTTCTTCAAGGAGAAGTGCTGCAGGAACTGGTCTGATCAAGTTGCACTCATGCCTGAGAGACTCTGAGTAAAGATGAAAGGCCAGTAATGGCATTCAGACAGTGAATGCTTAAATTCCAGGACAGATCTGATGGAAATGGTGGTCTGTTCTGGGAGTTGGTCCAGATGAGAAGGACTTTGCAGACATGCTTTTGAAGGAAAGCAGGTGTCAAACACCCCACAAAGAGGGCTTCCCTGGAGCTTCGACCTGTAACCATACTCCCCAGTGCCTACAGTCCTGAGCGCTTTGGTGAGCAAACACAGGGTCACGTTGTGACAGGGATTCTTCAGCAAAACAATTAAGTTTTTAAGCAACTCAGCCAAGTTTCCCTGTGAATCCCCATTGTAACTACAGGTTTTTGTCATGGTTGTTGTCAAGCTGCAGAACTGTGAACTGCCTCTGTAGTTCTGCTGAGTTTGCTGAGGATGTGGCATAGGAAAGATCAGTCTGCACAGCTCTTGCTCGGTGGTGGCTTGGATGTCCTCTGTTCTTCAAGAGAAAATCTTTCTGCCTGCATCCAGCGAGTCTGTGGATGCAGTTATCATGTCTGTCCACACGCTCTTGGGAGCTCACAGAGCCCAAGACTCTTACTGCCTCACAAAGACTCAGAGCTGTTCTGTCATCAAAGGGAAAGCTGGGTGAAGCTGCCTGAGCCCTGTCAATCTCTGTACTTGCAATGGCTGTTAAAGGAATTGTTTTTTCTCTTTTTACCAGGTCATTGGTCTTAAGAGATCACTGGATATGAAGCATTGAAATTTAGCTTTCTCTGGCTGCACCTGCCTGTCAAAGAGCTCATGGCAAAGGAGCTGCCCATCTTGTACAGAGGAGATTTTTTCTGCATGGATGAGCAGGAGTATATTTCCTGCTTTACAGTAAACATTCTTTCCTTTAAGGCAGTGTTTTGCACTTCTTACATCTTCAGACAAGACCTGTTTGGAAGACTTACAGTCCTTTCCTTTATTCCTCCCACAGTGTAGGAATGTGTACCTTGCTAGTGCTTGTTAGGAAGGAATTAATGATGTTAGAAGTTCTGAGTCTCATACACTGTAGAAGCTGTGGTTATGGGATGTAGCTGGAACTGGTGAAACTGTTTCAGGTCAGACTACTCCCTTACTGTTTTGACTGACAAGCGTGACTCTTCTCATAGCATCTTTCAGAATAGGCAAAGACAAAATGAAAAAGCTCTGTTGTCTTTTATGGCGTGGAGTAAATCTTTGTGTTTGAATGTCTGCCCTCAAAGGGACAGAGGTGGCAGGAAATGCTCTGCTCCTACAGCTGCAAAGCAGCTATCTGACCCTTACCACAGTGCCTATGGTCAGGAGTGTGCACATGAGTGTGCAGGTGCATATTGAAGCATTTGCTCCTTCTGCTTGGGTGAGACCAGGAGGTAGTTCTGCTTGCATTTCTGTCATGGCAATGCCTTACTTCTTCCACTGGAAAAAACTGAAGAATTCTGTCTCGTGGGTCATTGGACAAGGCATATTTACTGATATAGCCAGGTGATCATAGGCGTAGGGTTGCTTTTTCTCTTTCTTTACTTCTTTTTTTCTTGGTGGTGGTTTATTTTTCCCTCCTTTCTTACCGTACTAGTTTTCCACTAAAATGAATCCCTAGTAGCAGGATTCTCATGTGGCTCTGGTGAGCCAGCAGGAGGTAAAACAGTTTGGATGGGCTGAAAAAACCAAGAAGAACTTGAAAGTGTTAACCACATGTGTGGTTATTTGCTGGAAGTAAGTAACTTTTAATAGTTTTATACTGTCAGGTGTCTAACTTGGAGCACTTAAAATGTCCTGAGCACTGAGCAAATAAATGTTGATGAATGTGTTTGCCTTTTGAACTGTCTTGCACCGGCAAGAACTGCCAGACCCATTTCTGAGGTCTCCCCAAACAGCTCCTATTTCTGTAACAGGTGTGATGCAATGAGAGCCCAATTTCCAGGTGTAAATAGGAGTGAAAAAATGAGTGGATAAATGATTAGCTGGAAAAAAATCCCCACTCGCTTCTAAACAACAGTAATGTAGTTGCTTAACTAGTGTGAGTTCTTACCTCATTGTAAAATCCATGCTTCAGCCTGAAAAGCTTAATTCAATAATCCCATTTTAGATGAGGGTATTGTTTTACTCACCACCTTTCTTTGTCTCTTCAGTCTTTCCACTCAGGTAGCTCCTTGCAGACTGCAGGGAGTTTAATCTAATCTTTTAGGCACTGCTTGCCCTTTCCCAGATGGTAAGGCTCCTCTGGATGCAGTCCTGAGCCTGCTGCTCCTTCCTAGCTCTGCAAGCAGGAAACTGGCTGTAGGGTTTGATGGTAGGGATCTTTCTCAGCAGGTAAAGCTCTCTCTGTGCCGTTAAAACTAAACTGTGACCAAAGATTGAGCAGCTTGAGAAGGGACTATGGGTTCAGATGTGTTCCCTACCATTTTCTGTTTTGTTTTTGTTTTTTGGTAAGCTTTCCCTTGAGAAAGGTGTTTGGAAGCAGGGGCAAGCCCAGTGGCACTGGTCATAGAGTATGGGAAATGGAAAGGGAGCAAACTGTGTTTGCTTTTATTCCTCAAGCCTCTGAACAAATGGAAATGTGGTGACTAGCACACCGGATCTTCTTAATGCTGCAGTTTTCCAAGAGTTGAATTGCATCTCTGCAGTTTGGTGAAGCTGGCCTGAAGTACTGTCATGTGGACAGTGCTGGGAGCAGCACAAGCGCAGGAGCTTGCATTTTGCTGGGGTTTTGAGCTGGGTACTGTTGTTCTAATGTCTGTCCTCTGCTCCCTCCTATTTATATAAAAGGTGCTGAGCATCAGGCAGAGCAACAGTTTTACCAGGAAATGAGCTGAGCCTGGGAGAGTTCCTTTCCTGCAAATGCTCCTGGCTTCTGTCCACCAAGATATGCCTGTAAAAACAAAAACAAACAACAACAACAAAAAACCCCCACAACTTTCTTATAGGGAGCAACATGTGGCACTTGGGACCTCACCTGGTAGATTAATGGGTCTTTTTCAAGTTCTCACATGCTCTGATCCCCTTTGATGAGGGAACCTGCATGTTGGCAGTCAGTGTGCTCAGTGATTTGCCCTTTGCTGAGCTTTCCTTCCCTCTTGCCATTTGCTTTTTGCCTTAACCAGGAGCTTTCCAGCTGGGAAGCAAGCAGTTTTCAGACTGGGTTGTGAGCATTGCCCATTAGTCTCAGGTGAGAAACACCAGGGCAAGTTTGCCTCTTTCTCAGTGTATTTTTAGAGAGTGGTTATTCAAGCTGGTTTGGTCAGTTAATGCTCTGACCAGCCTTGCCTCCACGAAAATCCCATGGGGTGGGGAGGGCTGGCAGCTCTGTAGACCATCCCAGCCTGCTGACCTAATCACATTGCCCTCTTTGTGCTACTTCAAATCCAAACTCATAAATTATCTTCCAGAGGCTGCAGACAACACTGCACCTCTCTGCTTATTGGCTCCTTACTCTTAAAATGACACCCCACCTCTAGGGATCAGTGGTAATACCAACTCAATTCACCTTTTTTTCCTTTTAATGCCATCCTGCCATGTCTATAAAAGGTGCCTACCAAATGTGCATCTGTTGATTTTTTTCAAGCACATCTGCATGAAAATATCATTATACAGTGATGCCAGCAAAGATAATTATTTGTAAGGCCATAACAGCAGTGCAGCTGGGGAAGCTGAAGGGATGCAGTTGCTATGATCCTGTTGACCACCAAGAGAAAACTTAAAGAGAGCAGATGGACTGCATTTGTTGTAGTTAGGTTGCTTCAAAATTAGCAAGGCCATGTGCAGAAACTTACCATGTACTGATGCTGGAGGTCATCTTTGCTCAGCCAAGTAAGCATGAGCTGTAGTGTGATGTTAATCTCCATTAAGATGAACAGGTAGCAGGAAACAGCTTCTTGGCTGTTCTGGTCAGCTGCGCTTGGGATGTATATCTCTAAGTACCAGCAAGTTGAGTGCTGTGCTGTTGGGCCAGCCTTTTGGGTTTGAAGTTGCTTGCACATGGTTTTGTTCAATTTTGCTGCATTGCTCATCTTCTGCCTCTTTGCAGGGCTGGG
The DNA here is from genome assembly GCF_002078875.1 of Numida meleagris. NCBI lineage: Eukaryota > Metazoa > Chordata > Aves > Galliformes > Numididae > Numida > Numida meleagris. The sequence goes on along the minus strand of NC_034438.1, from coordinate 7,483,236 downwards.
AATCTGGCCTGTGTGGGCTAGAGGGAAACAAGGCTGTGGGCTTTGATCATCTCTTTTTGCAAGCTCTCCTTCTGAGCTCTCCCGCTGAGCACCATCAAAACAGGTTACTCATTGACACAGCTGCTGAAACAAAGGGGCAAGGAGAGAAGGGTTAGCTCCATTGAGCATTTATTGTATTTGAATCATAGAATCATTAGGGTTGGAAAAAACCTGTAGGATCATCTAGTCCAGCCATCTGCCTACCACCAATATTGCCAGCTAAGCCATGCCTATAAGTACTACATCTACCTTTTGTTTAGATGCCTCCAGGAATGGTGACTCCACTACTTCCCTGGAAAACCTGTTCCAATGCCTAGCCACTCTTTCTGAGAAGAAATTCTATCTAATGTCCAATCGGAACCTCCTCTGGTGCAACTTGAGGCCATTGTCTCTTGTCCTATTGGTAGTTACTTGGGAGACTCTCACCTTGCCACATTTGTTGTTCTTGGGGCTTTGAGTTACTGCAGGTTTCTGCTTTTAAATATTCTTTGGGATGCTCGGTGTTGACAGCACATGTGTCCTGGGGGAAGAAGGATTTTTGATACTTTGCACAGATTGCAGAGCTCTATAGATTTTTACCTTCAGTGAAAAGTCCTTGGTTTGTCTGGGGTTTATCTTTGCTTCCTTGTAGTGAAATTTTCTGTGTGTGTCCAGGTTGCCTGCTGGCCAGGACCTGCTCCATACCATCTGATGTACTGTGATACATTGAACACAGGGATGGGACCTCAGGACTGGAAGGCTTGATAGTGCCAAATCCAGCTGATAAGGGGACAGTGATGAGAAATGCTTTTAATGTGTTGCTGCCGAAGGGATGCAACTTCCTAGATCTGGTTCCATTTTCTGAGTGCTCTTGCAGACCTGTGGGAAGTGGTGGCTCTCTGGGACAGCAAGAGGTAGTCAGCAGTCAGATCCTCATGCAGAACTTGGAGGCTTTGCACATCAAGGCAGAGGGAGAAGAGGCAGCAGGAGGCATTTGGGATTTGTCCTTATGCTGTTTTCCTTCTTGTTATTCCACTGGAAGTGTTGCCAGCTTGGTCCTGGCTCATGCAGAGGTACTGTGGGCGATCTGACACAACCTCTTTGTCTTCTCCCTAGGAAGCCTTCAGTGATCTCGCCTTATTCTTCTATGACAAGCATGGTGGGGAAGTGATTGCAGTTCTGTGGAAACCGTCGAGCTTTCAGCCTCAGCCTTTTAAGGTAAGTTTTTGATTCTGCTGAAGGCATGTTGCCTTCATACCCTGAAAACTTGAAGGGCTTTTTCCTGCAGTTGCTGTATAATTCTTATCAATCCCAAAGCCCTTTGAGAAATAGAACAAATATTTCTGTCCCTGCCTTAGAAAGGGTAAAACCAGGACAGGGATGTGGCCATAGCTTCACCACAATCATCAACAGAGTCAAGAGGGGAACATACGTCCTTAGACAAGCCCTAGCACCATGATCACTATGTCAAAACAGAGCTCGCTGTCCCAAGTGCTCTTTTCTGGTCCCCTTCTGGGAGGTGGGCAATGCATTGTTTGCTAAAAGTGTTTGCTGTGTGAAGCAGGCTGTCCCATTCTCATGGTTAAGAGGCACCCAGAACAGAAATATCTGGTCTGCAAGAGGCTAAGGCATCAAGTCCAGTTTTGAAGTGCCCAAGTCCTGTAAATCCGTGGAGATGCATTCCATCCACACTGTGTGGGTTGGTGATCTCTATAGGGTAGTTAAACTAGGTGTGAGACGTGCTGAAGTGATTCATGCTGCTTTCTATGAAGGAAAGACGCAAAGAAACTGGTGATTCACAGTTTGGAGTTGGCAGCCTAGGTTCTTCTGCTGTTAGTCTCTGGGCGACTTATCTCCCCTCTTCCTGGCTAGGGTCATTGGCCATTCAGCCTAGCTGGAGTTGTGAAACCTGGTTGTTTATGGTCGTGAAAAAAGAGGAGATGCTTGAATCTGTGTTGAGTGTAGCTTGATTAGACCTGAGGTGTGTTTTTTTTATTTTTTATTATTTTCCCCATCCTAGTGGAGCTAGTGATCACTTTCAACTCAAGGTCTTGACACCCAGCATCAGAGCAGAGCCCAGCCAGCAGTTAAGCCTTGGTCATGGTGTAGTGCCTGGCCTTTTGCATTCTCCGTCCGCTCTGTTGACACGGACTTCTCCATGTACCTGTGAGCTCTTTTCCCATCTTCACCATGCTCTGGCAGTTGTTTCTCTTCGTCCCTTGCAGTCTTTGGGCTATGGTTCTGGGGGCACTTTATTACATCTAACATTGAGCAATGATGGTGGCAAGAAGTCGTGTAGTGGTGTGGCAGGGGTTGGATGTGACAAGGCAGAAGAGCATTTTGTGTCTCTTATTTTGGACTTGTAAAGATTGTAAAGCAGCTCTGAGCTAGTGTTGCCATTTGTATAATGTTTGTTTATGCCCTGCAGGTTTCCAGTATGAAAGGACGGACAGTGACAACTCTGAACAATGAGCTGGTGTGTGTTCCCAACATAGAGGCAATTCTGGAGGACTTTGAGGTTTTGGGAGAAGGCCTGGTCAAAAGAGTGGAAGCTCGTACAGAGAAATGGACTATCTGAGGCCACTAAGAAGTGTGAGAAGGACCTGACCTGAAGCAGACTTTGTTCACTCTGGAACCATTTCGTTTTATAAGTCAGTCCCAGGAAAGGCTTTTGGCTTTTTAAATCCCAGAACTGTGTATCTGTCTCTATCTTAGTATGCCTTGTCCAGAAAAGTGATGGGACCCTTATTGTTTTTGAGAATGCAATTATCTTTTTATTTTGAAGAAAATATAAAGATGGGATAAAGTTTTTGAAAGTGTTCCTATTTATCACAGGAAACAAACTATGTTCATAAGAAAACATTAAGGCCTTAAAATATTAGCTGGTGTGTGCAATGGGAAGGCAGCTTCCTAGTTCATAGCATCTTCTGTTACACTAATGGCTAGGAAGTCTAAAGACATTGAAAACTGAGCAGATTATTCCCCTCTGCTCAGCTCTGATGGCACTCATCTGGAGTGCTGTGTCCAGTGCTGGGCTCCCAAGTAAAAGCAAGATGAAGATGCTGGGATGGGTCCAGGGAAGAGCAGTGAAGATAATAAATGAGTTGAAGTACGAATTATACAAGGAAGCTGCAGGAGCTGGGACTGTCCAGTCTGGAGAAGGGAGCTCAGGGGGATCTTACCAATATGTATAAATACCTGATGAAGGAGGAAAAAAGATGGAGCCCTGAGGAGCAGGGGGTGTTGGATTGGGTGATTTCCGGAGGTGCCTTCCAAGCTCTTGGCTGTGGACTTCTTATGGGGAAAGAGAAATAAGAGAGTGAACAAGTCCCATCTACCTCTTCTGATTTAGGAAGCACACACAGTAAACAGAGAAGTGCAAGTGAATCATATTTAGAGTAAAGGAAGCTGACTTGCTGACAGCAGATATTGCTGAAACCAAAAATAGATCAAACTTGGGAAGCCGAGTGGATGTTTATGTAGTCTGATAACTGCAGAGAATTGTTGCTTGATAAAGAAGCGTTTGGGTGGGATGCTAAATCTGTTGTTTCAAGACCTACCAGCCTCTCCAGCTATAGGAAGTGAGTGTGAACCTTTATGGAGATGATTCACAGGTTGCTTTTTTTCTTTTTTCTCTTTTTTTTTTCCCCCCACATCCTTTCTCTGAAGCATTTAAAAGTAGGCTGCAGCGGAGATGGGATACTGGGTTGATATTGCATAGCTAGTGCCCATTGGTGCAGTGTTTGGTGGCACAGTGTGTCATATGGGACCTAGATACTTAAGTGTAGGATCCTCAGTTTTCGAGTGTGGGCATATCTGGTCTATTAAAATCTCAGAAAGCATTTTTCTCTCTTCCTTGTGCTAGTGGCTGAGCGAGGCTGTGGGTGAAAACCTTCGTTCATCTACCTACAAGATCTTTTTGAAACACCTACACTGAAAACACCTGAAGCACTTAGTGTACAAAGCAAGCATCAAATCTGAGAACAAAGTGACACTTTCTGTTGCTACTGTGACCCCTGTAGTTAAGATACTGATGACAAATCCATTAGCAAATATGATGCAGGCAGTGATTTCATCAGGTTTCAGAAGCAGCTTATAATTAATCTCTAAAGCTTCTTTATTTTGTTTTATCACCCTCTAGGTGTTTGTATTGCCCAGTCTGCCTTTAGTGATGGCTAATCTTCCTGGGTACTCAGATTATTTCTACTTATTGTGCCTATCCACCTTTGTTCCAAATGTATCGTTTGTCACTGTGATCCTGTAAATTTGCCAACAGAACTTGGACAGCACTCAAGTTACTGCACTGGTTGCGTGTGCCAGAGTTTGCTTCCCTCCATGCTCTGTCATACTCTTGCTTTTCCACTTACTGTATGCTTTAGAGGTAAATAGTCTCGAGCTGAGGCATGCTTCTTGCTGCATCTGTTGGTGCTTTTCCTTAAGGCCCAAAGGTGTGTGGTGAAGACCATGTTAACTTGCAAGGAAGCAGAGCTCCTCCAGATCTTCTGCCCCAACTGGAAGTTCCTACTCCTCTTCTTTCCTGGGGCTCTCACAGGATGGGACATAAGAGAGTGCTTCTGCTTGCTAGCTTATTTCCCTGCCTTGGAGAGATGCTTATAGCTTCTGCAGCTGTATAGTTCTGCAGTCCTCCCTGCCCTGTCCTCCACGTCAGGGCAGTTTGTGAGATATATGAAATATATAATCTGTAAGGGAAGCTCTGCAGCACCTCCCCTTACATAAGCTTATGTTACCATGTCTGATGTTGTATTGATATTCCATTCCCTTTTTGCCTCTAGAAAGATGTAAAACTATGCTTAGCTTCAAGTTGCTGTGTTAGGGATCTCCTCTCTGCTCCTCTATCCTTTGAGCACACTGCTGTACTCCTTGTCCTCTTTGTTCTTGGCTAGAACATGCTGTTTGCAGCACGCAGCAAAGGGCTGGGAAGTGTCCGGGCTAGCCTCCTATAAAAATAATGATGCCGAGTTAGCTGATGATGAGTGAACTCACTTGTAACCAATCCCTCATGCAAGTACCAACGTGCTAGTATTTCACAAGCTTATGCCACGGCAGCCAGCGGTGAGCTGAGGTCAGGCCTGTGCAGATGGCTGCTGCTTTGAATGTCCATTTTGGTGGCTGACATAGGTATTTCAGCAATGGCATCAAAACATTTAGGACAAGCAACACTGGCCACTGCTAGCCCAGCTCACATTACTTGGATCCATCTTTGAGCAAAAGCTACCCAAGTATGTTATCCCAAGTAGTTGTGTTCCTCACGTTCCCAGAGCACTGACTGATCCATGGGCTCCTGCTTCCTTGTTCAGAGGAAGAGGGAAGTCCTCAGTGTCCCAAATCTCCCACTATGTAAATATTTAAAAGCCATTACTGGAGCCCATGTTTGCACAAACATTGCAAATGCTTTGGGTTATGTCACCGGCTAGAGTTAGTCTTGTTGGGCAGTGATGGCGGACAGTGACAACCTGGGACATTGTCAAGCTGGAGTGCTTAGATGATCATTGTGTGAAAGTAAAGTGGTGATGGTGGTTTTGCTGAGCAAACCATTGTTTTGTAAAAAGTTAATATGAGAGAAGGGAAAAGAGGAACACAGAAGGCTAAGATGAATCCCCTGCATCTGTGCTGTGGCCTCCTTGCCCTGGTCTGGTTTGCACACTTGCCTCAAGAGCTAGATTTTCATGAGAGGACTTCGATACCACCGAAGCCTCCTGGGTGCAGATGTGGTCTAGGTGGTGTGATGCACTGGATCAGCCTCAGCTTGGGGGATGATGCTGAGTAGCACATCTTGGGATAATGGAGAGAATGAGAGGCTGTTTGCTTGCTAGAGTGGCAGTCTTTCTTGAGGTGATGGATAAGACTCATTTACTTGACAAAACCAGTTCTGAAATTCCTGGAAACTCAGGTGTTTCCTAGAGGAGATGGCCTCGTAGGGACTAGTGAAGCCAAAGGACCTTGAAGCCATGGCATCATTCTCTGTGGTACTTTTAGGGACTGCATGTTGATGCTCTCTGTTCTCTTAGGCAACGCAAACGTAAGAGGGGACAAGTGAGGTCTCAGAAACTCCTGTTGCCTGATTTATGGCTCTTGGTGTGCCCTGACAAATTGCTGTTGTGAAAGCTGGGGTAGGGCCTGGGTTATTCAGAGCACGCTTGATGACAAACTGTTCTGGGTTTCTACTTCCAGTGAGTGGGCACTCAATTGCTTGCAAGTTTGACTGTGTTTGCTTACTTGTGGTCCACCGACAAACAAGAGCTGTATACAGAGCTGACTTTTGAGGGCCTTGGGATGGTGCAAGAGGCAGGACTAGGGGGACAGAAGTGCTGGAGCTTAAGGTGATGACAGTAGGTTTTAATGTGTTGTCACTACTCTGACACTCTGAATGTGTAGGCAGGATTGAATCTTTGAAGTTCTTTATGGAGAGTCTTGTGCGTGGCAGGTGAGCACAAAAGAGGAGGTGTTCCCAAATGCCAGGTTGGGCTGTGATGAAGGAATGTTGATGCATTTAGGGAGTGGACGAGGTCAACTGAGACAGGTCTCAGCAGTATCTGCTTTCTAGCACATATTCCCGAAAGATGATGTGTCTTACTGGGCCTCTATCTGAGCTTCAGGCAGCTTCCTCCTAAAAGGGTCAACTCATGCTTTGCCAAGGATATGCTACAAAAAAGCAGTTGCTGGGAGGCAACTGGTGTTGGCTTCGAAGAGAGGATGAGGGACAGAGCCTTTCTACTTGCAGCAGGCCCTTGTTTGCCCAGTGCCCACCATAGCTCTGAGAAGCTATCACGGGATTTTTAAAACAAAGCTGGGCAAACAAGTCAGTGAGGTGCAGCTGGGAGTAGGGTGTCTGATTGGAAAGATGATGGGATCATCAAAGCAGTTTGACTACTTTGGCATTTGCTGGTCTGCTGAACTGGTCAGCTCTTGCTGGTCTGGGCAGCTGAGATCTTTCTGAAAGTGGTGTGGGTCGCTATGGCTGCTGACTGCAGGATGAGGAGAAGCCTGTATATCCTTGAAATCAAGGCACTTGCAAGGAACATTTTGCCAAAATCACTGGTCATTCTTGAAACCACTTAGTCTGAGTTGCCATGGCTGGCTGGGGAAAGAGCAGTTGTCTGGTTTGGGGCACAGTAAAGGAAACAGGAAACAGGCCCAGGAGTTATGCAGCAACCTATAGCAGCTTGGGTCTGGCTTGTTTGATAGCATTTCATTCTCAGGAATATATTCTGAACTTGAACCTTCTTTCCTGGCCAAAGTCTCTGCTTCCTGGAAGTGCTGATAGCAAAGTGGCTCTGGCACAAGGCAGTGGTTAGTAAGCCTGTGTGGTTTTGGACAGTGCTGACTGCCACTGCTCTATCAGTTCCCAGGACTGAATTGGCTGCTGAAGGGCCATGGTAGATGTGGCCAACCCAGTTTTGAAGGTCCAGCAGATTTCACTCTAGGGATGAGGCCAGTGTGTGCTCAGATGGCCTTGAGGCTGGATAGAATTTCATGGGCTTTATTCTGGATTGTGGATGAGGGATAGACAAGAGTTTCAGCTAGAAGCTGGAGGCATCAGGGCAGGAGCTGGCAAAGTAAGGGCAGTTTGGTAGCGGGAGAAGTGATGGTGTTCTCTGGCATCTTGTCTGTGTGCTGGAGCAGGATGAAATCAAGTTTCTCAAACTGTATGAGGATTGGCAGGTGCCAAAATGCAGACTCTGCTGCCTCTATGCAGCAAATGCAAGTGCTAAGGTCTGGGCAACCACCAGGACCAAAATGAGCATGGCAGGGAGGTGCTGTGCGTGGCTGGAGGTACTGCAGTGGGCTCTCACAAAAGGACAACCTGGGATGCTGCTTGGCCTGCATCTCCCCTTTGCTCCACTCTTCCATTGAGCATTGTTCTGGGCCTCTTCCCTCCAGAGCATTGGTGGCTCTGCTGTGGTAATGTTACAGGGCGAGGCTGGCACATCTTACAGCTTCTTTGTAGTGCCGCCAGGGAACTGCAGACCCTGTCCTGAAATGAGAGCACTGCACCAGACATAGGGGATGGAGCAGGTCCTGCTGGCTTTCTGCGCCCAGTGGGCTCAGGACTTGCAGAACTGGTGTGAAGGCCATCCTGCAGCACGTGGCTGAGCCAGGTCTTGTTGTTACAGCTTGTTGGTGGGGATTAGCTTTCCTAAAGGCTCAGCCAGGTGGAATAATGGGCAGCTGAATCTCACGCTCTCTCCCATGTCAAACTGGGGCTCCGGAATCTGTAACCTCCTCCCAGGTCTTGCAGATGATGGCACAAGGACTTGGGCTTGGTCCCTTCTTTCCATGGACCTCTCCTTCCTCTGTGCCCTTCAGAATAGACCCCACGTGTCTCTCCCTTCCTCAGAATAAGTCTGTCTCCCTGTAACTTGTACCGGGGTAGGTATGCCTGGACGTTTCGCATCACCTCTGTGGCAGCTGGAGGGGTGTGAGAAGGGGGTGCCCTTGGGGGAAGGATGGGGTGGCACATCCCAGTCCTGCTGTGGTGAGAAGCCCTGGAATAACCCTCTGTGGAGGGAACTTGCCACCTGGGGCAGGAGGAGCAGAGTCACAGCATGGCTGCTGATCTTGCTTGTGCTGAGTCACATCAAGAAGGGCTTGCAGAGCCCTTTTTTCAACCTGTTTGTGACAAGCACTATAAAAACATGGTATAGCAGGGGTCTGGCAGTGCTGGGACACAGTTGCCTTTATCTTTCTGTCTCAGCTGGCGCTGTGAGGCTTGTGGTGAACCACGTGGGAGGCAGCTGGCAGTGGGAAGTGGCTCAAGCCACTTGTCCCCTCTTGAAAAGGATCTGAAGCTGCATGGGAGCTTTGCAATATGGGAAGAGCAATGTGGAGTTTCATAAATAGCTCATTCCACATCATGATAGTATTTAATTTACTATCATTGCTGCTGCATGCAGAATGCTATTTTATAGCAACCAGGAAGGCTTTGTTCCTAGGGGTGCAGGATTGCTGGTGTTCAGGAACTCTCTAAGATAAGCTATCAGCCAGCACCACACAGACCCTCCTGAGTGCTGTTCTGCAGCTGCTGGGGTGGCTTTGTGCAAGTGGGACACCCTAACACCTGCTTTGCTTGCCTCAAAATTGAGTTTACAACACACTAGTGCCAAATTAGCAAGAAAACCTGAATTCAGGCCAGGCAACAGTGGCAGTTGCTTGGTGGACATAGATTTAGTATTGGGAGAGGAGCAGAGAGCTTGCACTTCCTTCTGCTTTCCTCATGCTACTTTCATTGTGTCTTCTGTAGCATTTGCCCGTCCCCATTAAACTCTTGGGCTCCACAAGGACAGGCTGAGTGTGTGTTACCCATAAAAGTCCTGAGAGGAGAAACTCACACACGGGTTGTGTCCATCCAGCTCATGCCTTGAAACCTCTGCAGGTCAGCGTCATCTCAGCTGGTGAAGCAGCTGGGAGGGCTGGAGGACAGCACCTGCCTGTCCCCATCCTTCTGGGGTCTGGGTGAGTGTATTCTGGTGCTGGGGTGCGAGTGGGACCCCTGCATCCTGTGGTTCACACCCACACCAATAGTCATGGTGTCTATTGCTGCTGCATCCTGCTGCATCTTCTGGGACACCATGGAGAGGCTGGGAAAGGCAAAACAGGTGGAACCTTCTCTCTGGTGCAGCACAAAAGATGTGGGCTGTTCCAGGGGTAGTCTTGGGTTTTGTATTCTGTGGTGGAAGTGTGCCTCTAGTGTGGTAAGTTCCTATGGTCATCTTTACTTCATTCAGGATTTCTCCAGCAACATGTCCAAGGAGTGATTTCTCAGTGAGTACATGGATACTACCTGTGTTCTATCTGCAGATTTGTCCTGATCCCAATAACGCTAGGGTGTCAAAGGGATGTTGCTGAATGTCACACATGACATGCAGCTGGGGACTATGTCTGCCACCAGCTGTTCTCTGCTGTTTATTCCTCTGGGGGCTGAACTTTGGATTGTGTGGTCCTTGTAGGCTGCTTCTCTGACCCTGTGCTATCACAATCGCATTTTTCCTAAAGGGAAAAGCTCAGGGATTTAGTGAGTTTGTTGCAGCTCAGGACCGTGGAAGGGATTTCCTGGGGAACCAGAGGGACTTTGGGCAGAAGCTCTTTGGGCACTTTTTCAAGGTGGTGAGCATGCTAGCACTCAGCTGGGGAGCTCCTAGCTATCTTTTCTCTGCTTGTGCTGGACAATAAATAATTGCACTGCACTTCTAAGGCCAAACCCTTGGCAGGTCTGATTCATGCAGATCCTTTTTAGGACAGCTGAAGACCCTCTGCTTCTTTGCTCTTCTCTATCTCTGAGCATCTTGCACACTGGGGACCCCACTGGGGTGTGGGAGCCTGTGTATGGTGGAGATGAGATGCCCCAGCACACGTTGGTCAGGCAGGACTGGCCTCTGGGTGCTCTACCCCAAGTCAGCTGGCTGCAGTCTCCCTGTCCAGCACAGCCATGGGGGATGTGGCCATTCAAACAAGGTCGCTTGTTGGTCTGAAAACAAGTAAGACTCTTGGAGAAGCAGGAAGGACAGGCTTGGGGCAGGAAATGCTGGGTGTGGAGCTCTTTGGTCTAGATGATGCTGGAGGTCAGCCCTGATGGTTCTAGTCAGATTTCTGCGTGACAGCGTTTGCTCCGCAGGGGTAAGTGGCAGTAATGCCAGGAATGGGAGGCCTCTGGGTGCACTGGCCTGGACTAGGGAATCTGACCATAGAGCAGGTTTTCCTGCTTGTGCCTTTGTGCTGCCCACGTAGTTGCTTCAACCTGCTGCCTCATTGCCACACTGCTTCTCCCTGAGTGATCCAAAAGATGTTCCTTTCTTCAGCAACGTGGTTGGTGGAAGTGAGGCATGAGCACACCCACTTCACCGGTCCCCCTCCCCGGCTCTGCACTTCCTGTGGGGGTTCAGGTGTCTTTGAGTGACTCACAGAATCACAGACTATGCCAAGTTGGAAGGGGCCCACAAGGCTCTGAGTCCGATTCCTGGCTCCACACAGGACCATACATAATTCAAACTCTATGTCTTGGAGCATTGTCCAAATGCTCCTTGAACTCATTCTTACCCCTCCTTTCTTGCTGAAGTCTTCCCTGCCATGCTGGACTAAGGAGGACAATGGACCTGATGCTGCCACTGCTGCCTTCTCCCTAATTTGAGAATTCGTCAAGGCCCATGAGAGATCTGGGCTATGTGCGATGGGGTGGCAGATAGCAGCACTCACACCCAGCTATGCAGAAGGTGGTTTTGGCCAGGGCAATGTGCTTGTTGTATGTAGGCTCAACCACTGCAGGAGGATCTCTATCAGTTCCTACTTGCAGGTTACAAGATGCTTCTGGATGAGTAGGTTGTGTTTGTACTTGGCCTGATGAGCTGATCTTTCTCAAGTTATTTTATCTATTTATTCCCCACTTTGATCATTGATTTTGATGTGAGAAGCAGCCAAGCCCACATGCAGAACCAGCAGGGTGCACATCGAGTTGAAGGTGCAAGGAGAACCTGACTGACCTGAAGAAGGGGAGGTGAGCGCTCCCATGTTACACCTGTGATCTGTCTCCTCTGTCCATGGCTGCCTATGTCTGATGTCTCCAAGAAGATGTTGCCTTGCAACACCTCATTAACTTTGACCAAAGAGGTCCCTTGCAGGAGAGCAGCGAGTGGTGCAGCCTTCCCTGCCTGGCTCTGCCTCTAGCCCTACAGCTGGGCATCACCAGACTTGTTCAGCAGTGCTCCTTGCCTCTGCTCAGGAGTGGATGCTGCTGCTTCTGCTCTGGGTGAAAACTAGGCACACAATTTTTTTTTGTTAAGAGTGTCCTCCACTTTTCTCAGCATCGGGAGTGATATTAAAACCAGAGGTCCGTTGGAGGAGCTGGACCAGGCAGCCAAGCTCATGGACTGTGCCTTTACGCAGTGTGGACCATTTTCCATAATGGCTTTATACTGTGTGTGAGCTTGTGCCTGTACGTTTGAGCCCTGCAAATGCTCTAACATTCGTGGTAACTAGTAAAAGATCATGGAAAATACTTTATTGTGGCAACAGATATGCAATGGCATCCATATAAATAAATCAAGTGGTAACTGTAAGTGTGAATGTCACAGAATTGTAGAATGTTATTGGTACGGCCCCCCAGATATACACATATATCACTTTTTGTTGCCATGCAGTTGGACAGTACAATGGGAGGAAAAAACAGTTTATTCTGGCAGGGTCTTGTGGGGTGTTCCTATGCAGAGGGTAATTTTGGCCTCGCAGTACGAACCGGCCTGCAAGATCTTTCCTTACTTCGCCCTGACTCCAGTGGGCAGCTTGAGGCACATCTGGGCCCAGAGGGCAATGGGTGACTCCGGTGCTGCTGTACCTCCATCCTGCTGCTGTGACTCTCTGTGGTTAGCCCATGGCACAGCTCCATCCTGGCGATGCCTCCAAGGCACAGAGATACCGTGGAGAAGGGGACTGCTGTGGGACAGGGCAACCTCCAGTCCAGAGGCCTTTCCCATCTAGGAAAAAAGATATTTACTGCCCTGGCCTTTGTGCAGTGCACAGCAGGGGATTCATGTTACCCAAATTCACAAGGTTCTCCAGTCTGAGCATGGAGATGTTTAAGCCAAATGCCCACCAACTCCATCCTCCTTAACTCCATTCAGGGAGGGACACCTGCCCTGCACATCATGGCCATTGCTGCCCATGGTGACAAAAAGCCCTGTGAGGCATCACCCTGTGTGTCAGATGGGGAATCTAGGTTACTCAACTTTCCCTAAGGCTTGCCAGGATCAACTATGAGACCATTTTGCCCAAATCTCCTGTCTTTTGTTTGACTTAGGTATGAGCTTTGTGTTACTAAGAGCTTCATGCTTGATCTTAATGAGCATAGCATGACCTGTGATTACCTGCTCCTGTGCAGGTCCCAGAGCAAAGTCTGTTTGCGCTGGTAATTAGTGGGGATCTCCTGAACACAGGATTTGTGTGGGATAGAGGTGTGTGGGTGGTAAATCTATTTTTTTGGGGAAAGCATGAGTGGAGCTGGCTGTTCAACAGTGCTGCATGCAAAAGGAGCATTTGGTGTGAGCACCGCCGCGGCCTGGTTTCCCTGGTCCTGCCTCAGAACCAGTTTTCCAGCTGGAGGAGCTGGAGGTGAAGCCAGCAAGAGCATCCCACGGGCACATCTCATCTCCTCCCAGGGAATTTCACTTCGAGTACAAAAGCCTGCAGCTTTCTGCCAGTCATCATTGGGAAATGAGCGTCTTATGCAAGAGCTTGCAGCTCACTCCCTTATCTCCTGCTGCCACAGGTTTGCTTTCCATCCAATGACTCAGTGAACTAACGTTGGCCCAGAAAAGTCTTTGTGTACCGAATAACCTCTAGATAAAACCATTCTGTGAAGAAAAGGAGGGTGGGTGGAAGGAAACGCAATGGCCACCAAGCTCAAGCAGGCATCACCTCTACGAGTTTTGCCTTGTGTTGTAGCCAGACGCCGGTAGGTGGATGTGCTCATGGTGTCTGCACTCCTGAGGACTTTTTTGACCCAGCCTAGGGAGGTCTTGGCTGTAATAAGGTCTCCTGAGTAATCTTTACCATTCCCATTGCCCAAGGGTGACAGCTGGGATCCCTGCTCTGCCTGTGCACATTTGCATGCACAAACTCTTGACTCATTCACTTTTGCAGGAGACCCTTGGGAACTCCCTCCACAGGGAGGGAGGTCTGGTTACAAGGAATGGGGGGATTGATCTATTGCCAGTGTTGCTGGGAGGTCCCACAGATTTATAAAAACACTCCACCTGTTTTTGGCCATCTCAATGTTCCCATGTTGAAACCTGATGCACAGAATCCCAGCTTTCCTCATGGTCTTCCTCATGGAAAAGCTTCTAGGTACCACCTGCCTCCAAGGCTCAGGAGTCGCCTGCACCACCCATGCTATTCCATACAATTCCCTCTTGCTTTTCAGAAAATAACCTTCCATTTAGAAGCCCAGCCCAGCAGCAAAACCAGTCCTCAGGGAGGATATTTCTCATCTCCTGACACCTTTCATTCTCCCTGCTGGCTTCTTTGCAGATCTGACACAATGAACCAAGCACTTCGCAGCTTTTCTTTGCCTCTAGGCCTTTCCATGGTACTTCAAAGCACAACTGTTTAATTAAGTGTATCTTCTCCCCTATAGATTTATTGCTTTTCCTTTGTAAAGTACACTGCTATCGCTAAAAACAAGAGCAACAAGTTAACTGCACTGAGATCCCTGCTCATTTGGTCTGGCCCTACTAAGGCAGGATGGAAGCTTTTGTAGACATTTCCTGCCATGAAGTTCTTCCAAGCGCAAAATCCCATCCAAGACCGGTCAAAGCTACCAAAACAATGATACTAAAACCACATGTAGCTTTATGCAAGGTGTTGTACTTGGGCTGCGGCAATCCTAGGTATTTATACAGACTGGGGGAAGAACTCCTTGAGAGCAGCCCTGTGGAGAGGGACTTGGGGGTCCTGGTGGACGAGAAGCTGGACGTGAGCCAGCAGTGAGCGCTTGCAGCCCAGAAGGCCAACTATGTTCTGGGCTGCATTAAAAGAGGAGTGGCCAGCAGGGAGATGGAGGGGATTGTCCCCGTCTGCTCAGCTCTTGTGAGGCCCCATCTGCAGTACTGCGTCCAGGCCTGGGGCCCCCAGGACAAGAAAGACGTGGAGCTCTTGGAATGAGTCCAGAGGAGGGCCACCAAGATGATCAGAGGGCTGGAGCACCTCTCCTATGAAGAAAGGTTGAGGGAACTGGGCTTGTTTAGCCTGGAGAAGAGGAGGCTCCGGGGAGACCTAGTTGTGGCCTTCCAATACTTGAAGGGAGCGTATAAACAGGAGGGGGAACGATTCTTTACGAGGGCAGATAGCGATAGGACAAGGGGGAATGGTTTTAAAATGAGACAAGGGAGATTTAGGTTAGATATTAGGAGGAAGTTTTTCACACGGAGGGTGGTGATGCATTGGCACAGGTTACCCAAGGTGACTGTGGATGCCCCGTCCCTGGAGACATTCAAGGCCAGGCTGGACGTGGTTCTGGGCAGCATGGTTTAGTGATTGGCGACCCTGCACTCAGCAAGGGGAGTTGAAACTCGATGATCTTTGAGGTCCTTTTCAACCCAGGCCATTCTATGATTCTATGATTCTGTGATCTCCAAAAGAAGGAGAAGGTCCTTCCTGCGATCCCTATGGTGGATTGATTGGAAGTTCCAGGTCTAATTTAATAAGGTTCTTTGGCTTTAAAATCTATAAATCCCAACTAACTTTTCTGGAAAAATCCAAATACTAGAGCACATAAATGAGTCCTTGGCCTTCATTGAACATCTTGGGGGTCTCTCTGCAACTGGACTGAATAGAGCATTCCCACTTGGTTTTGATTTCCACCTGCTGGTACAAAATTTGCTCTATTGCTGTCAGAATTCAAATGTTCCCCATGGTTCTTACCTGCTGATTTGAAATCAGAAAGTTGCAGAAAAGCAAACCAGAACATTTCGAACAAAATCCTCCTGCAGCTCAGGTATTCTGTGGACAGGCTCAGAGCCAAAAGGTGTGGTTTTGCTGTGTGCTGCCCTTCTTGGGAACTTGGTGGGCCCGTTTGCCATGTGTGTGCCACATACCTGCATCAGAGAACAGCATCCTCCTCCTGCCTTTCCCCTCACTGCTGCTCCTTGGATTATTTGTTCTCAATGTAACGGAGTTGAGTGCTGGTTGACTGGGACATGACCTGAGCTTTATGTAACGCATTGTGCAATGCACTTTATGTAATCACAGTTTTCTTATGTAATTTATTTGCAGGGCATTCATTGAATCAAAGACCAATTCCTTGTATATGGGAGGAGGCGAAGTGGATGGCCATGGATGTGTTTATCATTTCTGGTCTGCTCACTGCTCAAGAGTGGTGAGGCACTGGAACAGGCTGCCCAGGGAGGTAGGTGGTGGAGTCTCCGTCCCTGGAGGTGTTCAAGAAATGTGGAGATATGATACCAAGGAACATGGTTTAGTGGGCAATATTGGTGGTATGTAGACATTTGGACTAAATGATCTTAGAGGTATTTTCTGATCTTAATGATTCTGTGATTCTGTGAAAGCTAACCCATCTAGCCATGGGCTTGGGGGCTCCTGGTCCACATCCACATCCAGAAAGTTCTCCTCAGGAGGCAGCAAATCTCTTTTCCAGGATACAGAGGAGCATGCTGGGTTGGAAGGGCTTGTGTTGGTCCTTCTGAAGGCCAGGCCTGGAGGGGGCCCAGCTGCAACCACTGCTTATAGAGGGAGGCCCAGGCACAGCCTTCCTCCTGGCAGCCTCAGTGAGGCATTTGGAGTCAACCCACACCTATTCTTCTCTAAGAGGGCTGGAAGTCTACCAGAAATGGGTCAGGAAAGTGAGGTGGGAGAATGAGGATATGATTCAGGCTGTGAGCTGAGGATGTGACCCCTGTGGAATGAGATTAAAATCCAGTCCCTCCTGGCAGCTGTAGCCCGAATGCACAAATCGTGTCTGCTGTTCATGTTGCCCACTGAGGTGGTTAATCCATGAATGGGGCCTCATCCTTGCCTGAGGAGTGGAAGCATCCACACCCATGCTGAGGCAGAACAGCTAATGGGCTGGAAACAGCAAATGTAGATGCCAAATTTAAAAAAATAGCTATGGGGCCCATGGGCTCCTCTCATGAAACATGCTCTGGCTCAGCAGCACTGCTGGGCCCTCATGCAGATGTGCACAAGCTGTTCCAGGGCTGAGGAGAGGGGTCATAAGATGGGGGAGTACAGAATCACACAGCCTCACAGACAGTGCTCTGCAGCCTTCCTCTCACCTAGTGGGGAAGAGGTCAGGTCTGCTGAGATGGCTGGGGATGTGTTGAAAGTGTGGTCTTGAAGAGGGGTGGGTTGCACAGCTTCAAGGTGCCGTAGGGCCCTCATCTTTCTCCTTCATGTTGCAGAAGCTGTCTGTGGAAGAAAATTGGGCACGTAATATTCTTTTGTACTCCTTGAAATAAAAAGTATTTCACAACAATGTGGAAGGAGAACCTGACACCTGGCAGTGTATGAGCTGGGAGGCTGGCAGATTTTCAGGTGTGTGAGCAGTGTTCTGTACAAAAAACAACAGTGGGGAGGGCTGCAGGGCTTTTGGGTGCTAAAGCACTCACCCCACAGTAGTTGAAGCCTAATTAGTAAGGGAGATCCTAGTGATTATGAGAAGCAAAAAAGATACACAGATAATTTGATAGGCCTTTGCTTTGCCTTAATCGGTGACCTGAAATGTCTGAGAAGCTTGATGCAAGTTAAAATATTCTTCAGTGTAAAGAGAAATAGAAGAGAGAATTTTCACGAGATGGTCATTACTAAATGCGTCATGGATTCACGCGGCCTGTCCTGACCACCTCTGCAGGAGGTGGTGTGCTCAGGACTCACCTGGGAGCGTGATGTGTGCAGGACACCCCACATGAGACACCTCACTTGGCTGCTGTCCATTTAGCATTTCAGGTGCTTGGTCAAAAGTCTCCAGATTTTATTCTTTTCATAAAGCTGGACAATTTCCTGAGAGTTCCCTTCATCCATCCTCCTGTTACTTGCTGCTCTTTTGTTTGGAATTTCAGCTGCAGCTGAATCATAGAATCACAGAATAGTTTGAGTTGGAAGGGACTTTAAGAGGTCGTCTGGCCCAAATCCCCCACAATGAGCACGGACACCTACAGCTCCATTAGAACTCCGTACAGCCTGACCTCTCCAGGGGTAGGGCATCCACTACCTCTCTGAGCAATCTGTTCCTGTGCTTCACGAGACTGATCGTAACCTTTTTCCTTATATCCAGTCTAAATTTGCTGTTAGTTTGAAATAATTTCCCCTTGTCTTATCACAACAGTCTCTACTACAGAGTCTGTCCCCTTCTTTCTTACAGCCTCCTTTTGATACTGACAGGCTGCTCTCAGATCTCCCTGGAGCCTTCTCTTCTCCAGGCTGAACCAGGAGGTGTTCCATCCCTTGGATCTTTTCTATGGCCTTCCTCTGGACGTGCTCCACCAGATCTATGCCTCTCCTGTACTAAGTAGTCCACATCTGGATGCAGTACTCCAGATGAGGTCACACAGCACAGAGAAGAGGGACAGAAGATCTGAAACACATATGAAGTGCCAGGATGACCCTGATGGTTTCCTGGTCATGGTTCCAGACAGACACCACAACTTTTTTAACCACCTTACCCACAAAGGCACAGAGCCTCAGGAAGATGTTGAAACTCCACTCTTCTAGGAGCTTACAGGGTCACTACCTTTGTACAGGTGAACTGTTAGGTGAAAACAAATGTTGTGTCAAAGCCAGATTTCTATGTTGAGTGCTGCCATGGGGCAGGTTGTGCTGGGTAATGGCTCAGGCATTAGGAAAGCTATGCTTTTCTCATCTGCTTGTGGGAATCTCTGCATTCTCCAAAGACAACCTGAGCCATGTGATGCCAGCATCACAAACACATGTTCACTTGTGCAGGTTGTTACGAAACATGCATTCTTTGGCCATCATAATTCAAAGATGAGAGAATCAGTAGATGGTGAGAGAATATCCAACTTAGAAGTAAAGACTGAAATAAAAAATAAGCAATGTGACTCACTGCAGATGGAACATGGTTTGTCAGTGAGTTGCCTACTTCGTTGGTCAGGTCTCTCAGTGGAGCGGTTAAAGTAAGCAATGTTCTGAATAACTCAAAGGCTTTTTTCCTCGTAGATGTCATCACAGAGTTCCATCTGTTGGCGTTATAGGAAAAACCATTGTACAGTTGCTGTACCCAGCCTTGTCAGCTGTTTGCTCACTATTTGGAGCATGACCTGAGTAGGAAAACAAAGCTACAAAGGGCCTGGAGCACAAGTCTTATGGGGAGTGGCTGAGGGAACTGGGATTGTTCGGTCTGCAGAAGAGGAGGCTCAGGGGAGACCTTATCACTCTCTACAACTACCTGAAGGGAGGTTGTGCTGAGGTGCTGAGGAGTGTGTTGGCTGCCTCTCCCATGTAACATGATAGGATGGGAGATGATGGCCTCAAGTTGCACTGGGGTAAGTTCAGGTTGGATATCAGGAAAAATTTCTTCTCAGAAAGAGTGATGAGGCATTGGAACAGGCTGCCCAGGGAGGTGGTGGAGTCACTGTCCCTGGAGGTGTCAAAGAAATGTGGAGATGTGGCACTGAAGGACATGGTCAGTGGGCATGGTAGGGATTGGTTGATGGTTGGACTTTGTGATCTTGGAGGTCTTTTCCAACCTTAATGATGCTATGGCTCAGCATTCAGTACAGATGTGGGAACTGTCCCTTTTACAGATGGGGGAGAGGAAGACAAGCAGTTTGGAAGACTGCAGCTGTATTGAAAAGGCTTTGCAGGTGCTATAGTAATAATCTGCTGACCATAAGTCAACAGCGTCATGGTGTTGCAGAAAAGAAAGGAAAAGTTAAACATCCCTGGGAAGTGTAAACAGCAGCATTGTTTGCAGGACACCTGAAATAGCTCCAACAGCCTGTTGTTGTAGACAATACCTATGTTTTAGTAATGTGACCAGCTCTGGGCACTGCCCAGAGTACGGGAAAGATATGTACCATTGGGAGAATGTCCAGAGGAATGTGACTCAAGTGACTGGAGGGTGTAAAACATGACGCATGAAGAAGGACTGAAGAGACTGGTGTTGTTTAGTCAAGAGCAGTGATTTTTTTGATCTCCGGTCTATCATCTTCTGATCTATTTTTAAAGGGTCTGGGAGAGGTAGCTAAGAGCAGCACATTACTATGTACTGCTGAGCTGTCTACAAAAACAATATCTCTAAAATGCTCTGTACTTGCAGGACAGCTTATTTGGGATCCAGCATTGAACTGAGAGATTGCAAACCACTGTTGTTACAGAGGTGGCTAAAAGGGACTTGGTGCCTCTTTTTGAATGCATGAAATGCAGTTGATGAAAGAAGTTGTTCTCCTGGTGAGACGGGCAGAAAGTTAGGAGACTGCACTATGGAATCACAGAATCACAATATCGCAGGGGTTGGAAGGGACCTCAAAAGAATATTTAGTCCAACCTTCCTGCTAAAGCAAGTTCCCTACAATAGGCCACACAGGTAGGCACCCAGATCTTGAGTATCTCCATAGAAGGAGACTCCACAGCCTCTCTGGGCAAGCTGTTCCAGTGCTCCATCACCCTTACTGTAAAGAAGTTCTTCTGCATGTTGGTACAGAACTTCTCATGTTCAAGTTTTAGGCCATTGCTCCTTGTCCTATTGCTGCACACCACCAAGAAGAGCCTGGCCTCATTCATTTGACTCCCACCTCCCTTTAGATATTTATAAACATTTACCAGATCCCCTCTGAGTCTTCTTTTCCCCAGTCTGAACAGACCCAGGTTACTCAGCCTTTCCTCATATGGGAGATGCTCCAGGCCCTTTATCATCTTTGTGGCCCTCTGCTGGATTCCTTCTAGGAGATCCCTGCCTTTTAGAACTGGGGAGCCCAGAACTGAACACAGTGTTCTACATTTGGCTTCACCATGGCAGAGTCGAGGGGAAGGATCACCTCCTTCTACCTGCTGACCACACTCTTTTTAATGAACCGCAGGACACCATTGGCCTTCTTGGCCACAAGGGCACACTGCTGGCTTATGGCCAACCAGTTGTCCACCAGGACCCCCAGGTCCTCCAAAGTTCATCTCCAGCAGGTCATCCCTTAACCTGTACTGGTGCATGCAGTTATTCCTCTCAAGGTGCAAGACTCTACACTTGCTCTTGTTAAACCTCATCAGGTTTCTTCCTGCCCAACTCTCCAGTCTGTCCAGGTCTTGTTGAATGGTAGCACAGCCTTCTGGTATCAACCACCCCTCCCAGCTTTGTATCATCACCAAACTTGCTGAAGGTGAACTCTATGCCTTCATCCAGGTCCTTGATGAAGATGTTGAACAAAACTGAACCCGGCACCAACCCCACTGTAGCAATGGAGATGTAGGGGTGAAAATGTTAAGGACAGCAGGACTACTAAGTGCTGGAATGTGTTATCTGGGCAGTCTGGAGATTTCTGGTATAGGGAGCTCAAAGAAAAGGGATAGATAAACATCTCTCAGTAATCTGAAGGATAGGAATGACCTCTTGGCTCTCAAGGTTATCCTGCGTCCCGATTCTCTATTATTTTATAACTAGTGCTAATTTACAGTCTCTGATATTCAATATATTCATAAACGCTCTTGAGAAGGAAGTGAGAAATGGTCAAATTATCACTTAACTGGTTGCTTCCTTTTCTGGATTAGAAAAAGTGTATTGAGCAACACTAACCCACTAATCCAACCCCAAGTATCAACAGATTGCTGGGCAGACCTCCCTACGTCTATTATTCTGTGATTTTGCATCACAAGACTGGCATGTTGATCCTGAGAGTTAAATAGAGTGACCTCAGATACTTTTTATTTGCAGCATCTGATCTGAGGCTAATTTCCCACAGTGCTGACAAACAAACCTGGAGCATTATCCACCTCTCCTCTGCCTCATGCTGTCTTGAATTTGACCTGGCAGCAACAAGACAAAACGTGATTCCAGGAAGGGCAGGCAGAAACTTTGGCTGTGATGCTTTTGCTGCTGTTAGATTAAGATCCAATTCCCCCCCAAAACATTTGCTGTTGTTTGAAGAAAGCAAAAGCTGCAATTGTTCACAACAATGTCGGTATTTGCTAGTGAGGGGAAATACCTGAAAGAGAGTAAAAGCCCTGTTGTACGTGCAGCTTTGTCGGAGAGGTAGTGCATCATGCGAGGGACCTTACCAAGAGGCAGGAGAAAGAGTGAAAGAGCTGATGGACCTGGAAGTTGGTTTGAGGAGAGAGTATCAAACGAGGGTGAGGCAGGTGAGGTGAGACACTTGAACTTCTTAAGAACAGATTCAAGAACTCTGAATAGTGCAGGGGCTGGGGCTTACTTTCTTTGCTTTTTTGGTTCTATTCCAGATGCACTCACTGCAGTTCATCTGCTTCTTTTCTTGCTTCTTGTCTCGCCAGTCCTTGACTGCTGTGTCTGAAAGACTTTGAAAAGTTGTAGCACAGTTTAGAAGTAGGGCAGATGTTACGTTGCTGGCATGCAATAACTCATTGCCTCGCATTAACTTTATGGTGCTGGTGCAAGTGGATCTCACCTCAGTGCAGACACCACTCGGGGCACTTCGATGTGCTGCCTGATTTTTCTCAACAGTCTTTTTTAATCCTGATTCATGGAGAGGGTTTTCTAATCCAGAGCATTTCACTTGTATCTCTGACCAGGACTTCTGTGGAAATGCGATCAAAGGTAAAGATATTTTGTAGGGTGATCTGCTGTTGAAGCAGACAGAAAGCAGTGTTTCATGCTAGCTGCTAAGGAGTGACTCCAGAAAGGCTTTGCAGGGATTACTGCTCTGAGCAGGCTCACCTTTTAGCCCAGATTTGTAGATGAGATGCTGCATGGTGTCATCAGTAGCTAACAGGGTTCACAGACAGCAGTACCATTTCCTTGTTGGAGAATCCTTGTGGGCATGTCAAGGATAAACTCTTAGTTTCAGTGGAGAAGCATGAGTGCTGTTAATCATTGCCATGAAATCAAAGTAACTAGCCAAAGCACAAACCAAAGCCTACTGGTTTTCCTTCTAATGGAAATTTTGTTTATGCTTCATCACAAGGAAAACATATCCCATACAATGAGGAGATTAGCAGAAAGGTACTGAATTAGATAGAATGTTTAAAAAACACATTAACATTTGTAAAGATGTCAGTCTGATTCTTGTGAAGTGTTTAAAAGCTTTGACCCACCCATACTGCAGAAGTCTCTGATACATCATTTTGCTGAAACTTTGCTGAGTCTCACAATTGGGCTGTGAGATAAGCTCATTTATTTCAGTTATTCCTTCTGCCAGGATTGTTTGCAGAGAGGGTGTGATGAGTGCTGAGGGATGAGGATTGAGGTCACATTTACATGTTCAGTTTAGAGGGCTTTTTACAATCACTTCTTTTCAAAGACCCACAGAAGAAAGAAAATACAATTCCTTTCTGCTTGTCTGGATCTGAAGCAAGCTGTTGTGTTGCTTTAGTGTCCTTACGATGACTCAGTGCCCTCATGGGATTAACCTGTTGAAATTTTCAGCTCATGGCTTTTTGGACTCTCATTCTTACAGAAACAATTTTTGTTTCTCCTTCTTCTTGAGCAGAGAAATCATCTGAATGGATTTCAGTTTGGTGAGATGTAATTCTAGACTTCTTAGGGTCTTAGAGGTGTGGAAATTTTACTCCAGATAAACCGGAAGGACAGTACTATTTGTACGAAAATCCTCCCATATTGTCTTTTTAATGACATTAATTGAAGAAGATCTTGACAACAAAATCCTCCTTGAAAATTCCACCATTTTTTTTTCCTAAAGTCCTTTGGATCTTTCTGAATTTTCTAAGGATGTTTCCTACACTCCGCCTGGCAAACAATTTCCTGATTCATACAAATTCTCTGCATTCTGTTAGTGATCGTGCTAACAATTGTTTTTCTAGGGAGTTTGCCATATGCAACATAAACCCTCTCAGATTTACATAGTCAAGCAATGAAGGGGTAATTACATGAATGTATTTGTATCAGATTAAAAAAAATCCACACTAAACTTCTTCAAAGAGTTTTGTCATCATGGTCAGTTAAGGAAAAACCAAGGGTAATTAGAATCTCTAATCAGAAAGGTAACCGAAGTCTGTAGAGAACTTTCCATCCACTTATATGTTTGAGATATTTCAAGGCTATAAGGTTCCTCTGGCAGAATATATTTTTCATACAACCTGTGCTTCCTTACGTAAACTACTGTTTTTTTCCAACTAGCATCCTTCTCAAGGAGAATGTGGGCTTGTGTTTTTTCTGACACAGATAATGACTATAATAACACCTTCCTACGACTTTGCTCCCAGCCAACAAGCAATGTAATATTTCTTGCACAATAGGATCTCCATGAAAATATCTTACAAAGCTTGCTTTCTGTATGTAGATGTTGTGTCTCTATTAATTCTGATGTCTTGTCTGCGTAGGAGTTATCTTTCCATAAGATGACATTAATTGTTTCCTTGTCTTTTGGACCAAAGGGTCCCTGGTTTTAAAACCTGGTATGTTTACAAGCTGTATGTAAAGGTTATTTTTTTGGCTAGTGACCAGATCCAGGTGAATGTCTTGATCTTTCTTTGCTCTGCATGCCTATTAACACACACTCCAACACCATGTCTCGACTAGGAGGTAGCAATTAATTTAGTGCTTCCAAACTACCTCACAAGTCACCTGGGGTCGTTTGTGTTTCTTTCTCCAACTTGATGCAAAATAGCTTGCATTTTTCATGGTTTCCAAAAGACATCTCCAGTACAGAAGGAACTTGAGCAGAAGGGTGCTGTTAATGGCCCGGCAACACTGGCCCTGTTCTCCTTGCTGAATCACGTGTGTTGTATCAGCTGGGGCATTAGTCAGAGAACAGGACTGAGGGGGCGATGGTAACTCCTTGCTCCTTCCTTTTACCGCACTTCCCTCACTCTCGCTGGCATTCCATTGCCCTGCATTGCCCCTGCCAGAGGCAGGCTGCTGAACACGTGCATGTCTCTTGTTCCCAGTCAGGGGCTCATGCCCTTGGGTTTATATGAGGCGACAGGTCTGTGTTTCTGTTGGGTCCTGGCAGGTGGAAACCACAATGTCCATGTCTATCCGAGCAAAGGCAACACTTCTACCATGCAAAGCCCTTGTACATTCAGTGCTGTTTTTCCCTACATTTGCAGCAACTCGTAAAGCCTTCATTTGTGAAAATGATACCAGCACATACTGGAGCTGGCAGACCACAAATACCGGCATTAGCACCTTGGTGGTGACTGTGGACCCGCACTCTCCCTGAGAAGCATTGAACAGAACATGCCAAATTGGAATGGACCCATAAGGGTCATTGAATCCCCTGTGTGTGTAGGTGTCCCAGGCGTGTCTGCACGTCTGTCCTTGACTCCCCCCAGCTTCTCTGTGCTTTTTTGGAGTTGTAGCACATGCAGTTGATCACCGCACTACAGCCCCAGCCTCATCAGTGACAGGCATAGCAAAATAGTCACTTCCTGTGCCCCGGATCTGGCTCTCAGGTCCACATTACCCATAAAAACTTTACCTTTCCTTGCCTGTGCACCATAGCCTTGTAGTTTGTGATCAAGCCCACACTGTCTCCAGACGCTGCTTTTGCTGTCTTGCATTTGAGTCCTCCTCTCTGACTGTGGAATTTGATTTTCCTGAATTTCCTTTGATTTAAGAAGGTGATTTATATCTTACCAGCGCCTGTTCTCCAAAGCTCTCCCAGACTCCCTTGTAAGCATCCTATTTTTCTGCCTGTGAATTAATAAAAGCGCAGACCAGAAGGCTGCTCCCTCTCAGTCTTTGTTTGAGACATTCCCAGCTTTGGGAATGCATTGTATGACAATATTTCTGAGTGCAGGTTTTTTTAACCAGAATTGCAGCTGTGCTCCGTTGATTTTCTATTAGAATTTCTCGCAGGACAGTGCCAAGAGTGGTATCTCTTCTCCAGATTCCTTCCAGAACACGGGTAATCTGCCAGGAAACAGGTTTGATTGCACGTGATTTCTTCTCAGCAAACTCATGTTGGTGCAGCTATCACCTCATTGCTTTCCCAGCACTTACAAGTGGAGCACATAATAGAGCAGTTGGGGATCCTTCCAGGTATAGAGGGTGGCTTGACTGAGCTGGGTCTGCTGATGTCCTCCCGGGACTGCTTTTTAAAGATAGATATTGTGTTTACCTTGCAGCAGTCCAACAGGAATGCCAAGAGATCTCAGAGATAATCACTAATGGGTCCAAAGTGTCTCTGGGTGTTTCCTTAAGTACCCTCAGTTTATTAGACTCTGCACACTGGGATTCGACCTGTGTTTTTCCTGTTCTGAACCCTTCTCCAATCCCTTATTAGCAATTCCTGTTGCTAGCAGCTTGCCTCAGTTAACCTTTTCCTAGGTGTGAAGCACAGCATCAGCTGTACCAGCTTTCTCTCAGTTCCTTACTATTCTTTTTTTTTTTCTGTAAATAATGGGTCTGTATTTCTTCACCTTCTGCTTATTCCAGTGTAACTGAAGAACCTTTTCTATGCAGCCCATCATATATCTCACTAGTTTATAAACCTTTTCATGCATTTCAGCCTATCTGAATTTATCCTTGCCTCCCCGGGCTTTTCCTTTGTCTTCACCTTTACACGAATGACAGCATTTCTATTTGTTGTACAGTTGCTTTGTGATTCCCATGTCACCGAGTGGTGTCTGATGCAGTCACTGTAAACTCTTCCTGTACTTCCTCTGTTCCATGTGCATCAGGACAGTTTGTCTTTGTGCTTAACTAAGGGCATATTCATGTGATTGCAAGGGAATTAAGTCAGCACATCATAAGAAATTATTACCTGTCAGCTGAAGTATAGTAATTGACTCTCTGCCTGTGTTTGAGCCTGTCCTCGTTGTGAAATTAAATGGGCTAGTTTAAGCACCTCCATGTCTGGGTTAAGCAAACTGATTTCATTTCATTTACAATGAACTAATCTTTTGCTTATGGTCAATTGTCACACCAGCTTATTGGCTGTAATGACTTCTGATGCACTAACTGATCTCTTGTGATGATGTAAAACAATTCATAATATCTTTCAGTAGCACGCAGGCTCTCTTGCACTTGCTTTATTGACGTAGGCTTTTTTTTCCTAAGGTAAATTCCCCAAGTTTGTTCATAGCTCCTTTAAAAAAATCCAAACATTATTTATGCTTTAAATCCACTCTGTGGTGTCTCTGTCCTCATTCTGGTACTGCCACATGAGATCCAACTGCACAAGTGACACAGGAAGGCTGGCAAAGGGCAGTTCAATTTGATCCAACAGAAAAGCAAAGAACTCACTATCTTTTCTGTCATTGCCTCCTCTGACTTGCAGAACATGCAAGAGAGCTTCTACCTGAGACCCTGTAGACAGCTGTCAGTCCTGTCTGTTTTGATGGAGGCATCTTCCAATGCTAACCCATTGGTCAGAGCCACTTGAGATGTCTTAGAGGAAGAAGCTGTGGGATCTGATAGATGGTGGAAGATGAGGATTAGGTGGCCTCACCTTCACAAGGCAACATTGGTATTTCCTTTCTCCTCCTTTCCTCTCTGCATTTGTGTTGTAACTTTCACCATGGCACAAAATGCAGCTAGAGCAGGGTTCAGATATTTGCACGCTCCTGACCTATCCAGCAGTCCAGGACAATTTGCAGGCATCATTTTCAAAAATAAAGCTAGATCTAGCTTGCCCTCATAAGTAGGACTGAGTTGAACACAGAAACACTAAAAGGAGGTCCACTCCTGGGGGTCAATATGTAGCACTGCTGAGATGTTTCTAGTGGGATCTCCTTGCAAGGGGTATTGGGGGGGTTCAGCTTCTCTGAAGTGAACTGAGGTCACCTGTTTGGAAAAGACAGATACAGGGAACAAGACGAGATGCAGTGGGGTGTGTGAGAGCGTGTAAGAGTAGTGAGTATGGGAGCTAGGGCAAATGAGACAATACATAGACGGGGTGGAGTTGTTCAGATGGAAATCTACCTCTTCTTAGCTGGAGAAGCATAAACAGGAAGATGCTGTGACTAATCATTTATTTATTTTTGCTTCTTGTTGGACAGTAAGGGATAGATTGGATGTCTGCAATTTACTTTTTGATTCTGCATTCACTGGGGGACCAGGCAAGTTCACTCTTTAATGATCTCTGCTGTAATCTCAAGATCCACACCCTAGAGTCAGAAGTGTTTGTAGCCACTGGTATGTCTCCTCTCAGGACCTCCAGGCAGAACAGACAGAAGTGGAGATCAGACTGCAGGCCTAGAGTCAAGCGTAACACCTACCTTTTAATCCTTTTTGTTTCTTTTTAGCACAGTTTAGTCTTATTTATGCTGAAGTCATTGAAGCTGTTGGCCTAGATTCTGTGATAGAACTAGTGTTATAATGTGGACATGACCCAGATTTGTTCATGGCTACAAAACAGATCTTGCAAGAGGCTGCAAGAATAAACTCTGCTAATTAAGACTTAGATTTTCCATCAAAAATGTTAAGGGCACTCAGATTGAAAGTAAGCAATTGGTTTTCATAAGAAGGCAACCCAATAAATGTTAGTCCTTAATGGAGATCTGGGCCCAGACACGATTGTTGAGGCCTTAAAAGTTTGTTCATTGAGTTGTTTTGAAACAGATGGTTCCAAGTGCTTTTAACAGATGAATGAAAAAACACTGTAGCCATGTAAAATAATATCCCTGAAAAATCAAGCCATCTTCAAGATATTTGTTCTATCTGAATGACTGAGTTCATCTCAAACCTTCAGTAGGATCCTGGGAGTGCAAAAGACTGAATATTACTGCTCTGCATCTGATTTCTTGGCTTGTCAGCAGCCTCATCTTGCACATTACAGAGTAGCACCACCTTGCGTAACTCCTTTGGACCAGTACGTTATAGTCACTTTTATTAACAGAAGACCCCTAAAAGCAAATGAGCTTATATGCGTGGATCATTTATTTGTAGCTTAGAACCATTGCTGTTCTCCTAAGGACCTCTTCAGAGAAGTTTATCTGTCCTCATCTTGTGCCCTTCCCTGAATATATGATAGCTGCCCGGGCTGTGCACAGTATATGCACCTGGGACTGAACAGAACGGCAGAGGAAGTCACCATAGCTCAGAGGCACCTGGTGCTCTGCAAGTGGCCAAGCAGGAGGCGCAGCCACAGGATTCCTGGTTGCTCTTTCATGCCCTCATTAGGAAGATAATTTTACACATCAATCTAAGTGCGAGGCTGCAATTTGAGGTGTTTAGAGATGATAGAATACCTAAGAGATACGGTAGGCCCTCTGAGATTGCACAGTAATTTCAAGGTACCTATAAAATCCCTGGAAGCCTTTGCACCATAAATCTCTTAATTGCCTGTGGCATGAATTTCCCAAACCCAGCCTGTGCTTTCCTCCAAGAATCTCTAGACCCTGTCCACCTCAAGGAGCTGCATCAAGTTCAGTGCCACCCGTCCCTCTTCAGAGTCCTACATCTGTCTAATAGAGCTTGTCTAGATTTGCCTCTTTATCAATAAAGTCAGTCCCTTTTGCTCCATCACACTGTAAGCCCTAAATGCTCATTAATCAGAGCGTGCCACCCATTTGGTCCTTGCTTGTGGAACACCCTCCCTGCTCTAGACCTCTGACCACAAGCCAGTTCAAAGTTCAGTTCAAAACTCAAGTCTGTCATTCTGCAATAATGTGTCAATTCATACTAATGACAAAATATTCATCTTGGTTTCCTTTCTACCTGACTATCATGTTCTTCAGTCCTAGATGTTGTTCTCCCTGTCTGTTCCTCTCCTGTCTCTCAAGAAAAAATGTAGAGCTCTTGGAATATGTCCAGAGGAGGGCCACGAAAATGAAATGAGGGCTGGAGAAGCTTTCCTACTAAGACAGGCTGAGGGAGCAGGGCTTGTTCAGCCTGGAGGAGGCTCCAGGAAGACCTCACTGTAGCCTTCCAGTACTTGAAGGGAGCTTATAAACAGGAGGGATCAATTTTTTACACGGGTGGATAGCATTAGGACAAGGGGGAACAATTTTAAATTAAAAGGGGGGGATTTAGATTAGATGAAGGGGGAAATTTTTCACTGACAGGGGGGTGAGGTGCTGGCACAGGCTGCCCAGAGAGGTTGTGGATACCCCATCCCTGGAGGTGTTTAAGGCCAGGCTGGATGTGGCACTGGGCAGCCTGATCTGGTGCCTGATTTAGGAATTGGGAATCCCACCCATGGTGGAGGAGTTGGAACCTGGTGAACTTTGAGGTCCCTTCCAACACAAGCCAGTCTATGATTCTATGATTTCAAGCACACTGTAATGCTAACTTATGTTTATTACAAGTTTGTAGTTATTCACAACATTTTTTACAGCCTTGATTATTACTCTGTGTCACGTGGTCTGTCTCTCAAGGACACAATTTTAAAACACATGACTCATTCCTAGACACACATTTCCCCAGTGAGCTCTTTGGCAAGATGGGCTTTTGCTTGTCTCCATGGACTTTCAGAGTGGTCATGGCTTTGACATCAGTGTGGCCCAGTTTGGGCTCGGCCCTGGGATGTCAGGTGCCTTTGCGCATGCACACACACACAGAGATGCACGTGTGTCACTGTACAGGATCATCTGAACTCTACACATCTACCAGCATTCATCTTCCTTCTGAGTCATGGCTGAAGGAGATAAGGAGCTGGTTTTGCTTTTGGCTTTGTGATAGTAAGTAAACAGGAATTAGCATTTTGCAATTGTATAGCTGCATGAATTGGAGGTCTGGAAGCACTTACTTAACATTAATTAGTCATTAATGCATAGCCCACATGAAGTGGATAAGGATTTATGGTGCAGAAGGTGAAACTGAAGCAGAAATAATATTAAGACCAGGCAGGTCAAACTCCTCTCAGAAAGGTTTGCAGTGCCTGGGTGCCTCTCAAACCCCAGTGCAGACCCAATTTGAAGACAGCAGAGATAAAACTGGGACTAAAATGCTGAGGACAAAACCCTGCCCATTGTCCCCCAAAGTTCAGGACAGAGCCCTCCGAGGTTAACTGAGGCCTCAGCTCCCGTGGATTTGTTCCTATTCACTGTCTTGGCTGTTCCTACTTTTGCTGATGCTGGATGCTTGGCTAATCACTAAGTTCTCAGTGCAACAGTTGCAGCAGGTGTGTAACAGAGCCAGAGTAGTGGAGTGAATCTGGGTCTTGGCTAGATCTGGCCTGACTTAACATTTTCAGAATCATCCATATGACTTAAGAGTCAAAGGCCAGCTGAAGGAACAGAGTCAAAGTTTGGAGTAAAGGAAGATGTGACTAGACACACTGCATGGGATTTAAAACACACTGATGTCTTACTTGTAAGGCTAGATTCTATTGCCTAAATGTAGGTGCCTAAGGCCCTTCGAGATGTCCTCAGTCTCCTGCATGTCACCTTGCTGCTGTTTGGAAGGAGAAGACTCTCCCAAAAGTCTCAGTTAGATCTGCTAATGGGCTTGAATAGCCAAGAGCACCTCAGAGACACTCATTTTTAGATATCTGAGCTGTGCCTCAGATATATCCAGCTTAGTAGCCTGTGTTGTCAGTGCATGTCCAGAATGTGGTTCACACATTCAAGTCTGTTTCTCTGGAGATGTAGCCCTATCTCAGACACTGAGTAAAGTGGTGTAAACACCCTCGGAAAGGCCTTTGAAGTTCTCTGGTTGAGAAGAGGAACAGCCTCACTGCAGGCCCTACAATTCCCATCAGAACATGTGGTCTCCCAGTTATCATCTCTAAGGCTCATTGTACCTTGAGCTTCCCTTTTACTGTTGTTCTCACCCCAGTGTTGGCTCTGTTGAAATCAGTATCACCAGGAGGATTTATACCAGCAACCCAAATACTGGTCCCCTGAGACTTGGTCCTGGTTTCCCTCAATGCCAACTGATGCTAACTGTAATGCTAACTGACTTGCTACTTGCATATACATCTTGCCTGAGTAGAAGAGATCTGCATGACAATGGTGTGGGAAGATCAGGGTCAGCTGAGTGTCCCCTCACTTTGTATGAGTGTACACAAGTATTGGGTAGACCTGCTACCTCCTACAGGAACTGCTGTATATTTTGATGATCTCAGCTAGGGCAATGTATATGGCTTGGAAACTACCTGCTTTGGGTGCGCACTGTTTTCTTTTCCAAGTGTTAACCTTCCTCGCCATTGAGTTATGTGACCGAACACTTCCAAGAGGATTTAATTTGAAAGATTTATCTTAACATTCTCACTGTCAGTGTACAATGCTGGATGCCAGCATGAGCTGAACTTGAATGTACAGCACTGAGTCCTCTGAAAATGGTAACCTGGGGAGCATGAAGAGGGAGACCTACAAGACTTTACTCTGTGCCAAGCTGGAGAGGGAATAATGTCTCCGTCCTGCTGTCCTGCTCCAAAGACTCGAGGGATCCAAATGAAGTGCTCCTGTTGGTAGGTAGTGACTGCCCTGGGAAGGCCGAGGTCCTGATGGGCCTTGGACCAGGGCTGAGCTGTGTGTAGATAAGAAAGGAGCAGAGAGAGGAAAAGAGAATATGCAGGAGCTGCTCACAAGTTGAGCAAAGCTCATTGCACACTCCAGATGAGTGAAAGATGGTTGGAGACTGTATCTTCATGTGTGAACACTAAGAGTGCACGGCGAGGCTGTGTGAATCAACTTCAAGTTGGTACTGTTTAATGTAGGGCTGGACTTAAAAGCCTTAATAAACTTCTTTTAATATGTGCTTCTGGAGCAGTTCTCTGTGGCTTAAAAACACCCAACTGATCAAAACTCAGTGCTTACTCAGTCCTCATGATTCACCACCACTACCTTCCTCCAGCAGAGTCCTGGGAGCCCAAGAGGACCGGTTGGTGGGAAGCCCTGGTCTTGTATTGAAGTGGGGGTAAAACACGTGCTGCATAAAAGTCTTCTTGAGTATCTCTTATGACAGCAGAGGACAGAGTGAGACTCAGGCTCTTGTTGAGTTCAGCAGCATAGCCTGTAGTGGTTGATAGAGACTTGTATCCTTGGATTCCTTCCTTTTTGGAACATCTCTTCCCATTTGTTCCACTCTTTTTGCCTTCTCCCATGTTTCCCTGCCCAGTTATGGCTTCCAGTCCCTCAAGCTCTAAAATGGTGTGTGTTCTGCTTTTTGATGCATTTCTCCTGAGAATCTCCCCTCTCTTTAACTCAGACCCTTTCTCTACTGAGCCTCAGTTCTCTCCTTGAGTTTCTGGATTAAAATGTCTCTGCACACAACTGATCCCTCTGCTGTTTCTCCCAGGTCCCTTATCAGCTGCATGCACACCTCTTCTCTGGCCCCAGTTGCAGACACCGTGTTTCTGATGCCAGCTCTCCTGGAGCCCTCCCTCCCATCTGCCTCCCACCCCATTCTCTTCTACCACCCCTCTGGGCTGGCAGCCCCTGCCACCTGATCCAGCCACTCCTGGGTTCCAGTGCCCTCTTGTCTGCTTTGGTTTCTCTCTGATGAATCACAAGGTGGTTTCTTCAAGAAAGGCTTGCCCTGGTATCCCATCCCAACCTCCATCTCTATCCCCACCTCCATTCCTCTCCTCTCCAACTCTTTCTCTTCTCCCTTTTCAATTCTCAGTGTTTTCTGGGGGAATAGATCTATTCTCTCCTTGGGGTTGGTGTGGTGAGCAGACTTGTCCTCCCTAGGAACTGCAGGAATGTTCAGAATAGATGTGGAGGAATTTCAATTCAATTTCAGGAGACTCTTGTTGCCAGAGATCATCGAAGTCTCTGCTGAGGACATCTGGGATGCACCTGGACCACACTGTGGTGGATTTTCATCAGTGGGCAAAATCACTTACCTACATGCCTTCCTCCCAGACACATTTTGAGTACAAAATCCAAAGCAGAGTCTTTTGCAGAGCTTTTACAAGCATGATTTTAAGATGGGAAAAGAAGTATGTTTGCTACTAGTTGACTTGTGGAAGCACTTGGCAGCTAGAGGTGTGTATATGTGCTTTAGGCAAACAAACAAGACAGAAATCACTCAACCCACAGCAGTGTCTGTTTGGCAATGCTGTGGGGAAGCTGGGGAGCAGAACAACAGGCTATGCTGGCAGCATGCTTCGCATGCAAAAACACTGCCAACCCCTTTTCCCTGAAGGTGCTTGGTCCATGGCTGGTGTGCAAGGACACCTACATCCAGATGTGGGAGTCTGGCCATGTCTGACAGCACAGGCATGGCAAAAAGGGAGGGAGGATGAGTGGAAGATAAATGCATGACCTCAAATGGAGGGAATAAAGAAATATCAGCTAGACCTGCTGGGTTGGTTGAAATTCTTGTTTCGGGCTTGGACAGGGTGTTTAGATACATTCCTCACTCTGCTCATGAGAGCAGAAAAATGTCTCTCATCTTGAAGCATGACCCTGCAAACGCATCCTGTCCTGCTTAGGTGGGAGGACTCGGGTGTCTGGGCCCTGTGCTGGGGCAGTGCCTGTCCCGTGGCTCCGAGGCTGCTCTGCCTCGTGCAACTCTGCATTCAGCAAGAGAGGACTCGCCGCCGGCGCTGCCGTCAGGTAAGGGAGGGGAGGCAGTAGAAGGTTTCCCAGTCATAAAGGTGTTGCACAATTAATTATTCTGGCTTGGGTCCACATCCCTGGAGCTCCAGGATGCCACACAACATGACTAGTGCAGCAAGAGGGAAGGAGCAGCCCAGCTAAGCCCCAGGCTAGCAAATCACTTCTGCTTGCATCTCTCTTTCCAATGGAGTGAATGCTCCTTTCAAAGGGGGACATGATGGAGCATGTTCTGGAGCAACATCCCCTGCAGTTTGTGGGCAAGTAGGGAAGACTTCCAGCTGTGTCCTTCCTTCCCTCCAAGAGACACTGCACTCCTGTGCCCCCCTGCCTGCAGCACTGCTCCAGGGAAGTGTAAATCCCTCGTGCCTGGGCTTCTCGTTTGTATTTGTCTGGCTCAAGGCTAAAAGTCGTTTGGTTTGACAAGTCTTTCTCCTGGAAATTAAAGACCTTGTGTTTTTCTCCCTGCAGTGGTATTTGTGCTCTGTAATCAAGCTACCTCTCCATCTTCGCTTTGACAGGCTGACCATGCTGAACTCTCTGAGCTTCTTACTGCAAAAAGGATTTGCTTTGTCTCTCAGGTGGTTTTCCTGGGCCTCTCTTCACTGTCCTATAACTTTTCAACATCCTTAAAAAAAATATGAAAAGCCAAACCCCACTGCCCTACAGTCATCAGAGCTGGGTGCAGATACTCTTGTCAGTCTTGCTGATGTGCCACCATGTGAGGTTCTCCTCCCCTCCTCTCCATGCTCTCCAGCAAGCCTCGTGCTAGTGGGTGGATAAACAACATCAGTGAGGAGTTCAGACATTGTAATCACAACCTTTCCCCTGCCATGGACTTTTAAGAGCTGGTCAGACCCCCTGGGCTCTGTACTGGCTGCCCAGCTCTTGCAATTACCTGCCGGTGGCACTGGCAGGCCTGATGGGACATGGGGATGCAGAAACAGACCTTTTTTTTTAAATCCCAGCACTAAGAAGGGCGTCTAATAACCATACAGACTTCTAGGCAGGGCTCTTTGAACTTTGCTGTAGCTGAAATCTGTAGCTAGTGAAACTCAGCTTAGGTATGCAGAAAACATCTTTACTGTCCTCCATCTTCCCATGAATGGAGGCAGCCCACTGGAGATGTTCAGAAGACCTCTGGACAAGGTCTTGGACAACCTGTTTGCGGTCGCCCTGCCTGAGCAAGGGGTTGGTTGGAGCAGATGATCTCCAGCAGTTCTTTCCACTCTCATCCATTCTTTGATTCTGTGAACTATGTGAACTACCTGAAGTATAATCCCAGAAAGTGACAATGGCTCTTACAGTGCTAAAACAGATTAGAATGCCTTAAAACATCTGGAGTATCACTCACAGGCTAATGGTCCAGAGTGCAACCACAGAAGCATCTCAGGACCAATGGCAATCAAATCTTATGGGTCAAACGCCTTGCACCTGAAAGTTGAAGATGCTCCAGCTGACACACAACAGAGTATTTACCCCAGCATTTCTTGTTATATAAGTTAACAATAATTTTAAGGTGTTGGTTTGAAGCACATCCATTGAATGATGCGTTGTCCTAGAAACAGGGACGGAAAGTTGCCTCTTAACCAAGCGGCAAAAACAGCAGTGATGAAAGACTGAGAAGCAACCTGAGTTCAACAGCTGGAGGTAATAATGACAGATGACATCTCTTACCACAGGGGTCCAGGAGCTGGTTTAGAGTTTCATGGCCCAGAGTCATTCTCAGGGCACTGCACATTCCAGAAACATCTCTGAAGCACCTTACAGTAAATGGCAAAGAGCAGAAAGCACTCAGGTGTCAAGGGAACAGCTCGCTTCCCTGACCTCTGAAGAAGCTCAATTTCAGTGAGTAAAGATTAATTCATTTCTAGATATGGGTCCTCCAGAAGAATTACCAGCAATCAGCTCCAGTTCCCAGGCTGCCCTCAGCAGGGCTTGCTGTAGTCCACCTAGAAGTAACCCTAGGTTGTTTAACCTAAGCATACATCTGCACATCCCATTGGCATAAAGGCATGGTGCCTCCTCTGGGACATAGGCCTGTTATCCCCCAGCTGGTGTGTATTTGAAAGCTACATCCTGGCTGAGGGGTACTTCACTTCTCTGACATGGGTGGCATGGGAAGGAGCCATCTGCAAGACTCAGCCACAACTGCTCCTGGGGACAATGTGAGGCATGGCAGGGAAGGGCTGGAGTCCCAGAGGAGATGTATATCCCCAGGAGCAGGTACCACCCTCTGCAGCAGCTCGGTCCTTCTAGCTGCCATGGGTCCACGTCCTTTGTGGGTTACTCAGATCCCAAAGATCTGAGCTGAAATCCCAGTGGTGTGTGCTGGCTCTCCATGTTTGCTGGCTCTGGAGAACCTGTGCACAGATGCCTGGTGACCACAAGCACCACACTTATGTCTGGATGCTGTGTCCACAGTGCATCGGAGGTGACACATGGTGGCAAAGCTCCTGGCTCTTGAGGGTCTTGGATGTGCTGGGGTGGCAAGCCCTACTTGAGGAAAACTGATGCTTTTCCTCCCACTCATACACACCTTTGCCATCCTGGAGGAGAAGCAAGGCAGGAAGTTTTCTAAATAGGTTAATAACAGCCTTGAGTTCATATTTCTCATGATTTCTCCAGCAGCAGCTGGGACCTGGCACATCCCCTCAGGAAACCTCCCACGAATGACTGACACATCTTTTTTTTTTTTCCCCTAGTGGTCCATGCTGGGGTATTCCACCAGGTTTTCCCTGTCTCTCCATCCTGTCTTCACCATTGCTGACCCCAGTGTGCCAGGTCTCCCTGGGACATGGGACATCCCTCCATGCATCATCATTTCTGACAGCGGAGTGTATTCATAGTGGGAGGGGTGGGAGAGCATGTGTGGAGCTTGGCTTGGTGTATCTCAGTGAGGATTTTGCAAGGATGAGCTGATGCCCCAGCAAGGTTCATGCAACAGATACGCCCCAAACCATAGGCAGGATGAGTGTAAATGATCTTATCTCATTGCTCAGTAATAGGTATCCAATTTGCTGACTGCAGTTGCCTAACTCAAGTCTGATTCAAGTGTCTGTGGGCTTCCTGCAGGATGTGACAGCAGGAGGGGTAGGTGTGATGTCTGAGTGGCAGGCTTGGGAAATGGGAGGTGGACACTGAAGAATCATCATCTGAGCCTCCCAGTAGGTCTTGGGGGATTCAATACCCCAAGCCTGGAGAAGAAGAACATGTATACTGACGTGTGTGTTAACAGGCAAAGCAGGAGAGATGCTCCTGTCACCAGAGGGTGGAGAGTGCCTGCATGGGGACAGGACTCTGCTACTGGGGTTTGCTGGGGGAGCTGGAGATGGGAGCTTGGAGCTGAAAGGACAGTGGAAGCTGTTCCCTCTGCATCCCATGGATAAGAGATGCAAAACTTCTCTGTGTGTTGGAGGAGAGAACCCACTGCTCATCCCTTCAGTGCATCCATGCTTGCTCCTCCTCACCAGGCACTGGCAGACAGAAAAGCTATGGGAAAAAGGGTTTTCTGATCCTAGGAAGACGTGACTGGATTTGGGAGCAGCTACCAAACATTGGCTACAAAGGCACCTGTGACTGACTGGCTCCCATCTGCTGGTTTCTGGACCCAGACTCCTGTCCTGCTTTGGGGCAGCACTGGGGCTCCTGTGGCCTTGGTGCTGGCTGTCTCAACACATCTGCATCTTGGGTCACCAGGCAATGCAGGACTTGTGTCCATGTGTCCCCATATAGGAACTGTCAGATGTATTCCTGTGCACAGAATTAGCCACATTTCAGAGTTCTGGTTTGGAACTGAAATTCTGAGCATTTCCTACATCCTTTTTTGGCATCTACTCTTACAGACTTTTCTTAAGGCTCTCAGTGCATAAGACCATGTTTTTTCCTTCTTCTGGGCAGGCCAAGAAACAGTGACCTAGATGTTTTTCCTAAGGAAATAGTGGTTCTTCATCCCCGGGATATTCCAGGTACATGGTAGGGCCAGTCAAGCTCCAGTGTAACTCAATCCAAGAGGAGGGTGGAGAAGACATTGCCTCTCATCCTAACATCATTAAAGTCCAAATCCTT
The DNA here is from genome assembly GCF_002078875.1 of Numida meleagris. Classification (NCBI taxonomy): domain Eukaryota; kingdom Metazoa; phylum Chordata; class Aves; order Galliformes; family Numididae; genus Numida; species Numida meleagris. The sequence continues at coordinate 7,445,070 of NC_034438.1, read as the reverse complement.
CACTTTTCCCCATCAAACCTCCTCTGAAGTTTCCAGATCCAGTTTAAAAGCAATGGCCCCAAACCACTCCATGTCCCATGGCTGCTAGTGTTTTTCCATACAGGAGACCTCAGTAGAGGATATTCTCCCTTTCTTTAGGAAGGGGCTTTCCTGCTGAATTGGGAGGTGGGTGCTTGGGTCTCTTCAGACTTCAGGTGCTGCACCCACAGGAGGAGGCCCTCCTGTTTACAGCCCTGTTATCTCCACAGCTGCAGGCAAGCCTCTCAGGTGGCTGGTCCTTGCCAAATCCCTGCTGCATTATGGAATCTCAGAAATGCCCATTACAATGCAGTTCCTTAATGCCTGCTTGGTTAGGGATCATGTTTAATACTTAAACTAACCGGGGGAAAAATAAAAGAGGCCAGTAAGGCAATTCCCCCAGGATTCAAGATGATGCAAAATCAGCTGAAAGTATGACAGTCCTACTGAGGACAGCAGGCTCTGTTCTCACTTGCAACAAATGTAAGCAAGATGCTTTGCATTTACAGAGGTGGATTTAGGGAGCATCCAAGTGAATAGGTGGTTGAAGTCTCTGACAGCCCTGAGATCACAAGAGACAGGGAGTGCAGTTCTCTCCAACAGTCCTTTTACACTGATTCTCTCCTCTGAAGGTGCAAATTAGCAGGAATTTCCTTTCTGGGACAATATGAGAGCAAGCAAGACCTAGGGATGTAGAATTGTATCAGGGCACAGAAATGAGGGAAGGAGTGCTAGCTACTTCAGGGAACCCCATGCCCCCTGTCTGGAAGTTACCCCATTTCTAATTCAACCCTCAGTTACTTTCTGCCCTTGCATTTCCTGAAAAAGGAACATACCTTCCTGGGAATGGAAAATATCAACAGGACATCCATGCTCTTACAGTTTCTACTCTCCAGACTAAAATTATCTGTGGCTAATTTATCCCTAGTTGCACTTGTGCCAACACAAACAATTCTTTTGCTTCTTCATGCACTTACTAGCAGCGGTATGTCCTGTCTTGGCCTTGAATTCACTGCATTACCATATCTGAGCTCTTGTGGCCCATACACAGATGGAGAGACTCCATTTACCTGCTTGGCCTTCTGATTCTTTGCACCCCTTCCACTTTCATTTTGTCTTTCATAGTACGTTTGCCTTGGTCAACATGTGGTAGCACAGGGGAAGCTCCTGCTGTGCATGGTGGAACAGTGCTGAGATTTCCCTGCTCCTATTGCAAATACCTCTCCCATCTATGGTACAAATACCTTGCTTTTAGCAGGTCTGCACCTCCTTAGAGACACCAGTCTGGGTTACACTGACTATGTATTTGTGTATTCCACCTGGGCTAATTGTTTCAGGTTTCTTTTATTGTCAGTAAAGAGAAATAGATCTTCTAAAGTGAGCACATGGAATGGATGTCTAAAGTGACATCTAGGTGCATTATGCTTTTGAAGTGATCATTTCTCTCCCCAAGGCTGTCTGTGCTGGGACTACCTGTGATTAGGTGGGAAAGCAGTCACACTCCTCATTCCTGCGCACTTCCTCACCTAGTAGGGAAAGTTCTTGTCACTGCCCTTGACTCACACTTGGGGCTGGCTGGGTTTCATCCCATTTCTGTGTCTTCTTCCTTCAAGGTCTTTGAACTGTCCTGCTGTGGTATCTCCAAGTCAGGACTGGCTCTGCAGCTCTCGGAAGAACGACTGTCTATAGAGTAGTATATGGGAGAAGGTGCTGCCAAACACCCTATTTTGGGAGAGTTGTTTGTAATAGCTTTCCTTTTAGATGTGTTAATAAGAAGCTTTCTTCAGGAGCAATTGGTGCTTTTCCAGTGTACAGTAGTTCTTCTGGTATGCAACTGCTTACTCTGGAAAATGGCTTCTCTATGGGAACAGCTTGTCATGAACAATGTTTATTCCTTGTAAATTGGGACCAGCTTTGTGATGAGAGTTAAATCAGATGTGACAAGGAACTGCCAGTGGCAACGGGCAATGTTCCCCAAAGTGACTCCGGGGGATTCAATCCTATGGAACTTTTCTGACTGATACGATGTGCAGAGACTCAGTTCAGGGTCACATTTCTCTCCACTTGGTCCCAAGCCCTGGACTTCATGAAAAGACCTTTTCACAGATTTTAAATATTTTTCTCATTGTTATATCATACTTCAAAGTCCAAACCCAGTTTTCCAACTTCCATGCCTCCCCTAGATGTCTGAGGAACCTCAATTAGAAATGCAGTTTCACCCTAAGTTTCTCCAAACACAGATGCTGTCAACAACTCTCAGCTCTGTAGACTGTTTCCTGGAGGAATTTCTCTAGTTTCTAACTCATGAGAGAGTGCTAAGTAGACACAAACATGAAACAAATACCTGGCTCTGCAAACCTGGAGATTCAAGGCAGGATGTTGAAACCACTGCACTCAACCCTCCAGCTAGAATCACTTATAAGGCTTACAAACTTCCTGCTCACTTCCTACCCTGCCTTGCTAGGCAAGCTATAATTTTTATTTTTAATGAAATCTTCTGAACAAGACACCACATTGCTGTCAGGAAGATCATGGGAAGGAGGTGGTCAGAGGTGTCTTCCAAAGGCAGTTTTCACAAGAACTGAATCCTGTCACAGTTTGACCCAGTGACCTCTCTTGGCATAAAGGCTTTTGCACCAGGTGACCCAGGCACCAGTACAATGACTGACTCATTGCTGATTCGCGTGATTCATGCTTTTCTCCTTATTGGATTGCACCACGCATCCTGGAATGGGTGAATGAATTTGGCTTGGAGAAGATGTGGAACCCATTGATCCAAGTTTGTCCATTCAGCCAATTAAGGAAAAGTCAGGTTACTCTGTTGAAATTTATTTTTAATAAGAAAATTACACTGCTGGAAGCTGATTCAGTGCTTTGCAGAAGCCAAAGAGTTTATAAGTCTGAGTTTATTCTGTGTCACTAGAGCCAGTAGGAAAACAGCCAAAGGGAAGAAGCTAAGGATCAAGTTATTCCTTTAAAATTTCACCTGTGTCTCTCCCCTGGAGCAGAGTGATGAGGGAAGGAGCCAAGCGGAATGCAAACAGCAAATTTGGAACCCAAGTGTTGGTTTTGGATCATGTCTAGAAATAACAGCCTAAGCACAGAGTTTCTCATGGCACATTGCAAGATTCTGCAAGAGAGAAAGGAAGGGAGTGAGAAAGTGACAAACATTACAGACAAATTTTTTTTTGGGCTGCAGCAGAAGGCATGGGTTCAGATCCTGCTTTATCTGTAGCTACTCCCATACTTTTGGGCCCTAGAAAATATTGGAATAGAAGACTGAGATTTATGTAGTGTACTCAACAGAACAATGCTGTCGCTGATTTCCCTGCTGAGATGAGTTTCCTTTTTCTTTTTGAGCTTTCCCCTGGGTAATCAGCATTTTCCATAAATTAAAGCATTATATTGCTCTCCCAATGCCTTGATTTTTGACACTGTATGGAGCAGTAACGATGGTTCACTCTAGTTCACTTGATGCTTGAATCATGCCATTATTGACCATGGAAGACCCTTGCTAGGGCTTCAGCGGATTTGGCAATAGCACTAGGAGGTCAGGAATGAGAAACTGTGAAAGAGGTTTGGAAATTTACTTTTTTTCAAACCCTTGAGCTGTTAAAGAGTGGACCTGAATGTCCATGCGAGGCAATGCTGATGGTGTGGACATCTCGCTGTGCCCAACACTAGGGGATGGCCAGCAGCTCTCAGAATCTGCCATGTCATCAGTCTTACTCCTACATCCTTCTTTGTTTACTTCAACTGATCCACAGATGTGTGTCAGTACCTTGTCACAGAATCATAGAATGGCTTAGTCTGAAAGGGACCTTAAAGATTATCTAGTTCCAAACCCCTGCCATGGGCAGGATTGCCAGCAGTCACCAAGGAAGATGGGCTTTTTCAAAAAAAATGTTGCTGCCAATGCACCTTTCACACTGTATTGTGCTTGGATCTTGTGCCCCTGGAATCCAGCTGCCCTGATGTGGCAGGGAAGCTCCTGCCTTGGCACAGAGAATCTCCAGAACTGGCACCTTTGAGGTCTTATCCACACTTTGATTAATTATTGCTTCTGAAAAGATCTTCCGCTTCTCCCAAATTGCATCACTGTCCCTTCCTCAAGCTCCCAGTTAATAACCTGCTCTTGGGAAAGCAATTGCAAAAGTCTCTATGGCTCATGTTAGGTTGTCAGATCCTGGGCTGCGGTGAGTCACGTCCACAACGCCCTGGGAAGGGAATCCAGTGCCACTCTCTCCAATTTACAGTTGGAGAAGCTGAGGTGTGGAAATGTACAGGATTTGCTCAGGGTCAGGCGCAGAGCCAGTGTCGGAGTGCCTACCCCATCCCAGTTCCTCAGGCTCTCATCTGTCTAGACTTTTCCAAGCACCAGCTTTGATGCTGGTGTTACCACTATCTTCTGTCATCTCCCTGGGAGCCCAGACATCTCCTGTCCCTTCAACAGTTGCCATGAAATTTCTGTACTCTTGAAAATGACTTGTAGCCAGTAAGGATCAGATGCTGCACAGAGGGGAAGCGTGTTCCTACTTATCTGGAGAGCATCACATCTCCGTGTTCCTGTTGTTTATCTGTTGGCTCTCTCTGGTCTTACTGCTTGCACCCAGCATGGTGGCCCTGTCCCCGCCATGGGGTAAGGAACAGGATCCAGGACGTGGTCTAAATAATTCTCCATAAACCTACGCCACAGCATCTCCCCACTGGCAGTTCAACAAATGGCAAAAAAGCCACAGATCGTAGCTTTGGATCTGCCAAAAGAAAAGAAAGCTACCACAGCTTCAGTTTTGGGTGTGGTGTCTTCAAAACCAAGTCAACATCTAAACCACAGAGGGGAGTGAGTATAAAAGAGGTGACAAGTGGAGGATGAAGTGGGTAAGTGGGTCCTCCATCACTTAGATGGTGAAGGGCAAAGGGGAGAGAAAGGAGAAGTTGCTGTCCTCAGCTCTGGTTTGCAAACCCCTTGCAGCTGCAGTTCAGAGGACCTCAGTGACGCTGGTTAAAGCAAACCAGACCTAAGCCCAAAGTAATGTTTCCTGTCCCTGCAGTTGTGTTTGGACCTGAATGTTTTCCAGCATTTAATTCCTTGCACATTATTGCTAACTGCATTCCTGACTTGACTCCTCAGGCTGGCTGCAGCTCCTGCGGGGAATAAGAGCCCATTCATCACCACTCTGTTTTTCCAGCGGAAAAGCTGGTGGTTAAACAAGGAGAAGAGGAGAAGCTGGGAATCTGTGGTTCTGCACAGGACTCGGGGAACAAATCTGGGAAAGGGGTCCCCTCTGTCTTGTGCATTCACCCGCTGCGCTGCGTCAAGCCCCAGTGAGTCAAAGAGCCTGGGGAATTTTTACTGCTGTCTTAACAGAAACCAGATGCCACAAGTGGCATGCATCCTGCCAGCAGCCCCAGTGCCACGGATGGGGACAGCTTCTCATCCAGGCGGTCTCATCCAGCCGGTGGGCAGCAATGCCTCTGCCGCGCTGCGGTGGGCTTGGGAGGGAGCGCAAGCTGAAAGCTAGGTACTGTGATAGCACAGATGGGTAAAGATGTTGTTTGGTCTGCAGGCTTGGCTTTTTGGGCCTCGGCTGGAGATGGCAAGAAGCAGACACGGCCCCATGCAATCGGTGGGATTTGGGTTTGGGTGGGACATCTCTCCCACATTTAATTCCTCTTTCTGAAAGTCTTTCACTCACCTATATGGGCAATAATGACATAGAAGAAAACAGCACACTCCATCTCATGCTGAAAAGGAGGAGGAAAAAAGGGTTTTAAAGAGTGTGGAAGGGGTGTGGTCACTGGGTGGGGGTGTGTCAGGCACCGCAAACTTATTTATAAGCAAGAGCAGCTCCACTGGACAAGAAACCTTGCTGAGGCTTTGTCGGCTGCTGCTGGTCCCTGACACCTCTGGGAGGACACATCTGCTGCGATGGGGAGGCAAAAAGACGTGCTTGCTACCATTGAGGAGCACCTGAGGATCCGAAATAAACTGGTGCGGCAAGCGCTGGCTGAGTGCCTGGGGACGCTGATCCTGGTGGTGAGTCTGTGCTGGGGCGTGGGGACATTGTCTTGGTGTAGGGACATGGTCTTGGTACAGGGACTGTGCCTGTCCTGGTACTGTGCTGCTGGCAGGAATTGCAGGTGGATGAGCTCAGCTCCTGTGCAACCTGCCTGTTGGGACAACTGTTATCCATAGGGGAAAACCTTGTGCTGTAGGGTGAGCTTCAGGGCTGCTGGCAAGGAGTGGGCTCTGCAGACCTCAGCAGGTGTTGGGGGGCTGAAGTGTGTCTGCGCATTCTCAAAGTGCAGGGAGCAAAGACTCAGCATCGGAGCAAGTGTTTTTTCTAGGGATCGTGCAAAACTTCCTTTCCCACTCTGCCCTGGAGTACTGTCGTGGCACTGAAATTGTTCAAGTGTTATTATCCAGACAGTGAAAATCATTCTCTTCCTTTGTTTTCTTTGTGCATCCTATGAAGAAGGAACAGGAAGAATTTGAACAGTTTCAGCATAATTTTTTCTGCCTGCTGGAAATCCCTAGGGTCTTATCAGCAGGGCTGCATACTGCCAGGACAGCTTGTGCTGGCAGCTGATCCCACCTGCGTGGCAGTGCAAGGCTGTCACTCCTGCTGTTTTGTAAGCAGTGACTGCAACAAAACCCAGCTACCCACTGCTGTGCTGGGTTTCCAGAGGGGTAGGATGTAAGGGATGAAGTCGGGAGGATATCTTTGAAGCTGAGGGCTGATTTGAGCACTTAGGACAGCAGTGAAAGGATGGGGATCACACAGCAAAGCAGCAACACTGCGATGGGGGTATCTTGTGTCGTGCATCCAAAAATGCAGGGCTGCACAAAGCCCAGTGGTTTGGTGGTAGCACAGCGGTCTGTGCAATCTGCAGGTGAAACTTCATCTGAAGTGGTGTAAACCCCTGTGGCACAATGACTGTGGGTTTGCACCTCTCTGCAACTGGTGGTTTGGGGAGAGCGCTGATGGCCAGAGAGGCTGAAGGCAGAGAAGGCTGATGAAGCTGCATGCGCTCCTGGGGGTCCGACACACTGTCTTGTGCTTTGCTTATGGGGAAGAGAGGACTACTGAGTCTTGCACAGGGGATAAACATGACTGTAAAATGCTACCATTCCTGAAAGAAAGCAGCTCTGCACAGTGCAGTGGCTTTATCTCTGGAACGACCGAGCTCTGATGATTTTTGGGATGTGTCCTGTTGGTTTTCTAGGGAAGAGTTACTTGGGATAAAGGTGATAAGAAGCTGACAGGAATGTAACTGACAGAAAGTCTCTGCAGTCAGTCTCAGGATAGAAGCAAGGTAGTGCTTGGGGGGGAAGAATAATGTCTCCTGCTAGCCAGGTTAGTTCTACTGGAGAAATGAGGCATGCCTTCAGCTATGAGAGCTTTCAGAAGGGCTTGTGGTTAAAAATAAGTTATTCTTTCTGCTGCTACAACTTTCCCCTATAGCCTCACTGCTTCAAGGCAGAGACGAGTCAGGGTGTGCTCAGAGCCCCAGGAAAGGTTTGGTCCCACCACTTAACAAGACTCCAAAATGAGAGTGGGCACTGTCAGCCTCAGGGAGCACCATGCTCACTCTGTTTTCACATGTGTGTGCAAAAGCAGTTCATCACCTTGTCCAGGACTCCCTGAGCTGGTGCCTGGGACCAAAGAAAATGCTGCTTTTATTGGTGCTCTCAACTCCATCCCAAAGATCTTCTGGAAGTGGTCTGGGATCTTTGCAGCTCCTCTGCAGTGGGTGCTCTAAGCAGATGCAGAGGGAGAACTGGGAGGTCCCAGATGTGTCGAACCCTACCTGTCTGTCAGCAGGGAACACAAAGGGGGGAAGTGGGTCCCTTGCATCTGTCTGTCTGTTCTTCTGCAAATACGGTGCCACTTACTTTATTAAAAATTAAAATAAATATAACAATCTTTTTAAATTGCTCTCTATCACCCATATCCCTCTGTATCTTTTTATTTTATCAACTGCCCTGAAGGCAGAAGCAGAGGTCTTGAAGTTGACTTTTTTCCTTATCAGAGGACCTTGGTAGTGGATTCTGCCAGATAATCTCAGGACAGAGATCCCAATCCTGCCTGGAGGGAAAATGGACAACTGTATTCTGCAGAAGTCCTAGCAGGCTGAGCTGAGAGTGAATGCATTCATCTGCATCTGAGCCTAGCAAGCATCTCTTGTGGGCTTCAGAGAATAAAACACCTGAGAAAAGCCATGGAATCCATGAAACTGCCTTTGCGGGAGGTGGTGTTGGCTGCACATGAATTTCTCTAGAACTGGGCAATACTGGGGATAGATTTAAGGCTTGGTATAATTCACACCAAAGTCAACTTCCTGAGCCCAGTGTTTAAAGTTTGCAGCTTACTTAAGATTGCAGTGTGTAATGTAGAACTTGTCCCACCGTGGATATTGGAATGGCTTCAGCTTCTTCCCTCCTCCCCCTCACTTGCATTATGGCAGCTCTCTAAAGCTCTTCTAGGGCAAAACCATTTCAGAACCCCACAATTCTTACCTGCTGGTAAGAGTTATAAAGGCAGCAGTATGTTGCCTAAGAGAACATAGTGCCTTTCTGTTTAAGATAAGAAAAATAATCCAACTAAGCAGCCAAACCTTGAAGAGCACAAAGGTGAGTTGCTGATCTTGCTGTGTGCCTTGCACAATGGACCATCCTGTTTCAAGAGTTTAACGCTGCTACGGTTTCCTTTGATAGTGAAGAAGACATTCCCCTGCCCCTCCCCCCTAACACATACTTTCTGATACGTTAGGTTTGAGCTATACATCCATGTCAGAAGCACCTCTTGCTGGCAATAGTTAAGCAATGCAAACATAGAAGGTATTTTCCAACTCACTTGCTGTTTGTGTTATTGCTGTAGCAACTCACTAAAGCGAGATTTCCTCCGGCAGGTCTCCATGCTTTCCTTAAAGGCTCGGACTGTTTGCCTTGGTCTGCTGGCTGCAAATACTAAAGCTGTCCCTGTTCAGTTTTAACGTTTGCAGAAGTAATTTGCTGTTGTAACTGATTTCAAAGTCAGCCTAACTATAATTCACTGCTGTTGAGGCACGAGGAAGGAATAAAACAATTCCTAATTGCCTTTTAGCCAGGCTGTCCTACCTTTGTGGCCAGGTGGGAACTTTTTAGAGTCACAATGCGCTGCAAACTACAGAAACCAAAATAGTAAGGTGGCTGGGAAGATCAAGACAAGGTGAACCTCATCTAACTGTTGGCAGGGCTGCTGCTCTCCATTACCTCTTCCACCAGAAGAGCTCAGAGCTGTTAGCTATCCCAAACTGTACCCTTGTGCCCCAGTGCAGGAGTAGGGAAGTTTCTCCTCCCCACAAAGATGAGAGCTCAGGCACTACAACTTGCCCTGGTGGGATGCAGCTTTCTCCAGCAATGCCCAACACTGTGACTGAAGCCCAGGTCTTTCTAAGAGCTAAGGCCTCCTTATCTGATGGACATCAGGTATATCAGAATGTGTTCTTGCTTCAGTACACATGGGGAAGGAACAAACCAAATAACAAGTTTCCTCACTAATTCCCAACTCCTCTGCTGTAGGTTGCTCAGTTTTTTTGTTTGTTTGTTTGTTTGTTTTTTGCACCAAGCTCTTTGCTGTGTTGTGGCCCATGGTGTACGTATGGTGTAGCTTCACTCAGTCCCTCTTATCTCCCCCGTCCTGCTGTCCCACTTGTCTCTGTCTTGGTGCAGAGGGAGATGTAACATTACAGACCATCTGAATCTGCCTTTTGTTTCTACCCAGGCTGGTGGGTAGGTAGTGCTGGTAGATCCAGCCAGGCTGTGGAATACGATATTTTGCAACCTCTAAGTCACAACCCACTTATTTGTTCAAGAGGTGCTGGAGGAAAGGCACAAATGTTTCTCTTTGCACTGCCCCTATGGCTTTTGGAGGCCCCCTGGATGCATGGGCCTTGGGGCTGAGGAAGGTCCATGCACACTGGAGGTGAATCTTCTTCAGATCTACCCAGCTGGGTCCTGCCTCTTGTGACAGGCAGCAAGAGGCCATAGTCGGTGTCTGCAATGCCTTAACCCTGTCCTGCATCAAGGGACAGGGAAGGTAGGTGGCAAGTAGTTTTCATCTGGCTGTAAAGTGACAGTCCTCTGTGCCCTCCTTGGAAGGACTGTGAGAGAGTCACGGGTTTGAGTTCCACTCCAATATGAAGAGAGGTCTCCACACGTCTGATTCTTAAAATCTTCCGTCAGTAGCTCAGGGTTCCTTTCCCTGGATTATCCCCAGGATCTGACTGCCCTTATGACACCTTCCGTGTCCACCAGGGCTGAGCAGCCCTTCCCATGCACTTGAAGTGATTAGGTCTACACCTAATCCTTGCTTTTTTTTTTTTTTTTTTTTTTGCAGGCTGAAGAGTAAAGTTGCAGCTCAGGTAATAACAGCCCTTCTGGGGCTATGCCAGCAAAACTTTCCTGTCTTGATTTAGGGATCAGTCTGTCTGAAATCCAAGAGCAAATCCATCCATGCCTTTTGTGTTGTGCCTCAAGGCGTGAAAGGGCACCAACAATGGAAAGAGGGCAGGAGAGGGAGGGACTGCCTGAGTTCATCTACAGAGCTGCTTTGTCAGGATGTGTCTGTGAACCCACTAGCCCTTAGTTCTTCATTAGCTCTTTCAACATGTTTGTGTCCTTCAAGGTCCTTTCCTACCAGCTCTGAATAACTCCAGGGCTTCTCTGCCAGGGAGAAGACAGAGTGTTTGTCATGGAAAAGCCACATGGCCCATGTTAAACACAACCTGGACACAGGGAGTTTGAGTTTTTCTGAATATGAGATTACACCCAGCAACCTGCTTCTGGCTGTCTCCTCCCTTTTTCACCTCCTGGAGTCTGCTGGCCCCTTCATCCCTGAACCAGTTCAGCTCACCAATCCTGCAGAACATGGTGTGTTCCTATTAATTTCCCGCAGCACATCAAGTTGGATTAGCTCATGAGGAAAGAGGAGTGAGAAGCTTTCCTGTTGGCCATGAAAGCCATTAGATCTGTTCGAGCCAGTAAGATGAAATTAGGGAGCTGTTTTGCATTAACATGGTTAATGGGTGCATCGACCTCAACTCCTGGGAGAGTAGCTTTAATACATCTGAGTAATGACTCGTTGCAGCCATTTTATTAGCACTTAAAAAAACACTTGCCTAATGGGTCATGGGGATATAACAGCTAATTGCTACACACTCTGCCTTGTGAGGGCTCACCTGAGTTTCTTCTGGTTGAGATGTTTTTCCAGTAATGTAAAAACTATGTGTTAGCAGCAGGTTATTAAAATCAAGATTGAGGGATCACTTTTCCTTGGGTGTGCACATCTACCTCTTGGCCATAGTGGTCACTTACATCCATTGCATGAGCTTAAGTCCATGGATGTTAATTGGATAAGTGCTAGCTTGATTTGATTTAATCTTCCTTGCCTCTAACTCAAGCTAGATGCTCCTGAACTCTTTAAGTGTTGGAAAAGGAAGACTTTAGGAAATAGGATGGTCAGGGTATCCTGTCTTGTATGGCCCGGGAGAAGGAATTGGAGGGAAAACTAACAACTAGTCTAATTGGAAATGGTGTGATCAAAAGTTTTATGTCACGACCACAATAAAACAATTGGCATCTGGCAGCGCAAAGATTTGGAAAAGTGGATCATGACAAAATCTGTCACAGAGGATTATAAAGTTTGAGTTTAATCCCCATGAGCAACATGGTAGATCACAGTGACAGTATGTGCTTCTAGTATGTCATCCAGGCTCTGACGTCACCGCTGCCTTTTTAGGGATCTTGAAAGAAAAAGGAAAGGAAGGTATTATTGAGGTGGTGGGATTTGTTCTGCCTAAATTTAGAAAGGAAAGTCAGAGTTGGTTGACCTGAGTGCTGACTACATCAGTGGAGACAAATGAGACCCTAAATCGAACAACTTGACTTGATTTAGATGATTTAGAGGCTGGGCTCCGTTCCATATGCTGCCATTTCTTCTCACTGCATGTGAAGGGCATCCAAGATGACTGCATCAGTCATAAAACAAAATGAGTAAAGGTGCAAAATAAATCTCGCTACAGGCAATCACATATTTTACACGTATATGATGATAGTTACTGTAGATTTTGTGTCTGCATAAGCAAGGATTGGAAATGTATCCCTCCAGACAACATAACCACATGGTACACGTGTCAAAGCTGCCCCTACACCCGACTTGTGCTAGTGTTTTGCTGGCTGCCACCGAGTGCTGCCAGCTTGTATCAAATGCTGTCACGTAAAACCACTTGCCACAAGAGCAGCGTTGAGCATGATTTGGACATTATGCATGGGAATGTGTTCATGCTTAAAGGACTCCACTAGTGTGGGATGGAATTGCACACAAGCATATCAAATCTCAAACTTGTCCCTAAATATTACCTTACATTTTTATTTTAATCTACTTAGGGTCATTTTTTTTCTACTGTTATGCTGAATTAAGCCAAACAGTTCTTAGGGTGTATCTGATAAGTAACTGTAACGCTCCTGTGGAGTGGCTCCAGGGTATTTTTGCATGGTCCATAGACTCTCTTCTGAGAAAAAGCTGGAGAGCTATTGCCAGGTGTAGGGTGGCAGAGAGGAGGATGGGGAATAACGTCTTGGGAAACACCAGAGCTGGAACTCCTCCAGTCTGAGAGAAGACCCTTGTGAGTAAATGAGGTGGTGGATGGTGGAGTGGAGAACTTTAATCTGTGGTTTCTGTGACCAAAAGTTATGTGTCTGATGAGCCAACCACTATCCAATTGCAGAACTGCCAGTTCCTTCAGAGTGAACAACACAATTCCATCATCAATGGGATAAGCTTGTTCTAGTGGGTAGCAACCCTGCCCACAGGAGATTGGAACTAAATGATCTTTAAAGGTCCCTTCCAACCCAAGTCATTCTGTGAGTCTATAATTATAATTTACGGTAAACTGGGGCCAACCCTGCCAAACTCAGTGGCTTATTGCAGCTTTTTTCTGGGCTCACCTCCTGGTCAGTCTGATATGCCTTGTGGCTGTAGAGAGACAAACACCATAGCCAAGTACTCTGTCCAAACCTCTGTCTAATGTGTGCTGAGACTCCTCTGGGAAGGAAGAGATGTCACCTTGGTCATTAGCCAGATTTCTTTGCTCAGTTGTAGCTCTGCTTCCTTCAGTGGTTTGGACAAAGCTGGGAATGATGGCTCTGTTTGCTGCACAACCCATCTTTTCTGCCTTCGCCCAGGTATCTCCTCTGCAGTGGTTTTCCAAATGAGAGTCTTGGTATTAGGACGTTGAATGGGCTGCTATGTACCCTGTAGAAAGCAGTGCTGGATATCACTTCTTGAAATAACGAGTTCTACAGGTTCCTTTGTTCTTCCAGCAGAGGGTCCTGTGCCAAGAGGTACCTGAGTACAGAGTGTCCACCTCATGAGTCAGCCTGCAGCCTACTTGGCCACTCCTTTCCCAACAGACTGCATGCAATGTTTTCTTAGTAATTAATCAGATATTGAGGGGATAAACTAGCTGTGTTTTGGCTTTGCCCTTCATCTGAATTGTGTGTTGCTCAACAGGTATGTCCAACATTGGCAGGAGAGGTGAAGAGATCCACTCCTGCCTACCTGATGCCTGTTTGGTGGCTTATCCCCTAAGAGCAGATATTGCCTTCGTGGCAGTTGAGTAATCCTGGAATAATGGAGTTTACAGAAGCAGAAAACCTCGATGGGTGGACAGACATGGGCACAAGGTCTAGGCACTAGTCTTCAGGATCTTGAGCAAGATTCCTGTCCTAGTTTAAGGATGCTCTCAGTATCTAGTGATGAGATAATGCCCGGTATACACTGAGAATCTGTTCAGGTCAAGCCAGTGGAAGATAAAAACTTACAGAAGATTAGGACTAGGGCTCCTTAAATTATATGGTGGGTAGTGGAAGGACTTGGCTAGGCAGGAGGCATCCATCTGGATGGGTGATGGTCTGAACAGCCAGGGGAAACTTGTCTGGGCTGTTAAGGGTGAGCATAGGAAGTATGGCTTTTGGATGTGATTGAGAAAAGAAGAAACACCTGTCTACAGCAAATATCTTCCAGAATGAGCACTTTTCTTTTAGCTATTAGGCAACGCCACTTATCACCCAACAGAAATAAGTTCTGTTACCCAGATCGCTTGATGCTTGTTGTTATTGTGGAGACAGAACAGCTTTGTTGCCCTGATCTCTTCCTACATGACTTTGCCTCTCTTCCTACAAGACTTTGCCATAGGAAGAATACGATTGTGTCAAGGTGGTGTGGGCTGTGCTCAAAATGCCCATGGCAGGGAGAAAACCTTGGGGCTAGGACAACCACAGTTAGCTCAGGAAGGCAACATCAATCCCTCAGCCATGGCTTGAAAGGAATGTCTCTGAATGCCAAAGTGAACATAGCCTTCTTCAGCCATGTCTTTATATCCAGGCAATAGCAAAATTGTGCCCTGCCAATCTATGTGCTACTGTGTCAGACAATTATTATCCCTTTTTAACAGAAAGGAGTTTAGGCTTCATCCCTTATCTGAGCAATGAGTCTTCTTGCCTACCTTTAGCCACCATTTGGATGTTTGGACAAAGATGTCCAGCCTCCTGGGGATGTAGACTGTGGGATGATGTATCTTCAACTTTCTTTTGGCCATGGTTTCAGTTTACCCAACCAGGAGGCAGGCTTTCCTTGTGACCTTTCTGTGACTGAATGTTGAAGCTTTGTGTTATGGGTGTGCTTCAATAGTCCACGCAGGTGTAAGCAGAGAAGTCAAGAGTGCTGGTCAGCAGCTGGCCATGATGTAAACCACAGAGGGTAATTTCAGTCTGTTCTCTTTCAGCTCTTCGGCTGTGGCTCTGTTGCACAGATCGTGCTCAGCAGAGGGACCCATGGAGGTTTCCTGACTGTTAATCTTGCCTTTGGCTTTGCTGTGACGCTTGGCATTTTGATCGCAGGCCAGGTGTCAGGTATGTTGTGTCTCGGTGTGGGGGCTGGATTTCACTTGTGACAACTGGTATGTAGGCCTAGATGGCTGCACTTTTCCTATGTGGCACTGCTGTGGAGACTACTGTGCAATAGCTCATCTCTTGGACCCAAGTTCTGCCCATAAAAGTGCACAAACCTTCTGTCTTTTTGCAGGTGGACACCTGAACCCAGCTGTCACTTTTGCCATGTGCTTCTTGGCCCGAGAGCCCTGGATCAAGCTACCAGTTTATGCCCTGGCCCAGACACTTGGAGCTTTCCTAGGAGCTGGCATAGTCTTTGGGCTCTACCATGGTAGGTGCAGAAAGTGTGTGTATGATGTGTACATGTGTTTATTGTTTAGATTATAGCAGATCTCCCAGAAATGTTGATGAAGCATAAACAATGATACAAACTTTATGTCTGTGGATTTTTTCAGAGCCATTTTATCCTCGTTTTTTTCTTAAATTTATTTTTAAATAAATAAAGACTTTACCTGGATTTTTTTCTGCATAGTCTAGATACTAGTGTGAGACAATCAGACTTCTAGAAACTTTGGCAGCCCTTGTCAGGGTGATTCTACATCTTGAAAAACAACTTGGAAATCCAGTTACTCATGAGCCTATTCCTCTTTTCATGATGCTCCTTATTATAGCAAGAGATAAGAACTGATCACTCTGTGCTGGTTAGGAAAAGGGTAAATACTGCTAACTCCAGAAAAAGCAGTGCTGCTGTAATTCTGTAGCTTAAACAAGCAAAGCAATCAGCACTTACCAATGCTCGGGATTTAATGAATGTTAAAGCTAATCCATGCTCCTAATGGAATGGCACAAGGAGAGTGTCAACGCGTATTAAGATGCAACTCTTCCATAATAATGAGTTTACATCTATTGCAGTATAGAATCATAGAAAATCCCGAATTGGAAGGGACACACAAGAATCACTGAGTCCAACTCCTGGCCCAACACAGGACCATTCAAAATTCAATCTGAGAGCATTGTTCAGATTGTTCTCAAACTCTGGCAGCTAGGGGCTATCCCCACTGCCCTGTTTGATGCCCACTGCCCTCTTGGTGAAGAAATGTCTCATACCACACAATCTGAATGTCATTGTATCTGACCCACAGGACAGGTTATCAATTTAAAAAAGATATCACTCTTCTTTAAATATCAAGGGTGACTTTTTGACTCAGACTTGCCTTCTAATGTCTGTTTCAGTTGATAGGAGCAATACTCCCTTCAGCTGGCAGAGCATCTGGATGGTCACAGCTTCTACCTGAAGCATGAGAGGGAGGAAACTGCCATCCTGGCATTATCACCAGCAGCTTTTCACTTCAGAGTGAAGCAGGGGAAACTACCGTTGTTGCTGTAAATGTTAAGACTCCAGCTGAACGTCAGTTACCTTTCTAGTTGGTGGGCTGAAGTCAGATTCTTTGCAGAAGAGAATTAATCCTATCCTAATCAGCTGTCTAAAACAAAGATGAGCTGCCTTCAGGAAGCCTCTATTTTGATCTTAACTGCCTGTGGAGGAAACACATTCAACTTGCTTAAGGTAGTTATCCAGCTTCTGCACAGCAGTAGAGGAGTGGCCAGTGGCTCTAGAAGAAAGCTTCAAGAGGTGGAACTAATGGCAAGGGAAAGTAAGAGATTGGTCTTAATCATGTTTGCTGCAAAGCAGACCCATTACAATATCTGAGATTTTGACTTCTGTTGCACCACAGGCATTTAGGCACCTTGTAGGGGGAATTAGGATTCAGGTTAGTGTTTCTTTGGGCTCTAACTCATGCTTTTTCTCCACCTCCAGATGCCATCTGGGCTTTTGGCTCCAACCACTTGTATGTAACAGGAAATAATGGCACTGCTGGTATCTTTGCCACCTACCCGTCTCAGCATCTGAATGTTGTGAATGGATTCTTTGATCAGGTAAGAGGGTGCTTGGAGGGTGCCAGCACTTAGAGAGGGAAATTTTGGGTTGGTTCTAGCCTTCTCATTTGGTCAGAGAATGCATCACAGCATGGAAGCACATTCTGGAAGATGTCTTCAGGTGATTTGGCTGCTCACACTGTTATTGATAGCTCTTCTGTGTGTAATGAAGAGGTGTGGGCATGATGGAATTTATCAGCTGCTAGGAGGAGCATGCTCCGTTGTCCCTTTCCCAGCTGGGCACTCAGTCTACTTATGTCTGATGATGCCATAGGATGTTTTATTGTAGCTTTTCTACTGTAGAGAATGAGCCCTAAAACCATGGAACTTCAGAAGAGTTAAGTAACTTGGTTAAAAGATTAGGCTTCTGATTTTTCCCTTCCCTCCCCAGTTCATTGGCACTGCTTCCCTGATTGTTTGCGTCTTGGCTATTGTGGATCCCTACAACAACCCTGTTCCCACGGGGCTGGAAGCTTTCACAGTTGGCTTTGTCGTCCTTGTTATTGGAACTTCCATGGGCTTCAACTCTGGCTATGCCGTCAACCCTGCCAGAGACTTTGGACCTCGTCTCTTCACAGCCATTGCTGGCTGGGGCACTGAAGTGTTCTGGTAAGATCTTGTCAGTGAAAACTTTGTGCATCAAGGGGGAGAAAAAGTTACAGATTCAAGTAGGTGGTACCTCTGGCAGCAGAGTCTTAGCACCCTTAAGGTGTCTTTGGAATGTACAAACCTCTTTAAAAGACACAGTTTGCTCTGCTTTGATTTCTTAAGAAATCATAGAACTACAACAGTTTCCAGTAAATTACTAAACTTTGGGGGAGGAAATTTCAGAGATGAGAAGTTCAGGTGCACTTTGAACATGATCCTATCCTCCTTTTTTTAATGGTAGGAGGTGCAGGGCCTTTGTTATATTTTTGTTGAACCTGGAGAAAATTGAGAACTACGAGCAATAGAGGCTATGTGTTGTCAAGGAGTGCTTTCCTGCAGACAGTAAGAGGGAAGTGAAAGTGCCTAGCTCAGACAGCGATGGTTTCTCTACTTTCTTGGTGGAGAGAGAGTTCTAGAAGTCCTGGAAACAGCTGCTCTGAAATGCTTGTCACCAGAACTTGCAGCAAGAGGCAGCATCTGCCTTGGTTGTTGCTGTGGAGGTAGAGTTGCTGTTGTCTTGCAAGTCAATGGGGATGTTTGCAGATAACCAGATTTTGCATTATTCCAGATTGAAACACAAGTATCCTAATGCCTAGGCTGCATTTCTTAACCTTGTGCATTTTCTTCTTGTTTTCCAGGACTGGTAAGCAGTGGTGGTGGGTTCCAGTTGTTGCTCCTTTCCTTGGGGCCATTGCAGGAGTGATAGTCTACCAGCTGATGATTGGATGTCATGATGAGCCTTCTCCACCTGCCTCTGAGCAGGAGACAGTCAAGCTGGCCAATGTGAAGCACAAGGAAAGGGTCTGAGGAAGCTGCTATCCAGATGTGGCAGACATTCATTACTCAGGACTGCAGCTGGTGAAGAGGAGGGAGGAGTTAAGAAGAGCTTCAACAAGAACAGGAAGAGTTTTTTTCCCTGTCTTGAGTTATTCTAGCCTTTTTTTTTCTTAATATCCCTGATGCATTTGCTTTAGATACTTTCCTATGAGCCTTTTCCTTCCATGCAGTATCATATAATCTTTCTCTACTACTAGATGGCGGTTGAGAACTTTAGGAGTCAGGAGAGAGGTGGGCATTGCTGTCCAACACTTCCACCATGGGCCTCATGCTCAGGAATCTGGGGCTTTCTTGGGCTGCTTTGCTGGCCTGGCCTTTGAGCTTGGCAAACTGCTTCCCTCTGAACATGTGCCCCATCTGCAGAGCAGGGACCATGCAAAACATAAATTGTTTTTCTAGTGTGGAACTGAAATTCTGACATCCTGGGAAAAATTTGCCTGCAATTCTTGATGGATCAAGTTCATGCTTGGTGTTGCTCTAAAGTCAGTGACCTGACACCAGGAATGGACTTATCTAAAATATTTTAATTGGCTAAAATTTTCATTTCTCCCATGAGCTCACAGAAGGTTGTATCAATCCATTGATCCATAATGTCAGAGCAGAGAGTGAGAATGCACTGGATTTTAATATAATATTAAGACAAAATGTTTACAAGCCACTGCACCCTGGTGTTTTAATCACAGTTTTCAATATTGCCGGCTCATGGAAGACAAAACATAGGAAATCCTTGTTTTAGTCAGGGGATAACCTGGAAAGAAAGATTGGCTCCCTGTAGCAGCCTTTCTTATTAATCAGCTTTGTATATAAACTGCAAGCAGCTAATAGCCAAGTTCCACTGAAAATATGGTGTTGCTAAAGTTGTGTGTGTTCATGTAAATTTCACAATAGTATTTTTTTTACAGAGATATATAAATGCACTCCTTAAAAAGCTGTTACTACAAAACAAGATGGGGATCATTTAATTTAAAGATGTGTGGGAACTGCCTATTCTCTGACAGCTTTGAGATAACTGTTGGGTTTGCCCAAGATAGCCTTAGATTTTGGCACTGTGTGATTGGAGCACTGAGTTTTCCACCTTGCAGAAATGTGGGGGCATCCCTGGCACTCAGGACCCTTCTACCACATTTTTTCTGATGAGGGACTGAGTTCAGACACCGCTGGTACCTATCAGCACTGGTGTGTCAGAGGATTGCTGGCTCTCCCAGTGCTGTACAGAGTGTTTGAAACAAACAGTATCAGTTGTGAAAGAATCTGTAGGTCCCATGCCTCTGCATTAGAGAAACTCTTTTGAGGGCTGTTTCTTTAATGTATGAATTATTTGAAATATGTAACTTTGTACACATTTCCAGTCACTAAGATGATGTATTCTTTTTTTTTTT
>NC_034438.1:7240030-7425302 GCF_002078875.1 Numida meleagris | reverse complement strand
TTTTGTCTTTTGCCTATATTACTGGGACAGGGGAGTTTGTTTTTATTCTTTTTTTTTTTTTTTTTTTTTGCCTTTTTAAGAAATAAAATGTCAGTACCCACATTGTAAGATGTCAGTGCCTGTTTTATTCTTGTCAGTAAACTTTGCCATGGAAAGGAAGTGTCAGTAACAAAAGCTTCCTCAAACCACTTTCCTCTCTCCAGCCTGCATTAACAAAAGGGAGTTAACCCCTTCAGGTAATAGATCTACATGCACTACTGGTGCTTTATTCCTTTCACTTTGGGGGTAGGTGGGAGAAGATACAGTGCCTGTGCTAGTTACTTCTTCCTTGCACGATGTAGCAAACATCAGTAATGCAGACCTGAGCCCAGTGCTCAGAGAACTGCACAATTCTTCCAGCCTACGTTCTCTGTAAATACAGCTGTTGTTACTGATTTATGTCCTGCTGTGTTTTTCCTCTGTGAATTGTACAGCCTTGAAATAAGTCTATACTTTCCCACATGGTGCCATCTGACCAGTTCAGTGAAGTTGGATTAAGGTGATTTCCTTCAATTCACCAACTAGAAATCAAATGACTTTTAGTAAGAAAGCTGTTTGTTTGGTGTGCTCTGTCCTTGTCCCATTTTTGCTGCTTTGTTCCATTTTTGCCTTGAGAGTTTATCCCTCAAAATCTGCTTATAAGCCTTGTGTACTACTGCTATCAATTAACATAGCTGCAGGGATCACTTTCCCTTTTCCTTGAGGACTGTGTCCTTTTTCCACTCTTCTACCACATGATGACTTCAGCTAAAATTCTTACTACAGACATGATGACTCCGGACTCCAGAACTGCTGTTTCCCTTTCTGTCTGTACTCTGTACCACATTCCTCCTGCTTCTATCTATGCCTTTTTCCATAACCTTGCCTTACTTTTGCCTCAGTGTTCTACATTCAAATTCTTATTAAAACTGCAGCAAAACACCATACCACTTTCTGGTCAAGTCTTGACTATCTTTTGTCTTAGCCATGTTCCTACTATGTAAATCTTCCAGTTTCCTGGGATCTGTTGGAGGAGTGCCAAGCACAGTTGAGCAAATCCTCAGCCCGAGGTGAGTGGATGGGAACTAAGCAGCTTTATGTCCCTTTCCACATGGGTCTGGCCCATACTAACCAGGCATAGGGCAACTCTTTGCTAACCCTGTGAGGAGAGCAGTGCATAGGGCATTCTTATACACCAGATTTCAGGAACTGTCATTTGAGTGATGGGAGTAAAAGACAAGCTTAATTGCAGACAGCATCATCCCTGCTGCAAAAGTTGCTGCAAATTGTGATTGTTTGTTTTCACTTTAGTTACCTAAGATTTAATTTCTGTCCTTCTTCTATTTTTTCCCTTTCCCATGCCTAAATTTCAAAACAATGACTTGTCATGTTCTTAATACGGTGCCTTTGGAGTTCTTGGAGAAGTAAGACTCATCTAGCCAAAAAATGACAGCTAGGTTTTAGGTTAGATGAATTCCAACCATCAAGCTATTGAAATATACTTACTTTGTAGGAAGAAATAAATCTACAATTCAAACTATTCTTGTTTGACAGGGAGAGTAATTAGTCACTAGAACAAAGATGTTGTGGAATACCTATTGTGTGAGGGTTTCAAATTAAAACTGGCTGTCTTGCAAAAAGTTCTCTCACTTAAACTGCAAGCTGTTCTCCAAGAGCAAGTCCCTCCAGAGGAAATTCCCAGACCTCTATATTACAGAAGGTCAAAAAGACAGGAAAGGTCTCCTCTGGCTTTAAAACCTATGAAATTTATGAGGAATAGACACCAGGAGTTCAGTTCCTCTTCACAGGTTGCTCTGAGTTCTTTGCTGCAGGTGCTGTGGTGGGGATGGGAGTGAAGCACAGACTCCTTCTGCGCCGCTCCACTATCCCAAAGTGAATTTGAGCTCTCATCTGCCAGCAGTGAATACTGGGGATGCAGGAGCAGGCTGGCACTTGACTGGTCTGGTGGTGCTGCCCCAGGGCAGGTTTCCACTTATGTCCAAAGAGAATCAGCATGGACACATCAGCTACTTGAGCTCTTCCCCTTTCCCCACCAACTTCCCCTTGGTTCATGACATCTTTTTCCATCCAAAAGAGATATCTGGTAACTCTACGAGAAAGTGGGACTGAGACAGGGTCATCATGTGGGAGAAAACCTGAAGCTGTTGCAAGGCCGCTATCTCAGGACAGGCCAAAGGAGAGGAGAAGGTGAGGTATGAGGCTCTGTTGTTGGACATCATTGGCAAGGACCAGGCTATGAAGACTGTCTTCTCTAAGTCCTTGGTAGTTCTGCGTGCTCATGTCATGCTTGAACTTCCACGAACCCCTGGTTTCTGCCCTCATCATGTACCTCAAGGCAGAAAGAAGTTTTAGCCCACCGCCTGATTCCAGCATGCCAGAGTCCTGGTGTGCCCGGGGCTTCTGAGCCTGTGGGTATTCAGAGAGTCATCAAATCATTAAGGCTGGAAATGACCACTAACATAATCTAGTCCAACTGTCAACCCTTTACCACCATGTAGGAGCTTCTGCAGGCTTGAAGGGGCCTTGGACGTGCATCTCATTAAACAACCTTATCATTAATTGTTTACTGTGTAAAGTACAATACAAATCCTTCCTGGCAGCACAAATTCCATTCTAGGCAGGAAGTTCCTCTTCACTCTGCCCCATTCAGCTCCAGCTCAGGAGCAACAACCCCCATGAGGGGTTTCTCTGGATGCAGTGTGCATGTGAGGGAGCCACGAAAGAGCTCCAGGCAAAAGATGCAACCCAGCTGCTGTCATGTGGCTTCTCACTGCTGTGATTTGGCAGAAGAAATGAGCATAACCATCCCACTCGGGAGAACAATTATACAGCCAAATGAGCTTATCAGATTGAAAATATTTTCATATGTAGCCACATAATAGCAATTAAAAAGCCACACTGGAAAGGAGATGTCAATAGCATAAAGGTGTGAAAGACACACAGAGAGAAACTCAATCGTTTTAAAGGGCAGTGGTTTTATTTAAGAAGCAGCTGAACCCTCCTGGCAGCAAAGTTTTGCAGCGTGCGTCTTGTATTTTACATTACTGAGAGCGCAGAAATGTATTCAAAATTTAGTCAAGAAAGTTCTGAAGATATTCTTCTATTTGCAACGTTGAGGAAACTTCTTAAGGTTTCCTCCAGCCTTCTAACAGCAGCCTGAAGAAGGAATGAAGTGTTCCTTGTTAAACAAGCTTAGGGGTAAAAAGGTGATTTGGATCTGTAATTCCTAAAATTTCTAATGGATTAAAAAATCAGCAATCAGAAGCGTCAGAGCTTCATAAATCCACCTTGGATATAAGACCAGCTGCACAGACTGGGCATTCAACTAGATATCCACATACCCCAAAACTTTATGACATGGAATTTTTCAGGTTTTGAAATCCTTTATAAACAACACATTAAAAATTTACATCAGCACAGTGACAGAGTCAGTACTGGATCCTTTTCCAGTAAGGTACCAGTGGTACATCAGCAATACCTGTGGGAAGCAAGTGGAAGATACCAGATTTCTGTGTGACCTATGAGAATGCAGCCCCAGCCCTTTACCTGCACTTGCAAATCCCACTGAGCCAGTACCAGCACTCATACAAAATATCCTGGTAAATCTGGCTGCAAGTGGGGTGTGAATCAAAGTTACTGTAGGGTTTCCTTTAATCCCCACATCACCCTGTAGCCACACTGGGAATTTCAAGTGCCTTCTTAAAACAGGGACGCCTGTCTTGGAGACCAGCACCTCCTTCATACCCAGTGCCATGTGGGAGAAAGCATGCCCTTCATCACGCCCAGCCTTCCCCCTTGCTGCCTGACCTACCTGTGCTTGCAGCTTGTTAACTTCCTCATTGCTGTCTCTGTGTTTGGAGGATGCAGCCAGGACAGAACATTCCCCTCACCATCCCAGAGAGTCAGATGCCCTGCTGTAGCTCAGCTGAGCAAAGGGAGAAGACCTTGCGCCTCTGAGCCTGACAGCGTGGGACTGCTTTGGGATGAATCAATGATCCTAGAAGGCATCCCACTGCACAAGGGCTGTGGGGAGAAACAGCGCTGCACTCACCTCAGGAATGGGATTTGGATCCCAAATCCAGCAACTAATCATAGAATCATTACAGCTGGAGAAGACCTCCAAGATCACCTAGTCCCTCACAACTCCTTGATGAAGCTCAGTCTGGGTGCCAATTAAATAGATGGGATGGGAAAGTCAGGGCCTCTGCTGTGGTGGCAGCTCATCACTCCTCTGCAGGTATGAGTGGCTTTCTCTCAGGAAATGATGTAACTACACCAAAGGATAAGGAAAGAGCCACTGATGTCATCTATCTGGACTTCAGTAAGGCCTTTGACACAGTACCCCACAACATACTCTTCTAATTGGAAAGATATGGATTTGATGGGTGGTCTGCTCAATGGACTAAAAAGTGGCAGCAGGATCAAGTCCAGAGAATGGTGGTCAATGCTCCATGTCTGGATGGAGATTGGTGATGAGTGGTGTCCGTCAGGGGTCAGTGCTGGGACCGATACTCTTTAACATCTTCATCAATGACATTGACAGTGGGGTCAAGTGCACCTTCAGCAAGTTTGCTGATGGCACCAAGCTGTGGGGTGCAGTTGACACATCTGAGGACAAGATGTCATCCAGAGGGACACAGGCTGAGCAGTGCACCCAGGTGAACCTCCTGAGGTTCAACAAATCCAAGTGCAAGGTGTTACACCTGGGCCAAGGCAACCCTCACTACCAATACAAGCTGGGGGATGTAGTGATAGAGCACAGCCCTGCCAAAAAGGAACTGGGGATTCTGTGAGATGTCACCTGGAGCACTGCATCCAGAGGTGGAGTGCTCAGCACAGGAGAGACGTGGACCTGCTGGAGCACGTCCAGAGGAGGGCCACAAAAATGACCCACAGGATGGAACACCTCTCCTACAAGGACAGGCTGCTGGAGCTGGGGCTGTGCAGCCTGGAGAAGAGAAGGTTCTGAGGTGACCTGAGAGCAGCTTGTCTGTATCTAAAGGGGAGCTACAGGAAAGAAGGAGACAGACTCTTTAGCAGGGTCTGTGGTAATAGAACAAAGGGAAACTAAAGAAGGTAGATTTAGGTTGGATATAAAAGTCTTTTACAGAGAGGGTGGTGAGGCACTGGAACAGGTTGCCCAGACAGTTGTGGATGCCTCATCCCTCGAGACTTTCAAGGCCTGACTGGACCAGGCTCTGAGCAACTGATTGGGCTGTGGATGCCCCTGCAGGGGAGCTGGACTAGATTACCTTTAAATGTCCCTTCTAACTCCGAGGATTCTATGAAATGTTTGTGCTACACTGCCAGTGCATGTGGCTCCAGTCCCAAGAACCAAGTAGGAAGCTCAGCTCTTTCACACTCAGCTGCTGACGAGTGTGAAGGATGCCCATTTCTCTGGAGCATGGCCAATGGGCATCACTTCTCTACTGTCCTACTGGCTGAGGCTGGGCGGCATTTACAGTGAAGAACAGTTTTCGTAAGAACCACACTGGGGGACAGATTGGCTCAGCTCATGCCCCAACAGCTGCAGCACACTTCCCCTTTGGCCAGAAAGAGGATGGGGAGCAGCAGAGGATGTAGGAATAGTCTTGAAGCCTTCACATGATCTGCAGCTTTTTAATTTAGGTGAGATGTCTCCAGCAGACACCTTTTACTTTAGCTTGAGTAAGTTGCTCTTCGATGTTTGTCTGAGAGCAGATCTGAGGAGAAAAGACTTTTAGCAAGGCATCTCCCCAGCAGAACCTGTCCAGCTGCGGCTGATCCAGGATCTGACAAAGGAGGTGAATGGAAGAAAATAAAACAAATGGGAGAAAGGCAATAAGGAGAATAAGCTCTCAGGGTGAAGGTGCCAACGAGGACAGACTTCCAAAAACGTAATATGAAACACGCTGACTGAGATGGTTGTTTTATTGGTTATGGAATCATGGAATCACAGAATCATTTGAGTTGGAAGGAACCCTTAAGGGCCATCTAGTCCAACTACCCTGTAATAAACAGGGATGTCTACAGCTTGATCAGGCTGCTCATTGCCCCGTCCAGCCTGATCTTGATTGCCTCCAGGAAGAAAAGGTTGAAGGATCATAAACTAGCTTAGTGCCTTGCCAGAGATTTGCACAGTTCCCATCTACCCCACCTTCTTCTCCTCTTCCTCTCCAGGATATCCACTTACTTTATACTCATTTCTGCTGCTGGCCTGGAACAGACTGAAAATCTTCCTTGGGATCTGGAAAATCTACAAACATTCCCTGTTACCCTGTACTTTTTGTGCCTCAATCATAGAATCATAGAATGGCTTGGGTTGGAAGGGACCTCAAGGATCATCAAGCTCCAACCCCCCTGCCACAGGCAGGGCTGCCAACCTCCACATCTAATACTAGACGAGGCTGCCCAGGGCCCCATCCAACCTGGCCTTGAACACCTCCAGGGACGGGACATTTACAGCCTCTCTGGGCAGCCTGTTCCAGCACCTCACCATTCTCCTGGTAAAGAACTTCCCTCTGATATCCAACCTAAGTCTTCCCTCCTTCAACTTAAAACCATTTCCCCTTGTCCTGCCATTATCAAGCCTTATAAAGAGTTGACTCCCCTCCTGTTTGTAGGCTCCCTTTAGGTATTGGAAGGCTGCAATGAGGTCACCCTGCAGCCTTCTGTTCTCCAGTTTGAACAAGCCCAGCTCCCTCAGCCTGTCTTTGTAGAGGAGGTGGTCCAGCCCTCTGATCACCTTTGTGGTCCTCCTCTGGACCCTCTCCCACAGGTCCCCGTCTTTCTTGTATTGGGGGCCCCAGGCCTGGACACAGTACTCCAGATGGGGCCTCATGAGGGCAGAGTAGAGAGGGGCAATCACCTCCCTCTCCCTGCTGGCCACCCCTCTGGAGCCCAGGATACTGTTTGCTTTCTGAGCTGCAAGAGCACACTGCTGGCTCATGTTAAGTTTTTCATCCACCAGAACCCCCAGGTCCTTCTCTGCAGGGCTGCTCTCAAGGATTTCTCCTTGGACTTGATGATCTTGAAGGTCCTTTCCAAGCTGAGCAATTCTATGATTCTATGATTCCCAGTCTGTATATATGTCTCAAATGGAAGTGTCTTTGACTTCCTTTTGCTTGCTTGCATGAAACCTTTTAATTTGGGCACCAAGACACAGCTTAAGTTCATCTATGTCCATGAGTCCAGCCCAGACCAGCTGGCTCACAGGGCTGTGCCTAAACGAGGCCAGTCTTCATAGCTGGTGGCACACGAGGGAACAGGCTGCCTTTGCCTGCAGCTAACCATCCTGACCCTAGAGCAGAGAAGGAGAGTCCTAGAGCCTGGGGTGTGTCCTGCCTCCTGCCTACAGACAGGTGAGGACACCAACCTGCCCCTGCTAGCCCAGCTGACCGCGCTGCGGGCACCCACTAGCAGGTAGTTGGGTGTTGTGGGATGACTTGGTGCCCCTCTTGTGTTGCTCTGTGTGGTGGCTGCTGAAAAGCTCCGGTACAGACATAAGACATGAGACCCAATACAAGACACAAGACATAGGAATGATGAGGATGGAAAATGCATCTCGGTTCCATGACCCTCGCTGTACTGTAACATGGATGCTAGTGCAAGAATGGGGTGGAGAGGAGAGAGAGCTACTGGACAGGTCAGGTCTTGTCATGAGCCTTTCCCTTGTGATCCTACACATCCTTCTGCCTCTGAAAAGCACTGAGCACAGAGTAGTTATGTATCTGTTGTATTGACAGTTTACTCTTTTCTAATTCAGGACACACAGCTTTTACTCACTTCTCAGTGCTGGTGCACCAGAGGCGGTGAGGCAAACTCTTTAAATTCATGGCTGATGCAAATACAAGATAATAGGCGGGGCACCCAAAGCCTCCTTTATCTCTGAGCAGCAGGAACATGAAGTGAAGAGTTTCCAAACCTCTAACCCATGTCCACTGCCCCTTAGTCCAGAGGCTACAAGAGCTCAGCAGATGTCAGGCAAGGCAGCCCAACACTGCAATGTCCCCATGAGCAGCTGAGCTTAAAAAACATGTCATGGTGATGAATGCTCTTGATATGGGGATGAAGACAATGGTGTTTGTGCCTCCAGGTATGAAATGTGAAATGCTGAGAACCTCTATGCTGCCTCCAGGCAACAGAGAGCGGAGGGACAATTGCACAAGACTGTTCATAGAATCAGCATACAGAACATGTGCAGGAGCTGATTGTACCTGAGCCCTGCAGTCCATGGCTGCAAGACAAGGGCACTGCAAGAGGGCCAAACAGCACCTGGGGGAAGTCTGGGAGCTCATGACCCTGCCCAGGCTGACAAGTGGTAGCATGAACATTCATTGAGCATTGGGTGAGCAGGTAGGAAGACAAACCAATGATATCCTCATCATCACCACTTCCATGAGGACTCCAAAATCCATTTCCTCTCCATATGCCTGCTGGTTCTCCTGTGCTAAAATGACACAGTCAAGGAGTCTAGAGATCTGGTGACCTTGTAAGTCCATTGCAGCGTGGGGCTGAATTGCTTCACTGGCTGTGTTAACGACGGGCTCAATTCAGTTTAAATATAGGTGTCTGGAGACATTTGAGATGTAGGTCTCTGCAGGCCTTGTGTCATAGCTGCAAGCCCTATGCAGATGTATTAGCATGTCCTCTCTCTGTGTGACAGGGTCATATCCTGGAGATTACAGAACTGGAGCTGAATTACTCAACCAGGAGATTAGGGCCTGGGTAGGGGCAGAAACTCAAGAGATATCCATATTTCTGTTTCATTTGTAGTAGGATGTCCATTTCCGTAGAGACATAAGAATGTACAGGGACCAGGCAAAAGCTCTGTCTGCCTCTGCGCTCTGTCTCCAGCAGCAGTCTCTTACACCTCCCTACCCTTTTTAGGAATGCTGCAACAGGGAGCAATAAAAGCCATACAAATGAGGTGGCTTTTCAGTTCCCAGATATTCTTCTTCATTTGTTTTGAGTTATGATAAAGTTGGTTGAAACCAACTCTCATGGAGAGCCAGAGTAAAGCTGCATTTGCATCATAACTGAAAGGAGTTCATTGGTTCATACTGGGAAGGGCAACCTCATAAGGATTTCTTCTAAGGAGAAATTTTGACGTAGTCTCATAATTAAAGATTTCCTTACTCTAATTTCCTCACTGGAAGACATCTTCCCTACCAGACAGGCCTGTCTTGTCCTAGGAGGTTTCTGACTGTTCCAGGTTGTGTTTAAGAGTTTGGCAATCCCTTTCTGGACAAATCTGCAGGGAACCCCCACAGATGTTCATGTTTCTGGCCTCCATCAATGGGTAATGATCTCAGGTGGATGTTTTGTGTCAGATCCAGCTGCCTAGGCTATCAGAACTAAAGATGTCATAGTTTAAGTGAATGCAGCAGGCTGCCTGGTGAGGTCTGCACCAGGGTTCCTTGCCGTCTCTGAACCAAGCACAGTAAGGCATCTGTCACTGGAACTCATCATTTCGTGTCAGGCTTTTATTACAACAGTGCACTGCCTCTGGCCATGAGCTGCAGACCCAGAACATGGAAAGCTAGCCCGCATGGCTAACATCTGGGTAATGCTCACCATTTAGTATGAGTCACTGGGGGAACTTGCAGTAGTTGAATTTTGTGTCTTAGCTGGCATCAGCTCAGTCACTGAAACAATAAAATTTTCACTTAAACCTCCTGGGCTTGCTTGCAACCTCTGAACTCCACCCAACACAGAAGGGCAGAGTTTCTGTTGCCCTTTAACTTTGCCTTGCCTTTCTTGTTTGCATTGCTTTAGGTACTCTCCAGCCAAATCATTACATGTCTGAGTCCTTTCCTCTCTTATACCTTGTGCTCTCTCAGGAAATGCTAACAGTGCTATTGGCCCGTCAGGAGAAAAGAAGCCAATGGAAGAGGAGAGGTCATGTTAAGAATCTGGCCTGAGCCAGAGTAACAGTAATAACAGCACCCGATTCACAGGAGACCCACAGCTGAATGAATTCCAGCTCAGCTCCTACCTGACCAGCACATCTGAAGTGCCTTGGCCAGAGCCTGGCTCTCACCTCAGCCCTCCTGCATCCACAAATGACGCTGTCTGGAGAAGGGCTGTGGGATCACTGATTACCTCCTGTGCAAGGATTTTGTCTGAGTGACAGTCTCCCCCTTCCCTCCTGTTGAAGCTGGGTTTGGTGGGAGGAAAATCCATGGGATGGAAAGCAGCAAAGCAGGGGAGACTCTGGTCCTGAAGAAATGGTTCTGTTTGATCTTAGTTCAGTGACTTTAAAGCCTTGAATCCTATTCTCAGTGTGAGAGACTGGCTTTAAAGAATCAAAAAAGCAGTGGTCTGCAGTCTGTCCTGAGCTTTACAATCCCCCACAGGGACCTAGGATTGGGTCCTGAACTCCCTGGCAAGGCACTGCTTGAAGAGAAATGCAGGGGAAAAGAATATTATGTATTTATAACCCAAGGGAGAATAAGTTGGGGTGAAAGTCTCTGGGTTGCAGAGTGTCTGGGTCCTCCTTTGGTCACAGGAGCTGTCTCTGGGAGGAGCGCTCTGCTCTCCCTGTTTATGCTATAGGGCACACGTGGCCAGTGCCAGCCGCCTGGAAGTGAGGAGCAGCAAAGCAGAGCTTTCCCACGCCAGAGACCCTTTGTAGGTCAGGGCAGGAGCCTGTGTGTGCCTTCAAAGTGGAGAGATCAGCAGCACCACCCTGCCCCTGGGCAGGCAGGGAGAGGTTGTGCACCGAAGATAGTGTCATGTAGTATGGAGACAGGCTGTACAAAACATTTGCTATTCAATCATTTTGGTATTTTCCCTTCCCATGACCTGTTCTTCGCTCAGCCCTTTTATGCACCTCTTCCAAATTTCAGTGTCTTTGAGATTAATTTGTCTTCCAGGTTTCGTCCTGCTCCTCTCTTTCATTAGGGCACTCTCCCTGCTGTTCTTCCTTTTCAGTCTATTCCCCTCTATCCTCCTCCCCCTTCTGCCTTGGTATCCCTGCAGAGCCCCCAGCCCCATTTCTGCCTGTGGGTCACTGGGGATAGGACCAGCCCCAGTGGAGCAAGCCAGGAGCTGGTGCCCCGTAGGAGCTGGGAGCTCTTGCTCCAGGCTATTATCCAGCCATGTTTTGCTGAGGTGTTCTCACAGAACATTCCCAGCATTTTATCAAAGAGGTGATGGGTTTGTTTATTATTTCCCTTCAGGGCATGGTCTCTTCATGGCTTCTTCCTTTCATTTCTGAGGAGGAAATGTTTGCAGTTCCGTCAGCCCCTGGGAGGAAAGTAAGTTACAAAGGGAGCAGGGCTAATTAAAGTTTTTTCCTGAGCAGAAGTAACACTGCTTTATGGTCACCTATGCCCTGAACATGTGGGAACCAAGCTCAGCCCTCAAGGACACTGAGCACAGAGCTGGTCACTAGAGGAATGAGCAGGGCATCAGGGACACAGCCACTGTGCAGTCCCATGGACACTTTGGTCTCTGTTCCTCCAGCAGCTCCTCTCCCTCCATCTCCCTCCATGGTCCCTGACACTGAGTGGGTCCCTGACATGGTCTCTGACATCCTCCTGCCATACCCAAGCCTTTTGCCTCTGACAGGATCCTCACCTCCTCCTCACACACCTCCTATGCACCTTCTTGGCTGTTTCAGCTGAGCTTTGAGCAAATCTGTCCAGCTCCTTCCTTCATCCTCCTCTCTTGTTGAATCACAGAATTGCAGGGGTTGTAAGGGACCTCAAGAGGTCATTGAATCAAACCACACTGCAAAAGCAGGTTCCCTACAGTGGGCTGCACAGGTAGGTGTCCAGGCAGGTTTGAATATCTCCAGAGAAGAAGACTCCACAACCTCACTGGGCAGCCTGTTCCAGTGCTCTGTCACCCTCACAGTAAAGAAGTTTTTCCTCCTGTTTATATATAACATCCTGTGTTTCCGTTTGTGCCCATTACCCCTTGTCCTATCATCCTGTCACTGGGAACCACCAAAAAGAGCCCGAGCCCATCCACTTGACTCTTGCCTGTCAGATATTTATAAGCATTGATGAGACTCCCCCTCAGACTTCGCCAGGCTGAACAGCCCCAGGTCTCCCATCTGTTCCTCATGCAGGAGATGCTCCAGACTCACAGCCATCTCTGTGGCCCTCCGCTGGACTCTCTGCAGTAGTTCCCTGTCTTGCTTGAACTGGGGAGCCCAGAACTGGGCACAGTGCTGCAGATGTGGCCTCATCAGGGCAGAGAGGAGGAGGATCACCTCCCTTGACCTTCTGGTCATGCTCTTTTTAATGCACCCCAGGACATCATTGGCCTTCTTGGCCACAGGGGCACACTGCTGGCTCATGGGCTCGCTGAAGCCCACGTCAACGTGGCTTTCACCAGGTACAGGCACATGAAGGACTTTCTTTATATGGAGGCAGGTAACTCCCTGTCCCATGGTGCTCCATGCCATGGCCATGACCTGGGGCACGCAGAACCCAGGCTGCTTTCTACCTTATTTATTCCAGCAGAAAATCTGCATCTTTGTCACTGTCTCAGGAAGTCTTGCACATATATGAGTAAAACAGCAAGAGGCTCCCAGGGTCCTTTGAGAGGACTTGCATTTTGGGAGTCCTCTATTTTCTACTACATCATATTCTTTTCCTTCTATACCCCCTTACATCTGCACAGGTTTGGGAACATCACAGAGCACTGCACTGAGAAACTCACTTCAGAGCCAGGAGAAAGCATGGAAAAAGCAATGACTAAAGAGAGATGGGAATCTTGTTTCATGATGTATGTCCTTGCTACTAATTTTGGCCTTCTATTTTTCTCCAATTTGGTGTCACTGATGTCCTGTGCTGAAGGAAGCAGAGAAGTGGCTCTGGGGAAAGATGTGGGTTGCAGATAAGCTCTTGGCTATACCTTGCAGTACAGGTTATAGACCAGATAGATAAGATGACAATTCTCAGTAATTTTTCCTATGAAGTTTTGTTTAAGAAACCCAGGAAAAATCATCTAGAGCAAGCTGTGCACAAGCAAGCTGTCAACTTCAAAACAAGTTCTGGATCCTGAGCAAACATGACACTCTTCATCCCATGTTTTTGCTATGTGTGCTTTCCATGAACAGGGAAGTCAAGATCATAGAATCATTAAGGTTGGAAAAGACTGCTAAGATCATCTAGCCCAACTGCTGACCCATCACTACCATGGCCTAACTAACTAACTAACCTGCATCCCTAAAGATACCCTCACAACAAGCAGTCTCTCCTACAGGGTATGATTTTGCTATTGGAGATGTGCAATGAGGAGATGGCTATCCACTTCTGCCTGGCTTCCCCTGGAGCCCAGGCCTATGTTATCACCCAGAGGGCGAATGCGTGTGCCTGTCTGTTCCTCTGCTGCTTCTGAACCTTGACCCATTCCAGGCAGACATGGAAGAATGGCAGATGCAGCAAGTGGGACAAATTCCGGCAAATTTCATAAAAGTCTTTGGCTGGATAGAGGATTCTGATGGTAGTATTGACCCCACTGCAGGGAATATTAATAGGCATGACTGTTATAGGACAATAGACTCTGCCTGAATTCGAGCCGCTAAAAGCCTGGTCTCTGCCATGCACACAGTAGTTCATTTCTGGTCAGAGACTGTGGATCTCTTGAAGTCATTGGGAATTGGAAAAATTAAGTAGTCACATCATGGTTGTATAAATACTCCAGGATAGTACTGGGAAGCAGTCAGCTGTGATAGCAGGATTGTAGATTTCTAAAAAAAATTTTTGGAAAATTATCATAGAATTGCAGAATCATTGAATGACTGGGGTTGAAAGGGACTTCAAAGATCATCTAGCACCAACCCCCTGCCGTGGGCAAGGTTGCTAACCAATAGGTCAGGCACTATATCTTGTTGTCCAGGGCCCCATCTAGTCCTCCTGCATAAAATGGAATTGGTGAAAATATGGCTGGGCTTTTCACAGGGAAAAAACCTGTTTTGGCTAAGCAGGTTGCTTTTGCACAGAGCTCCAGCCTGGTTAGGCATGATCCTCTCAGTATTCAGGTGTTGATTGCTGTGGTTCAGTTTTTGTTCATTTTCCCCTATGTGGAAATTCACCCATGGTGGGGAGCGGAGAAGTGAAAAGGAAAAGAAGAATTAGTGATAGCAGCTTTTCAGTAGGTCTGCAAAGTAACGAACTTGCCTGCCTCTCTGCTCAGCACCAGATACTTCCCATTTTCAGATCCTCCTGGCTGTTTCAGGGTGTCATTTGCCTCTCAGGCAAACCAGACCCAAATACCTGATCTTGATTTATTGCTTTAGTCAGCTTTGAAAATTGAGCTCTATGTTTCTGTGCTGTTACTCATTGCTGAGAAGGAGAACACAATTATATTGGTCTTTCTGGTTTTGAAGGAAAATGTGTGCTGTTCCAGGGAGGAAAAAGCATTGGTGCAAGATCCAAGTGATCCTTATGCCTGCCTGCCCAGGACTCAGTGTTGTTAGATGCCTGGATGTGTATCCTTGGTGCCGTTCCTATCTTGCATGCTTTCTGGTCATCTTCATTGTCTTCTCTCTCATGAGAAATGAAAAATTAGCAAGGAGGATGGGGACCAAATCTTCAAGGCCCTGGAGGACCTGCAGGTGAATCACATCGATTCTCTCCAGACATGAAGCAAGCACAATGCTGTCACTGGGAGAGATGCTGGAGAGATTATGCCAGGAAGAGGCTGGCTTTCTGGGAAGGATGAAATGAAGTGAAGGCCCATGCTGGGGAAGGAAAGTGACTTTCTTGATGCTGCTTCCTCACCCGAGTCCTTATGTGATGCTTCATGAGGTACCTGGGGCCGTGGTGTCAGGTGCCTCTCCTGGGCCCGTTGTCCCAGGTATAATACAAACAGTTTACTGTTTGTGCTAACACATGTTTAGTGTAAGAGCACTAAAGACAAGCAAGCTTTTGCCCAAGACAGGCAAAAGCCATGGGTATAAACCTCTTCTCTTGGGTGCGAGGAAGGTTTTTATTCCACGCTTCTTTTCCCATTACCAGATGCCCAAGGCCATGGACTCAGAGCTGCATCTCCAGGATGCTTCATCTCTCTGCACAATGGACTAAACTGTGACCTCCTCTTCTAAGTGTTCGGGATTCAGGTGAGTCCACCAGCCCCTAATTCACTTTGGCCAAAAGACCTCAGGTTTGTAATGAGATGCATGCTTGTTCTAGAGAGGGAAACACAGTGATGCGTATGGTTAGCTACTGTCTGACAGCTGTGGCTGTCGTTCAGTGAAGATGTGGGCTCTGGTGTTAGTTGACAACTATTCTTTGTTCTCTGCCATCCTCCCTGCCACTGTTTTTATCACTTTCTTACCTGATCTTGCCTTTCTTTCTTTGCTTTTGAGGATGAACAAGTTTGCTTTTGGGGCAGCTCCCTCTCTGGCTCAGGTGTCTTTTATCTATCAGCTCCTGAGGTTCCAGAGACCCATGGACTGAATGTGACAGGCAGAGCCTGCACCAGAGACCACTATGAGATTACTTGCATTGCATCTTCCAGCCTTGCCTGTGTCCAAGGCAGAATGTCTCCTCCCAGCATAGCTTGGTAGGAGGCTTCTTGGGCCAAACCTAGCAGCTAGGACTGACCCTATGGGCTCCCTCTGTGCTGAGCTCCAGAGACGTGGGTAATTAATCTTTTTGCAGAAGTTCCCAATTTTCTAAGAATCTCACATTTTGCTGAAAAGTGTAAAAATATTGATTCACTGTACTGTTAACTGTTGGCTCTACAACCAGAGAGGCTTTGAGATTCCTCCTTAGCCTTTTTTTTCCCTAGATTATTGCTATAACATTTGTCTATTTCTTCCCTCCCTCTCCTTCCTGTTTTCATAATGCAGAAAAAGAGGCTTAATCATAGATGTGGACTCCCCTGTGCTTCACGGTGTTCGGGGGACACAAATCTCTTCCATAAGGGTTACAGCTAATGTCAGTCAAGAGCCCATGGGATAGAGGAAGGGATTGACAGCTGAAGGATCATCCTTACAAGCAGTGCCGTTAACACAGATGAGTGCAAGGAGAAGGACAGAGGATAGGAGGTTTTCTAGGGATCTGTTGAGGGAACTCCACCATGAGTAGGGAGCATGGAATAAAAGATGATGGTACCTATTTGAAAACCAATTGGAGATGTCGTAGGCTACCTGGGCTACCCAGGGTTGAGAGCCATCTCCTTTAATGGTGACCACTTGTTGGCTTCCCAGGTGGGGGTTGACTGGCTGAAGGCAGTGAGTAAGTGTCCTCTTTCCTGAAATAACTTCCCACCACCCCAGTGTCTCATAGACCCTTCTAGCTCTATGCTCAGTCCTTGGCAGTATAGGCATAAGGTCCTTGAAAGTGCTGTCAGGATGGGTGCTATCATGCCAAGTCTTTGCTTAGCTTCTATGACACCATTCATCCACTGCTGGCTTTTGTTCTCCCAACCACGTTCAGACACTTGTTCTTTGGGAATCTGGTTTGGAAAAATATTTCTGGAGCAGTTATTAACATTGTGCAGTGCAGCATTTTTTTTTGCCACTGTTTTTGCCATTGCTTTTGGTCTAGTGTCAGACTCAGGCATGATGAGAATTCAGACTTCTTGATTTTCTTTCCCCTTTGGTACATCCTGGGCTACAGACATGTGAACAGCAGTAATAAAGACATTACAGCTTAATGAATTGTGGTGAGCTATGTGGTCCCAGCCCAACCAATGACGATGTCAAAACATCATTTATAGCTGTCTGTTTAGCTGTGGACTCACTACACCTATAAATGATCCACAATTCCTGGCTAAGGCAATGCTCTTACTTAAGAGGAGGAAAAAAGAAGAGCGACTGGCTCACACTGAGGAAGGGCGTGAGACCAGAAACCCACAGTTTGTATCTTGATTCTGTTCCAAACAGAACCAGAGCCACTGCAGGTCACTGGCTTTGTATAAATCAGAATACAACTTTCCTGAGGCCCTCAGGCACTCTCCCTAATGTCCTACTGCAATTCGAAGAGGTTTTCTAGCCAACATGTCTCTTTCACACACCCTTTGCATTACCTGCACCTAGCATAGTCCATACGGGTGAATGAAGTACACTTGAATAACTTTTGTTTCCTGGATTATTGAAATATCATGGGCAGGAGAGAGCATTAACACACCCACTGGCATGGCCTTTTTGGGGTGGCAATTAATTCAACAAGAACTGCAACATTAGCCAAGCTAAAGAAAAGTAAATAAAGAATTTGTCTTCAAAAGAAACAAACAGAAGAGCTGAATAGGCTGGAGGAAGAGAAGAACAAGAGAAACTCACACTTTGTGCAAGTCATCCTGAGGCTTGCCTGCATGACCTTTCTCACTAGCTAGCCCAGCACCTATTTCTCTGCCTGCCCTGTTGCTCTTTGCTTATGCAAACTGCAACAGTAAATTCTCCTTCAAGGGAGAAAATTCAGATCTCAATAATCATTTTCCTTTTATACCCAAACCCAACGTCAGGTTATGTTCAGATTCAGATCTTGCTCCCTCTCCTTGCAAATGACCTCTTTCATTATAGACTTGATTAGGAAGAAATCTTTTCCCTGTGAAATTAGTCAAGTTAAATCATTACCATATGGTGGAGCAGGACGCTTGTTCTCCCACACATAGCAGCACACGTGGCTCACTACAAGCTTTGGATTGAGACTGACACAGTAGTAAACCAAAGGTGATTTGGCAGAGGGTGACTAATCCCTAATCTAGATTTTGAGGTCTGCAGTCATTCATTCACATACTGTACTGCATGGACATGAGTCTTGCAGGTAGAATGCTACAGATCTGTGTTTGGCTCAAAATACAAACTTATCTCAGATAGATGGTATCTTGGATTACTGGTGGACTCATGCACATTTTCTTGGTAGTGATGCCAGTCTGAACACTGCCACAGATCACTCACCTCTGTTTCCAAAATGGCATGGGAACTTTCAGAATTAATCCGTCTGAAATGGTGCAAATCACAAACAATTCTGACTCATTTCTCAGTGAAAGCAGTTCCCAGCTGGCAAGCTGATGGGAGGATTGACTACACAAGTTTTGGTCAGAAGAGGTCTCTGGGATCTCCCCTCCAGCCTTCTGCTCTGACCAGCTGGGCAATCCCTGGTGCTCAAGCATGTTGGCTCTGAATTTATTTACGTATTTGGAAAAGCTCCAAGGCTGGAGATCTGTCTGGTGACCTGTCCCAGGGCTAGTTCTCTCTCCTTCCAAAAAAGTGTTCCCTCATATCCACACTGAACTTTGCAAACTCCAGTTTGCTGCCATTTACCTGCCCCTGCTGAGAAAACCTATGTTGCATCTCCTCTGTAGCTGCCCTTCAACTCGTTGGCTTTTATCCCCCTTCAGCCTCTTCGTTGCTAGGCTGAGCAATCCCAATTCCCAGACTCTGCCTACGGAACCTGTGGTCCGTCTCCTTGTCTTGGCAGCCCTCCTCTGTTGCAGTTTCTTGATATCATCCTTGATGTGGGGTTCAACAACAGAGACAGAAACTCCCTCTGTCCTAGCACAGCCCAGTATGTGGTTTGCCCAGTTTGAGATGAGGGCACATCATTGGCTCATGTTCAGCCTGACAATAAGGTAAGATGTGATGGTGAGAGGAGGGCAGGAGTATTCTTCATAGGTAACTGCAGTGACGGTGGACCCTTCTCCGCAGGCTCAGCAGCGTGCTAGTGCAGGTGCACAGCTTGCACACCAGATATGGCTCATGATGAAGGACAATTTTTCAGCTATTTGTGAATGAAAAACCATAGCAGCAGACTCGCGCTCAAAGAGATCTCAAAGAAAGTCCCAACTGCTTCATGAAGAGAGGTGTGTCTTAACCCTTCCCTCTGATTTACTCCTTAGCACAATGTCCCAGAAACATGTTAAGGAAAATGTGGAAAACACCATCATTATACACAATATCTGTGTTGCTTGTGGTCTGTAAAGATCTCACCAGATATCACTGAGTATGTTTGCTCTGATACCCTGGGAAAATTCCAGTGCAGTTAATTGCCTCCTGCCTAATTCAATTCATATTTAATAGGGTGGCAACATTCAGGCTAATGCCTGCAGGATAGATGAATGGTGAGAATCAGAGCCTCACAGAAAAAAAGACTGGGAAGAAGAGGTGGAAATCCACTTAGAATCAGTGTTTGAGGAAAAGACTCTTTCCCCTGCCCCAGAAAGTCCAGAACCAATTCCTCTTTTTCTGAGCTGTGCCAGCCTGAAAGTATGGGAAGAAATACTGGGCTGTTGTTCTAGAAGAGTGAGGCCACGAACCATTATGTCATGTATGGTGCCATGAGAGATGCAACAAATCTGTCTGCAAAACTCTTCACTGGCAAACGTCACAACAGAGACTTCCATATTCTCACCAGACTTTGTTGTATGTGTTATATGGACCTTCATTTCCATGCTGTCACTCCTAGAGAAAAATTTTCAGCTTTCCAGCCATCGGGGAGAGCATCAATAGTGTGAGCATCCAACTGTTTTGAAACGTGCAGGCTCTCTGCATTACAGACCTGACACCATTTGCATCCAGTGTCCAGCTCAGAGTATTCAGACTTGTTGTCTGAAGCAGAGGAGAAGCAGAAATACTGTCAGGATAGCTGGAGATGGGCATGCAGGGGGGTAAAACAACCCACCCCATCTTAAACATGGCTAAGATGGCACTTGCTGTTGTTTTTCATATTCCTATACAGTCCTGTCTTCTCCAACACAAGCTGAAGTTCTCCCTGGAAGTGCAAAAGGAAACATCTCTGCCCTGGCAGCAGCTTGCTATCTCTGCTCCAAGTTTTTCGAGATCGTATCTACTGTGTTTATTAGTTTTCTTAATAAACTGGCAGCCCTGGTGGGCTCTGAGCCAGGTACATTTGCTGAAAGATTTATCAGAGATCCTACAGGCCCAGATAGGTCAAGGTGGGGTAAGAAGACAGTAACAACTGCTCCATATGAGGTTCTTATCTTTGCTTTTAGATCCACTGAGTGCTGCACGGAGACAAAGAGGGATACATCTCCCTTACCTCTGGCATGAAGAGTTGTACCACTACAACTCATCTACTGAATGTAAAGTTAGACATCTCCTCAGCTTTCATCCAGTGTTGATATCCTCTGATTTTCTCCCCCATAAGGGACCTGGCTTCCTGCTGGTTATCCCTTTGCCAGTTGACAGTCCTCCCCTGCCTTCTTTCCAGAAATCTTGCCTAGGCTATGACTGCTCAGACAATACCTGTCCCAGGGCAGCCACTGAAAAACAGCCACTTAGATAACCCCTGAAGCAAAAGTTCTGTCCACCCATGCAGCCCTGGACATCCATCTCCCAGCTCTGTTCTTCTGTAAGAGAACAGCTGCTTGTGAATCCCTGATGATGACTGGAGGTAGCCACCCTGTAAAGAAAAATTAGTTCAGAGTCTTCAACTCATCTCTGAGCCCTCAGAACAGACCTGCTGCAGGCTTTGTCTCTGCAAATATAGGAAGAGAAAACAGAGAGTAGGACCAGACTAGATTGTTCCATTTCAATCCAAAATGAATCAATTACTCATCCAACCGTGCTCTCCTTGTTATGCACTTAAGGGATATTCTCACTTTAGTGATTTCTGAGCCAGAGTCTTATTTGGAGGGTGTGTTATAATTCAATTAGCAAGCTGGGACAGCTCTCCCTGGCAAGTTTGAGGTATTGAAAGGAGCTTGGCTTCAATGGATGAAGATAATTGGGGAGGCTGGATGAAGGAGAAAGAAAAGAGAGGAGAAAGCTGGTTTCATCTAGTTGTGCATACAATATGTTAAGTAATCATGTAACTTGGTAGTAATGATTCATCCTGGAGATGCCTTGTGAAAGTTCTAGGCTAGTTGAGTCTTGCAGTCATGCTCTAGGCTGAAGTGAGTAAAGAAAACAACTCTGGCTTTGAGGGCTTGTTAAATATTGTGTAAGGTAACTGGATCCCTTTTCCAGTGGAAATGGAGGCTAACTCTGTAGGTTTCAGTGTGCCAGTATGGGGGCTCTCAAAACAGCAGGAGCAGCCACTGCTGGTGGAAGGTATCCTTGAAATGAGATGTCCTTCTTGGCAGTGGAAAACGTGGGGCTTTGCCAGCAGACTGCTTTTGACAAAGTGTTATCTTGCCAGTTGTAACCTTGGCATAGCCCACATATGAGTGACATTAATTAGACATTTCCTCTGCAGACCAAAGGCTCTTTGGATCAGTACACTGGCCTTTTGTCCAAGATTATGGAATTTTAATTACAGCTTTTTTTTTTTTTTTTTTTTGCAGCTTTTCCTCATCCTCCCTCATGGAAACCCATTCCTCTGTCTGCAAAAGAATTGTAGTTTATTCCTTAATAGTCAGCCCAGCTGAGGAGAGGAGCCAAAGTTATATGCACTTTGTGTTGCTGGCAGAATCTTAGGCATCATGTTCTTAGATATTTTTTTTTTCTAAGAACGTATAGAAAGCCAAAACCTGGAGAGCCGGAGGCATAGGAAGGTCTGTGAAATTGAAATCTCTGGTTGATTCCTGGAATGAGGATGTCTTCTTATTTATTTGAGTTTCCAAGTGCAGAGTGACTTCAGTGCAGCCTGGTATGACAAGAAATTAATCTTCTTGCCTCCCTTGCAGGAGGATCAGTGAATTGTCCTGTTCATGATGGAGATGCATGCACCTCCAGAAGGACCAACCTGGGACCATGCCAGAGGTCCTACCAAGAGCTAATGATGAGAATGGGATTTGTGCTTCCCCAGTACCAAGTCTGGATGCTGGTGGATCATTCCACAACAGGGATTTGAACAAAGCCAGGTCTGAGTTCTGAACAAATTTCAATTCATTTAGCCAGAATGCCTAATATAGGTGTTAGGCAGCAGGTATGTTTTTATACACTCCTGATCTAGCATACACCACATTGAAGACAGAGTATAATTCCCTGCCAACATCAGCTAAGCTAAACCTGGGCTGCTGCCACCTTGTCCTCTCTGTGCCTGCCAACAGAAAGAGCTGGCTTTCTGCCTTCCCAACTCCATCCGCAAGAGCCCTTCAGCTCTGACAGAACAATATGGGAGGAAATATCTACTCCTTGGCCGAGAAAAAAAGGCAGGTCAAGTCCTGTATTTCTGCAGCACTGCCCACCTTGTCCATAAATAGCAGGTCTTCATGGGTGCAGACCTATGTGGAACACAAAAGCTATTCCCTTGTCAACAGGTAGTATAAAAGAGATGTTTAGATGGGTGTAGCTATAGCAACCCTTGTGTTATGCTATGTGTCTTGCCATGCCTGTGCCTTGCTTTCTGACAAGGAGAGCCTTCTTGGTGTCATCACAATGGGACTGTCATTGCAATGGCAATGTCAGTGAATGAGCATCATAAGAGAAGGTAGCAGTAACATGGTAGGATTGCTTATGCTGTCTATGAGACCATGACCAAGTCACTTAGCATTTAAGAACTTGTCTTGCCTCTTTCTGCACTTACATCCAGTACTGGCATCATAGCACCTTGTGAATCTGTGGTCTTAATAACTTTGGATCACCTAATGTAGAGAATCCTGTAGAACCACTGAGGAAAACAGTCCGCAGGAGCCATAGGCTCCTCAGGTGGGACTCAGCTTGCAGGCTAAGACTCATACACTTAAGTGCCATTTGAAATGCCCTGAAGTATATGAAAAACTGTAATGTATCTGTCAGACCTGATACAGAACCTACAGCTATCCCATCACAGCAGCTTAGCACAGCTACTCAAGGGAGCGTACAGCAGATACCTGTGTTTGAGCCCTGTCTCAATGACTATGTTCAGGGTCCCATACCATCTCCATTACTGTGCTGCCTCAAAACTGAACACTTCTCTTGATCTTCAGCTTCAAAACTGGAAAAGTTTGTGCACTGAAAATACAGGTCCCACCGCTGGGGTGTGCAGACTGTACAACATCTACTTATCCATTCGTTCTTGGGTTGTCCAATAGAATGACTGTGTATGTCTGCAAAAGACCCAGCTTTCTCTTTGATTTTGCTTTTCTTTATGCTCTCTTTTGCCTCTGTACATGGAGCTGCATGTGCAAATTTTTCACTGCTGACATTACCTTCTTTTCTAAGGACAAAACTATATTCAGGGCACTCCTTCAAAGCGTAGCTGCATCTGTAATTAACAGATCATGAAGTGGTAGTTCTTCATGCCAGGACTTTCTGAGCTTTTTGCACACTTGTATTACCTGAGCTCCCATGTTTCAGTTAGGCAGGCAAGCAGTAATGAGACAAGAAGCTTTCGTCAGTGTTCAGTTTAACCAGAGACTAGTCCTCAGAAATTACTCCCTGACCTGACACTGTGAGCTGTTCCCAACCGGATCCACCGTTTGGTAACTCAATGGTTTGTCTGTTGTGAACGTATTCTGTTCCTAAGATAAAGTATAGAGATGGATTCCAGTTTTTTTCCTCAATTTTTTACTCTGTCTTCCTACAAAAGTTCAAATGTGAAGATGCCAAAAGCTTTCTTGAAATGAGTTACATTAAGGAGAACTTCTTGCCGTAATAGGGAACTGCCCTCGTCTTTTAATAAGCTTATAATCCCTATTTTACATACTTGTCTGTCTTCTTTCACATTTGTTTTTATTTTCATTCTATATCTGCCTAATTTTCCTTTCCATACATTTCATACAACCAGTGCAGGAATTTCCCATGTCTTATCTGTATGGCATTATTTTTTCTTTACTCATTATACTGCATGATTAACTTGTAAAGTAAACTTTTTTAATCTGCTTCCATAAAACCTAATGTCTCTAGGGCAAGCTCTTTAAAATTTTGTGGTTTCCCAGATGATTCCTTGAGGTCTAAAAGGCAAACAAATCCCATCCACTTATCAGTATATACCCATATCAGGTATATTTATAATATCCCAGGTTTGAAAATATGAGGCAGTCCAATTAAAGTCCATGTCTAGAGGGATTTTGCTT
The DNA here is from genome assembly GCF_002078875.1 of Numida meleagris. Classification (NCBI taxonomy): domain Eukaryota; kingdom Metazoa; phylum Chordata; class Aves; order Galliformes; family Numididae; genus Numida; species Numida meleagris. The sequence continues at coordinate 7,401,416 of NC_034438.1, read as the reverse complement.
GCATCTATGTCACTGATATGTTAAGAAGCTTTTTACTGAGACATGTGTTTGTTGTAAAACTTTGATTTCATATAAACAAACATTTTGGAAAGGACCCCAGGATGTCTTGCAATTTGCTGAAGCTGGTATCTTTCTGGTTGGTGTAGCAGAGTGAGGGCCTATGTGTGAAAATGTATTTATTACCATACATTATCATCGAGAGAGCTCCTTCCTTCTTGCTTCCTAGCCTCACAACAAGGCTGTTTGTTGGAAAGTGAGAAATGCCAGTTCACATTGTTTTGGGCTGAATAGGTAGAAGCCAATAGGAGCATGCTGTCCATGGAAGACTTTGACTGTCCTTTTCAGGTTTGCTCGTCTTTTTCTGCTCATTGCTTCTCTCCAATCCTCGCAGCTGATGGCAACCAATGGCAAAGTTACTCGTTGTGTTTCGTGGACAGCTCTGGACACTGATCACCACCAGCTGCTGCCGGTTTCTGACTCACTGACCACTGCTCCAAGCAGAAGAGATGCTCCAGTGCAAGCATCTCTGTACCATGAAGCACAGCTCCCTTCACTTGCTGAGGATGCTAGAGGTCAGTACACCTCCACACCCAATGTGATTGCAGGAATCAAGCTGATATCTCTACACAGCATGCGCCCCAATCTGTATCAGCTTGTGCTGTGCTAACACAAGCACATTCACTCTGGATACTGTGGAGATTTGCTTTGATCTCTTCTTCTTGCCATTCAGTGTTTGCTATTTTTGAATATTTATCTGATGTTTGCTGTACTATCTGAACATCCCACAGTGATACAACCTGGTCAAACAGTTATGTTGCCTGGGGGCGCACCAATGGGCATAATGCCTCAAGAATGTGTAAGAAAATGGAAGGACAATGAATGCATTTTCTTCAGCTCTTGAAAGCAACTAGACTAAGAACAGTTCTTGCTTTTTGAAAGTGACTGTTGACTAGAAAATCTGCCCGAATCAATGCAAGTTTTGAGCAAACTTGTATGACACTCATCTGGATGATGTTTATCACACTATGAATAATGTTGGATTGGAACATGATGGGAAAGATGAGCATCATTTCAAAAGCTGAGAGCATATCGCTTAGTGCTGCAGGGCATGGCTTTCTGGGCTATTCCTTATGCAATGTGTCATGCTGCATGGTAAGTAATGGGAAAAAAGAGGCAGAAGTGATAAGTGCACAACACCTGGACTTACTGGAAACGTCATGTGTGTTGCACATACAGGCAAAATCCTGCAATAGAAAGGAACGACGTTGACAGAGTGAGGTCACACGTCTTGGAGATACGATAACAAACAACACCATAATTACAGTTCATTCAGTTCCAGATCACTTCAGTTTAAGAACAGGTAGGAAATGAGGTTTGGATCTTCAGACTTCAAAGACCTCTGGTACAAACAGAGCAGCTGCATCTGCATTACGGTTCAGAGAAAATCCTGCATGCAAATACTTCCCACCACGGGGAAGGTCTGTAGCCATAGTTTAGCCATTTGTCTCAGGCTTGTTGGAAACATATTTTTTTTGATTTTCTGACTTGGCTGCATCTGCCTTTTCCAAGGCATGTCTTACTCAGCCATGACTACTACTCTTCAAGATAAGATCTTGTTTCCTGCTGGTGGGACTTGGTTAGTAATTAACTGAGTGGGAAGAGAAGGGTGGGAAAGTGATAAAGTCACACTTTTAATAATAAAGGCAATCAAGGGCAAAATCAAATCCCTTTACCATTACACATCTCCAATTTACCAGTATCTCATAGTCTGCTCTAAGGAGGCTTCCTGTGCCAGAGGTGTCTGGATGTGAGCAGTTGTGAGCTGGGGAGAGGGCGTGAATAAGTAAAGGGCTGAATAAATCTTTGATCAGCCCAGCACCTACAACTCATAGATGCCTCCTCTCCAGGTTGATTTTGGCTGGCTCCATTTTTGCCTACAAAGTTAGGCTTTTAGAGGAGGATTATAAATTCCTCTTCTATTCATTGCTTCCTTCACAAATTCCAGCATGATGCAAAATGCAACCACTCATTCTTCACAGGACCTGGGACCTTCATTGCCAAGCCCAGCATTTGGTTTTATATATGAGGGATACCTTTTGCAGAAAGCAGCAAACAAGGAGGCCATTTAGAAAAACCAGAGCCTTTCTTGCATGTTGGGTCAGATTACCGCAGACTCAGGGTCTCAGTTTTCCAAGGCAGAGCGAACACAACTTGCTGGAGTGCCCACTTAGAAGTGATCCCTAAAATGCTGAATTTCCGTTGCATATCAAGGGCCTTAACCACTGCTATTAATAATAAGCAAGATGCATGGCTATTAGTACTGTTTTAGAAGACTTGCCCCCTTACATATTCATTACGTGTTGACACCAGCCCACAGCAGCATTAGCTTTATCAAACAGACCAATAAAAACAGCCTCAGCTGGCAGCCTGGAACCCCCCTAGCAAACAAGCTTTGCTGCTGGCAAATATTTACTAAGTCATGTGCTGAAGCTGAAGAAGTTGAAATACGAATGTCTAATGAAGGACTTACTTTTTATATCAGCACCAGTGGATGCAATTAAGTAGTTGCTGTTGTCTCAATTACTTTGATGACACTGCTGATCATTCATGTGAGAGCAGACAGCTCATTCATAATATAAACATGCATGCAAATCTATCTTCTCTCCAAGATGTCTGAAAAGCAACTGGGTTCACTGGCAATTGTTTCAGCTGAAAAGGTAATTGCTGGCCTGGGTACAAAAACTCAGTATTAACGTGGTTGTTATCTTAAATGATGTAGGATCAAAGGTAAATTAAAAAGTCCCCTGCACTCCTGTAAATGTCCACTGAAACAGGTGCTGGCTCTGAGCTGCCAGAGACCACGTTTCCCCTTGGGAAGCTCATTGCTGTTGCAACTCCTGCCTGGACTCTGCTTCAGAGTGTGGTTCCACCCCATCCCACTGCTTGGTACCCAATTGGTAACAACAGCACCACTTTCAAAGTGAATACAGGGCTGTGCATAGAAGAGTCCTTTTGGGAAATCAGTATGCATCAATTAGCACCCTGTTGCAGCTACTCTTTCCAGGCACATGCTAAACTCTTTGCTGACAAACCAAACTGGGACTTCAAGCACTCATGTGTGCTACACCTGGGCTGTTCCCAAGGGGCTGGAATCAGGGCCATGAGGTTGCATCTACTGATGGGCATTTTCTGGGGAAAAGGTTCTTTTTTGAATGGCTAGCAGAAGACGGCATGTGGTCTCACATAGGCAGCAATGGCTCTGCTCCTGTGAACCATCTGGGTGCCTCTATTCCCTGCTCCACTTCCAAGTGCTGATTCCCAGTCAGCACTAGGTGGGAAGAGGCAAAAAATCCCCATCTCTCTGGTCTGGGTGAAATGCTGGGGAGAAACACAGCTGAGGCACTACTTCTTGGGTTGTTTGGAAGTTCCTAATCAGGAGTGGGAATCAGTCTGACCTCCTACCACCTGGCAGCATTACCAATTTTTGCAATTAGAGCAGAGAAAAATGATTGCTAAAAGCTTCTTAAGCCCATAGCCAACAAGAAAACAGTGGCACTCCTCTTGCTCTTGTCCGCTGAGATAGGAACACTAATCCCTGCATGATGTGGTTAGGGTATCTGTCTTGCATGTCCTTTTCTGGTGAACCAGCCTGGCAGGTTTTGCCAGTCTCACCCATTGCACTGGAGAACAAGCAATTGACACAGAAAATGGATGGGCTTGATTCTTCTTCCTCAACTTTTTATATGGGCTGCAGATGACTTCACAGTTGAAATGTCACAACACATTGTGGCTTTGTCCTCTTGCACCTCAGATAACGGGAGGCATAGGAGACACATCTGCTCTATCCTACAGAAACTGTGCCTATTTTCTACTCCTTATCACCACTTCACCTCTTTTCTTTCTTCTTCCCAACCTTTTTGACTTAGGTTCTTCAGCTGTGATGCAAATCTGATTCATTAGTTTCAAGCTTCGATGACAAATCTTTATGTTTGGGCTCTGAAACCCACTGGCATTCTCTGCCACAAACCTATGTGACAAGATAATGTATGAGTTCTATTCACCCTGCAGCCTCCCAAACTTCCCTGTCCCCCTGGTCCCTGCTTCACATCCCTGTAGAGTGTTACAGGCGCCTATCAGTTAGTCATCCTCTTCTACTTTTGTGAACATGGACATGCTGCAGAAGATGGACCTTCCATGCACACCCTGAAACCACCAGTGTAGAACCTTGAGATAGAGAGAGCATCTAATGCATTGTTCAGCCCAAAGGCAGGATCCCATCAACTAAACAGTTCCCTAATAATTATTTGCCCAGCCTGTTCTCCCAGGCCACCCAGAAATCACATCTTCCTGAGGCAATCACCACTGTCACTGATAGAAAATCTCCCCAGCGCCTCATCTAAGCTGCCTGTGATAGATTCTCTTATCCAGCCTTTGGTTTTGGAGATGTATGGGGATATGACTGGGTATTCCTTGAGTACCTGTTTCCATCTTCTCTCATTTTCTAGATCTCTTATTGCTGCAGATTGTGGCTACTCCTTGCTGCAGTTGGTTTCACCTCTAAAAACACAAGTGAAAAAGATGCAGTTTCATACTTTCCCTTCATGAGAGGTAGGAAACAGGTGGGTTCAGTGTAATTCAGTGGGGCTAGTGCATCCATGTAATTCAGGGAAACCCTCCCAGGCACTTCAACAACCATTTTAATTGAAAGTCCATGAAATAAAAATCACACTACACAGCCACGTGCACTCATCACTCTACTTGTATCTGCAGTCCCACATGTAGCTAAAGGTCAGGAACATGCTGCTCTGGGGACCCCCGCTCACCTGGGACTGGGCTTTATCCAGTCTGAAGTTAAGATCAGCAAGGAGTGAACTGTGGTCAGAAATTTGGCTTCATTATGTATCTCCTGCGGCATGAGACTGTTTCAGAGTTGAAAACAAAATTCAGAGTGAGGATGCTGTTCTCCCTCATCTTCCTGTGATGCAGGTTTTACAGACATTGGGAGAACTAGGCTTTCATCCAGAGTAATTGCACTAATTTCCATGTTCATAGAGCCTTTAGCTTAGCTAAGAAGAAACCCCTGTGGAATGCTTAATGTATTTGGAAATAGTATGAGACCACTTTTCCTTTGAAGAGGTTAGTCCCAAATGAGAAAAGCAGACAACAAGGTGAGAGGGAGAAACACCACATGAAAGCAAAAGAATGAACAGAAACATCAGTGAGATCTATCATTTTCTCTGTGGACTCGCAGGAAGCCTTTGGTGGAGCCAGTAACAGTGCTTAGCTCATTTGTGCATTAGTAGGAAACCTCAGCAATGAAACCCTCTCTGCTCTTCACCAAAAACCTAAACCTCCCAAGTTCATGGTGAGAGGTTTCTCTGCTTCTTGGTACATCCCTATGGGCAGCCCTTGCTCTGGGCTGTAGCTGTCCTGGGCGACAGGATGGACTGGGTGAGATTTGAAATGTTCTTGTAATTCGTATTTGTGATTTGTTACCCACTTGTGTTTGTGGCCCACGTGTTCCTGCTGTGGAGTACTTGTTTAGATTGTTGCTGTGGCTAGATGCCACATGACCGCAGCACTCTCATGCGCTAGACAGCAAAGTCTGCTTGGAGCAGGATCTGGCCCGAGGAGCTTACACAACAGCCAGGGCTGATATTAGGACACCAAGTGCTCCCTGCTGTCACTGCAAAAAGTACTGAGGGACAGTAAACTAACTGGCCATGACCTATCTGCTCAAGAATATGAGCAGAGAGGGTATGTTCTGGGTAGGGAACAGTTTTGGTGAAGCAGAGCATCCTAATAAATGCTGCATAAGGGACAGGGAATCTTTGGGCTGGTAGCAGTCTGGCCCTGGCTGCTTGACCTTAGCTCATCATTGGATCCCAGGGCATGGAAGTCATGCTGTCATCGGGCTGTGTCACAGCCACATCAGTGGTTTGTCCCTGCTGAATGGTTTGACTTAAAGGACAAAGGAATAATAGAAGAATTTCTTATTAACTTCCACTTGTTTAATATAAAAACCTGCACCCTAGAGGACCCGCTCTGCAGCTCTGACATACTAATCTCCAGAAAACCCTGATCAAGCTTCCTCCAAGGCATACACTGGCAGTCATTTTGCAAACAGAAGCTGCATGCCAGCTCGGAAAGGAAGTTCACTGCACTGCTGCTGCTGTCTGCTTTAGTGCTGTACTCGAGGCATGAGAGCTCCTGACTGTCTGATGGGAAGGAAGATGGGAAACCAGCCAGCAAAAACTCAGCCACAAGGAAAATTCCTGAGTAGCTCTTGCTACATTTTGCTTCTTTGGACCTACTGGAGAGAGCACAAAAGGGCTGTTCAAATGGTTTCGTCTCCTTCATTCATATGTATGGCAGAGGCTGAATGTTGTTTAAACAATGTCTGAACTGGACACATACCTGATAGACTCCAGGCAATCCAGCCTTTCCCACAGGCTGCATACCCTACACTGGGGAATGATATATAACATTTTTTTGCATGGAGGAAAAGGCAGAAATATGCTTTAAAAGAGAAAATAAATAGCATTTCCTGTGGTCTGTGTTACCAGTACTCTTCAAAGCGCTTCCACAGCTACGACTTCTGCATTTGCTGCTTCCTCAAATCACTCTGACATATCCATCATACTCCAGCTTATAAAAGCCCCTGTGGCATATAGTGCTGTGTTTAGCAAGATTTGGCATCTCCCTGTCCTTACAATCCATCAGCATGAAAGTATTTCTTGGCCTCAGCTTTCTCCTGACTTTTCTAGACCCAGGTGAGTTTTTTGCTGGGTCCTGTGGGGCTGCAAGATCTGGAAGAGGTCTGGGAAAGGGTGTTGTGTATGGAGGGCTGTTCCTGGCATCTGAGACATGGGAATCCCTCATCTGAGGTTTGATATGGAGTGGGGAGAGGATTAGCAGGCTTGGGGTATATTTGGTGCTATGAAACACCGTGTTTGGGTGAAGGCGGAGGTGTTTACAATATGAGCTGGCTACCTAAGCTCCCATGGTGGTCAGCAGCAATCTAGTTGGGACAGTCACAGGAATGACTTGAGTTACTCTAGGGTAAACTTTGGTCAGCTGAATCAATATCCAGCCAACAGTGACTGCAGACTTAAGGGATTGGTTGATTTGCTCATCCCCAGGGTCACGCAATTTTAATTTAGACACCATATGTCACCTCAGCTGTCCATCAGCTCTGCTTGAGTAGAGCATTAGTCTTGTGGAGGTCTTGTGTCATACCTGCCACCTCATGCAGATGTCATGGCTGCTGCAGGGTGCCTTCATGTAGGCACCTGAGTTTTGGGGAACCAACAGATGCCCCAAATGCATTAATCTATATGCTGAACCATTGGGTTCCAGTTGGTGTATCAAGGAGGTCATGTTGTTTGTTCTCCCTCCACAAACTCTTTATTCCATCCTATGTTTTTCCTACTGACTGCCTGATACTCTGGTCTGCTTAAGAAATTCTTGTCCTGAAACAGTAGATAGTCAGTAAAGTGGAGTCCTCTAATGCCTACAAAGAGATGTGTTGTTCCCAGTTTGTCCATAGCACAGTGACTACCTACTGGCAGCCTCTCAGTCACCAATTCCTTGAATTCCCTTGCTCACTGCAAAGAGAAGATGTGGGGACTGCGAATCCAGGGACACACAAATGCCTTTCTGGACAGAGGGGTCTGTGGGGGGTGATTCTCTTAACATCCTCAGCAAAATCAAGGAAGCATTATCCATGAGAAGACAAGGCATACTGGCTAGGTATTGGTAGTTAAAATGTAAAATTACAGCTCAAAAAGGCTTCCCTGCACTTCCTTATATTCAAGATCATGCTAGATAGAATAGTAATAGGAAATAATGAAAAAGAACCCACAAACTGAACATGTAGCTGGAAAAATAAGGAAAGAGAAACATGAAAATTGCTGATCAAAAGCAGAAAGAAAATGTGGATGAAAGGGGAAGCAAATTCCCTCATGACTGCTGCACAGAAATATGTCTTGTTTCCTCACCCAGGAGCCATGCTTCAGTGTGAGGTTTGTCACAGCATAGGAAGAAGCTGCTCTGGCCCCATGGAAACCTGTAATGATGATGCAGACACCTGCGGCATCATTCTGCATGAAGTTAAGATAGGTAGGTGAGATGTTTGCTGTGCCTTCATCCCTTTCCAGTGAGAAACTCCTCACTGGTGTCACAGATGTGATGACACCATGTTCATCTGAGGGGATCACCAGTGGCACTGCTTTTGGGGTGGCTCTGCTTTCCCCACACCTGTCAGGCCCTGGGAAGGCTGTTGAGCAGTTGCTCCTTAGGAACCAGATGAAGGGGAAGGGAATTACATTGCGGTTCATGATTTGGTGCTGCCCTGTTACAGGGGGGATGGCAATCCCTTCATCTATCAAGGCCTGTCTGCCATCCAGAATTTGCCAGATGGGCCCTGTCACCATGAACTACGGGAAGGTGAAAGCAAGGAGCCGCTTGGCCTGCTGTATGGGTGATGCCTGTCGGACAACATCTGTCTCATGTAAGCTCCCTTTTGGCTTATCACTATCCCTTTTCTGCTTTCCTTGTACCAAGGTCAAGCTTTGCAGGCTAAGCCATCACTTGGCTTCCCATAATCCTTCCCTTGTTAAAACCAGCTTTGCAGGCTAAGCCATCACTTGGCTCCCCATAATCCTTCCCTTGTTAAAACCAATTGTAGCCTATCTCTTTCCTCCTAGTGCCACCAGAGAACAATGAGCCCAATGGATTCCAGTGTCCCGCCTGCTACAGCGTGGATTCTTTCCGGTGTGCTAACGAAACTGTAAACTGCACTGGATCTGAAAGCCAGTGTGTTGACCTGGCTGGATTAATGAATACAGGTAACAGTCTTTTGTTTGGGGCTGTCTGTCCTCTTTTTTGTTGAACTGGCAAACCCAGTCCAAGAGGAAGCAATACAGAGAAATAAAAATGGGTGACAAGTGTGAAGGAAAAAACAAAGAAGATATATGAACCTTAAAAGGGGCATGCTTAAAGATGGTAAAAAGGCAGGGGTGCACTTTCCTTCCTCCTTTCCAACTGTGGACCTGTAACTACTGAGATCCCTTGTACAATGGCATAACTGAGGTAAAGAACAGAACTGGTGTCATGAAGCAACCTGATATGTGGAGATACCCCCGAATTTGCTGGCCCTCGCTAGGATGCATGAGGATGAACTTGGATTTAAACCAGTCATCCAACTGCTGGAAGTTCAGGTGAAACTAAAGCAGAGCTATCAGCTCTTTTTTTTATGCAAGCAATAGGAGTAAGAGTATCTGAGCAGGGAATTAGGTACCCAGCATCAATAGGAAGATCACTCACAGCCTGTCTGACCTGTGTCCATAGCTGTAGGCAGTTATGCAATTTCCCACAAAATTGTTTGGAATTGTTAACTGACAAGGATGTTCTTCACAGATGTTTAGCTTGGCTCAGCAGGCTGAACCTTTTGGAAAAGTACCATTTGCAGAGTGGGAAGAAAATAATCTAGTTCAGTGCGGAACTGGGAGTTGTTGACTTGGGATAAGGTTGTCTGGCTTCCCCTAGGCTGAATTTCAGGTTACTTCTGTGTCCAGACTTTTGGCTAGATGTGTACATTTCTGTGACTACAGCACTTTAAGGTCTATTTCTCAAGTAGATGCTCTGGTGTTGGCAAAAGACAAGTTCGGGTTCCAGGCTCTCCCTCAACAGGTACATGAGCAGGGTTTCTCTGTTGCTTTGGCTAAATGATCTAAGGCCTTAGAGACATACTTACCTAAATAAATGGCTCAGCCTGTAATTCCTTTGAGACTTCTCACTCCTGTGCATATTTCGGATAAAAAAGAATATTTTCATCTCAAATTTCATGAAAGGGTCAAAGTGAGAAGGTAACAATGAACCCTTGGACTACTGTAGCACAGCCCTGACTTCTTTAGGAAGCTAGGCAAGGTGTGAATGGAAGAACTGAAGATTCTTCCATAAAATAAAACAGTTTAAAAGCTTTCCATTTTTTAAATTTTCAAATATTTAAATAAAAAAAATAATCTTATTCATCAGTAAGGAAGACGAAACCCTAAACACTTTATGTTTCTAGTCAATGAAGGTAACCTTCAAACTCACTCAGTGGAAGGGAGCAGATAGGAATGGGTTTGGAGCCAACTGGATGGGAAGAAAATGCAGTATGTGAGGTGAAAATGGGAGCTTCAGTGGCCAGGGAGGGAATAGCTGTGGAGACTGTTTCCCCTGACATGTGGAATGTACTTCTTTTGCTGTGTAGGTGGACTGACTGTGAAAGCTGCCATGAAGGGATGCACCACCATTTCTGAATGCAATGCTGTAGGAGATGGTAAAAACAATCTGGGGATAACGGACATTAAAATAAAGCGGTTCCAATGCCATCCAGCCATTGCACTGGAAATGCTGAGTTCCGGGCTTGTCTCTCCACAAAGTCTTTTTTTCCCTGCTCTATCAGGATTCATCTTGGAGAAGTTACTTTTCTGACTCTCTCTAGGACCGGCTTAAGCAAAGCTTGTGACAGGCGCCAGTGGTTTGCTCCTTTCTGATGTGGCATCTTCTGCATGCAGATTTTGTTTTCAGAGTAGCTCTTATGATTTTACAGAATAAATACAGTATGTACACTTCTTTTATTTTCTTTTTGATTTAATCTGATTTAAAGCTACATCTGTTCAATTCTGGTTGGTTCTGTAATGTTCTTAGAGTGCTTTGTCCATAACAGGACCACGGGAGATTGCATGAGGTGTCCATACACAGCACAAGCAACAGGAACTCTCAAAACAGCATAAGAATCTACATCCACAGACTCAGGACAAGTCCCCTGCATTTGACCAGTCACTTTTCCAAGCTCTGAAAATGACTAGAGATGAGTTCCTGGGAAATTCACTCTGATAAGACAGGTAGCTTGACCTTCTTCTCCTCCCTTATATCCTATTTTCAGTCAGATGGTTGTGTCCTCCAGGCAGCCCTGTAGTAGTTTCCATTTCAGAGAGGAGTCAGTGATCCTTTGCTACAAGAAAACTGCTCCTGGCAAGAACATTTCTCCTTGTGGTTGTTCTTTTTGCCTTACTAGACACTGTCCTGTTCTATTTTAGTTTTCAGGATTATCCAGAATAAATGTTTACTTTAGGAAGGTTTCATAAATTAGGCAGCTTTCTATGGTGATAGACTGCTGGGAGCCCAAGTAATGGAAATTTGTAACCCAACGCCTACTTCCCCTTAGCTGGTCAAACCACACCCATTGTTGGTTTAGCCTCCTCTCTTCTAAGTGGGTAATTCCCCAGCAAATGGCTCTTCTGCTGCAGCCACTGCCTGTCCTGCTGGCTTTCCTCAGGTTGGTCCCACCCAAAGGCACTGAAAAAAAACAGCAGTGGGCAACAACACCATACCTTGGAGGTAGCATGGGCAGTGGGCAAAGGGATATAGCAATGAGAGTTTTGGGAGTTCACAGAATCACAGATTAGCTTGGGTTGAAAGGGACCTTAAAGATCATTCAGTTCCAATCTCTTGCCATGGAACAGTTGCCCCCAACCAGCTCAGGCTGCCCAGGGCCCCATCCAACCCAGCCTTGAGCACCTCCAGGTATGGGGCATCCACAGCTTCTCTGGACAGCCTGTGCCTGTAAAAAAATTCCTCCCAATATCTAATTTAAATTTTCCTTCTTTATGTTTAAAACCATTACCTCCTTGTCCTATCACTATCCATCCATGTAAAAAGTCAGTTTCCCTCTTGTTTATAACTCCTCTCAAGTAAGGCTACAATGAAGCCACCCCACAGCCTCCTCTTCTCCAGGCTGAACAAGCCTAGCTCCCTCAGCCTGTCTTTGTAGAAGAGGTGCTCCAGCCTTCTGATTGTCTTCATGGTCTTCCTCTGGACCACTCCAAAAGCTCCACCGCTTTACTAAGCTGGGGGCCCCAGGCCTCGACACAGTACTCCAGATGGGGGCTCACAAGGGCAGAGCAGAGGGTGACAATCACATCCTCACCCTGCTGGCCACCCCTATCCTGATGCAGCTCAGAATGCAGTTGGCCTTCTGGTCTGCAAGCACATGCTGTTGGCTCATGTCAAGCTTTTCATCTACCAGAACCCCCAAGTCCTTTTCAGAACTGTTCCCAATGAGTTCTACACATATCTGAGATTGCCCTGACCCCAGTGCAACACCTTTCACTTGGCCTTGTTAAACCTCATTTGGTTCACTCCGGTCTGCTTTTCAAGCCTGTCCACCTCTGGATAGAGTTACTTTCTTCTATTGTGTCAACTGGACCACTCAGCTTGGTGTCATCAGCAAACTTGCTGAGGGTATACTCAATCCCACTGTCTATGTCTTTGATAAAGATATTGAAGAGCACAGATCCCAATACAGACCCCTGAGGGACACCACTCATGTCTGGCCTCCACCTGGACATAGAGCCATTGACCACAACCCTCTGACTGTGACCGTCCTACTAACTCTTTATCCACTGAACAGTCCACTCTTCAAACCTCTGTTTCTCCAATTTAGAAATAAGAATGTGTTGTCCAGATAGATGGCAACAGTTGCCCATCCTTTGTCCACTGATGCTGTCACTCCATCAGTGGAGGCCACCAGATTGATCAGACACGATCTGTTCTTGTTAAAGCCATGCTGGCTGTCTCAGATCACTTCCTTGCATGTCCTTTAACATGTCTTGCACAAAGACCTGTTCCATAATCTTCCCAGGCACAGAGGTGAGGCTCACCATCCTGTAGATCCCCGGATCTTACTTTTTCCCTTTCTTAAAAATGGGAGTGATGTATCCCTTTTTTCCAGTTACCAGGGACTTTGCCTGACAACCATGACTTTTCAAGTATGATGGAGGGTGACTTGGCAACCACATCAGACAGTTTCTTCAGTACCCTGGGATCCATGTCGTTTGGCCCCATAGACTTGTACACGTTCAGTCTTATAAGCTGGTCTCAGACTACTCTTATAATTGGAAGGATTTTGCTCTCCTGACCCTTACCTAACATGAGAGACTGGGGTTTAGAGTGTACATCAGCATTTTTCTGTTTCCAGATAAGTGAATCTCACTGGAAAAGTGTTGCCTATTTTTGGAAAGTCTATGAGATTAATAATCACAGTGCATGAATGCATCTGTCCTTTCTAGCTCTGGCTCACAGTGCAGTGTTTAAGACATGGAGTTGCAGTGATCAGAAATGGAATTTTATCTCTGAATCAAAACTGTGGCAGAAAGCCCTAAGGAAAGTCTTGGTTACTCAAACGAGACCATAATGTGTGGCAGTACTGAGATGACTACACCTAGACGTATATGCATGAATATATATGTGACCAGTTTTTATCATGCAGCAAGGGGACTGAATGTTCTTGTAATTTCAGTCTCCCCTAGACTTTATCTTCTTTCCAAACATGCTGAAACTCCTTTCTTTCTAATAGTCTCATCAAATTAATTGGGAGAGGATTTCACATTATCTATTATAATAAAAGGGTGTGAATCTGAGAGTGAAAATTATTTTTTGGGGTGGGGAGTGAACTTACAATACAGACTTAAGGCAGGCAAAAGAGTCTGGTTAGGCTCAGTTAATTATTTTCAGAGGCTGTGCAGTTACAGTGAGGGTTTTAGAGAGGGAATACAGCTCCCCATTCACTGTGTAACAACATGCTGGTAGTGGAGCGATTTGCACTTACAGCATTTTTCCAAATCTGATAACACTCTGGAATTAAAAAAATTCTCTATCTGTGCAAGTACATTATCCCTGAATGCATCTCCTGCACGTTCATGCAGAACATTACAGTGTTGTCTGTGGCATCCCCTATAGCAGATCTTGATCCACTTCGATGGTTCAACCTTTCACTCTTCTGTTTGTTCCACTTCGACCTGTGATATTATCTGGATGGAAAAGCTTGGTGGTTTTGTTAAGTCTGGTCAAAACTTGGGTGAGAAATGTCTAGAGAACCACGGTACTGACCTGGTATTTAGGGGAGGGAGAGAAGAATGTGATGGATATGCTTGGCAGAGGACACTTAGGACACTTGACGTGAGTCTTCTTGGGTCACGAACAACAGGAGGCCTTGATGAGACTGTTCCCTGAACTGGATAGCTCATTAGTAATAGAGCTTGTGGCCATGACTGTAAGCAAAGAGCCTACAGCCCTGGAACAGGTGATCCACTGAAACCTCTCAAGGAGAAATAACAAGTTGCTGAAATGGGTCAAAAATAATGTGGTAAAATTCTAAGTGTGACTACAAGCCAGTCGGTTTATCTCATCAATATAGCAGTCAGAGAAGACCAAACCTGAGCTATCCTTGCTGAAGCAGTTGACAGCCCTGCAGTTATTTCCCCTTGGGTTGGGATGCTTCTTGGGGGTACTCCTCAAGGTTGAGATCCTTACTAACCATGCCTGTTGGTGAGTGAAACTTTAGTCTTTAAAGTACCTGTTTATGTTAGGATTTAGCAATTCAATGCTGAAGATTAATCATTGTGACTCTTGCCATCATAATGGATTCATGGTATCAGCCTACTTTCTATAGTAAGCCAGCTTGATGCTATATCACTAAAACTGTGCAAGTGTTGGATATCTCCTGTGACAGAGGAGGAGGGCGGACAGCAATATTTCAAAAAGAGTTTGTGAAGCAGAGAGGAGAAGCAGCTCAATTTTGACTTGTAATTCAATGTTGTGGCAAACAACAGTGTTGCAATCTGTGGCTGCATAAATGAGGGAGTGAGGAGTAGCTCTACATCTTTATGGTTGATACATCAGTGCTCGGTCTTGATCCAGCACCCACATTTTTGTAATGGTTGTTAAAAACAGCATGAAATAAAATGCCTCACAACGAAAATCTTCTGGTGCATTAACTGCTGATCTTACTGAAAAGCAGATAGAGAGGTGGCTTGTTTACAGGCTGTAAATACAACTATATGGAAGAAGAAAAAGATCTTAGTGTTCTTTTATATGCAAGAGTACAGCAGAACCCTAACAAATCCAAAGGAGAAAAAGTCGCATCACCACTTGGCAGCCATTAGAGCGAAAGATGTCACCAACATTTCATATCTGTAAATCCAGCATGAAGACCCTTCAGAAATGCTTGCTTTAGTGGCAGGCAGGTAAGAAGCAGTTCAGGTAGAGCTGGTAGAAATATGACAGACTAGAGTATGGAGGAAGATGATGAGTTAATGAGCCCTTCTATTGTCGAATCTGGTTCCTAGGGAGAGAGATGAAGCTGGAGTGTGTTCAGATAAAAGATACACAAAAGGTGGAAAATGCCATACAGGCCCCAATTTCCAGAAACAATACAAGCAATGAGATCTTGGTATCTTGAGCAAGGAGTGATGAACACAACGATTCCCTATAAAACAGTCACTGGGTGAATATGGGATGCTCCACTGTTCGCAGGGTTTAATTGAGGATATGCAGCATGAAGCAGCCCTGGTCTTAGGCACTGGGGAGGGGCAAGGAGAGTTGTGGTCAAAAACCATCATAGTAAATGGAATAACTCCTGCTGATTTTAGAGGGCTTTGAAAAAGGCTTTAGACACCAAACTAGGTTGTTTCCACCTGCATTTTCTCTCTATAATATAGAATACAATATACAAACCCTACTCCCACAGAGACGTGCACACACAGACATATAAATATCAGATCCTCCCTCAGATTTTAAAGACACTTCAACTACCAGGCATGTGAGATATACAACTCTGGAGTCTGGATGAGGCCTGCCTTACCCGCAGTACTGACTGTACCAATCACAACTTTGATCTCTCTTTGCATAACAAAGAGGACTCGGACCATTCTTTTCTCTCCCTGATGATGGAAAATTGGCTATCTTCTGTCCATCCCTCACTCTCCTCTGAAGCTTCTGATCTTTCTCAAATAGTTGAGCCAGAAGGAAATCCCAGTGGCAGCCAAAATACAATCAGTAATCTATGATAGACAGATGAATGTGCAGTTTTTTGTCCAATAGGTGATTTTGTAGAGGCAGAGGGGAGAGAGGATTTGGGTTGCTGTTTGATAGATGCAGCTCTGAGCTAAGTGGATGGACTGAGGAGATGCAGGACAGGGGAAGCTTAGTCCTGTGTCTGCACCATGTAGGGAAGTTCTCATCAGATACTAAAATGCTTTGGTCCTTTCTTGCCAGAGTGTCTAAAGTTGAGGAGATTTTCCTTCCATTTCTTGGGAAGCATTTCTGTGCCAACACCTTCACATCAGGATCTCAGGACAGTGGAGCATGACAAATTTATCTCTTTTTCTGGTCAGAGCACAGCCTGGGGCTGTATTTGCAAAGGAATGTGAAGTTGTTGCTGTTTCTTTTACGTAACAAGCATGACTCTTCATTAAAAAGGAGTTTGTCCAGTAATCTAGGCCAGCAGGTCCAGTAGGTGTTTGGGGGATTACGCTTCTTCAAAGGCAAAATGAAGACAAACAGTGAGTGAACAAGCAATCTTTCTCGCAGCTAGGACAAACATTCATCTTGCTACATGCCAGACTAAACAATTTCTCCTGGCTCTTTTAGGAAAGGGCAGAATTGGGGCCATCTGACCAAAATGGTCTTCTGCAATGGGTAGCTGTGTCTATATGAGCACCACCAAACAACTGAGTAAATACAGCTTTTGGACATTAGATTCTATCTCTGTCAGAAAAAATCACACTGCAGGTTCCAGTTTTTACTGAGGAACCCAACTCTTGTGCATGCTACCACAACAGACAGTTCCATAGACACAAAATGTTAGATGTAGAGGTTTCTATCCCCTGGGTCCTGCCTTTTTTGAGGAAAATGTACTTTTGCGGGTCACAGAAAGCAATTGCTTCATAGCCCACTGCACTAAAGAATTAGGATAGCTTTGTTCCCAAAGCTGCATAGTCTCATTTCCTTACTCCTTACAAACCTCTACTAGACTGGAAACCTGCAGTTCCCAAACTCTCACATATATTTGCTCTTCTCTGGACTGCATACTGTTAAGAAAAACATTTGGTCCCCACCTCTATTGCTGTTATAGAAAAGGCATCTCTTCCTCCCTGTACATATCTGAAACTGTGAATAGAGAATCTTGTTCAGACTCTTGGGAGCTCTTATGCATGAATGAAATGAATGAATGAAAACAGAATTCACTCTTGCTCCTAAATTGCAATAACCCTAAGTCCTTCCAAGCAATCAGACCGTTATGTCTTACTGGTTATTAGGATGAGTGCTGATGTTCAAGTCATTGCTGTGACTGGGCATTTGGTTGCTGCCATTGGGTACACAGCCTTTCTGTTTTAGGACATGGTAGTTCACAGGAAGGGAAAGCTTCCTACCACAGTTCACTGCCTCCTATAGTCACACTTCATGTCTGATTTTGTCTCCAGGGAACTGGATCTTGGGCCTCATTTTCAGAAGTCTGTGTTGTAGCAATCAGGAATTCAAATTTCCTGATCCAGAAAAACCAAGTAGGGAATATCAGAGCACAGAATAAGTTTTCCAGTCAAGTTTTTGCTGGAGACTTTCTGGGATGGTGTGGGCTTTTCAGAGAAAATATGAAAACTATTGGCAGATGATTGCTGAAAGAGTAGTTGGTTGCAGGTATTGGGCACTGTGTAGGTAGAAGGGAGCTGTGAGGTTACAGCTCCAGGAAGCTACAAAGCCTTTTGCAAACTTCAGTTAAGGACCCATTTCGCCGGATTTGTTGGATCCAAAGACATTGATGCTATTTTGGAAGAAGCTTGCGACTATGTAGAATGTCTGTCTGAAAGCTCAGATTCAGTGTGGGAGCTTGTTCAGGTTGTAGGAACTCATTCCTCTCTGAAGAGGTGGACGCTTAGTAGGGTGTGTTGGAGGATGCCTATCTACCAAATCAATTTAAATCTCAGGGTATGCTTAAGCAGTCAGGCTTTAGGACTTTTTAATAGGTTAGTTTCCCCCCTGCTCTTTCTGTTGTGTTGTTGAGTCTATGGCAGGCTACTCACATACAGGACACCAGTCTGACATGCTGTGTTGTTTGCTAGAAGTTTTTGAGAAGTGTGACTTTGTGTCCTCACTCTTCCAAGCAAGAATGGTCTAATGCTGTACCAGTGGTTTGATTTAACTACCTTATGGTCTTGAACTTTTATGAGGTTTTGTGGTCTCAGACCTCAAAGGCTCAAGAAATTTTTAGACATTAGCACAAAAAATTATTTTTTCCTAAAATAGGAGCGGAGATCCTCAATATTCACATGATGGCAAGAGGAGTGTTCTAGGAAATGCACTGTGGTACTATGAAATTCATCCCATTATTGGAACTGACCATACTTCAAATTGCACACCAGAGTCGCTGTAAGCTGCCAAAACTACTAACAAGTACCATTTGCCATGAATGGCCCCAAATTGAAAACACATGGTGCTTAGGGCACTGATGGTCTCCAGGAAACATAAAAATAGTGTACAATAGAAGTAGACCTGGTCATTAACGGAAGTTATTCCAGCATCTCCATTTCCAGCTTCTCTCCGGTTTTGTTTAGAAACTCTTGTTTGTGGGCTCCATTCACATCCCATTCACATCCCCTGGTGAGAGAGGTTAATGGGTACTTGTGACAGATAGCTGTGGAAACTTCTGGTTTACAATCAGATGGTTGGATTTCAGTCCCTACGGAAATACTAATTAGTCTACATCAGAACCAAACTGTGCATCTTGCATGTGTCTTTCTCTGCTGCCTTCTGTAAAGAATTATTATTGTTTCTGGGGTTTTGTGGACGGTTAAGCGAAAAGAACATCCATGAGCGAGTTGAAAGCCTATGAGTGAGAGTTAGAGACAGAGGCAATGAAGGAAGCCTTGTTGTTGCTGTCTACTAGAGGGTGGCTGATCAAGCGGAGCCTGCTGATGAAGCCTTCTTTATCTAGCTACAGGAAGTGTTGCATTCGCAGGCTCCTGACCTGCTGGGGGAATTCTACCACCCTGACATCTGCTGGAAAAATAGCATAGTGAGCTGCAGGTGATCCAGGAGGCTCCTGGAATGTACTGAGGATAACTTCCTGAGCCAGGTAACAGACAGCCCCATGAGGGGTGATGCAATGCTGGACCTGTTTCTCACCAGTGCTAGTGAACTGACTGGTGACATCAGGATTGGAGGGTGCCTAAGCTGTAGTGACCATGCAGTGGTGGAGTTCACACTCTTGAGGAATATTGGACAGGCAAAGAGTAAAATCAGGAAGCTTAATTTTAGGAAAGTGATGTTTCAGCTCTTAAGGAATTTAGTCAACAAAAGCCCCTGGGAATCTGTCCTCAAGAACAAGGGAGCAAAGCAGAGCTGGCAGATCATTAAGGAATCTTTCCTTAGGGCACGAGAGCTTTCCATCCCCACATGGAGGAAGCTGGGAAAGGAAGACAAGAGACTGGCATGGCTGAAGCAGGACCTGCAGGTCAAACTGGAGAGTAAGAAGAAAATGCACAGGCAGGGAAGCAGGGACAGGTAACCTGGGAGGAGTATAGGGATGCAGCTAGGCTGTGCAGGGATGGGGTCAGGAAGGCCAAGGCCCAACTGGAGCTGGACTTGGCAAGGGGCATAAAGAAGAAAGGCCTCAGTAGGTACATCATCTGGAGAAAAAGAAGTCCAGGAAGGCATACTGCCCCTACTGAGCAATACAGGCAGACTAGTAATAACAAACAAGGAGAACGCTGAGGTATTCAATGACTTTTTTTGCCTCAGTCTTCACTAGCCACTGCTCTACACACAGCCCTTGAGTGGATGGTTTGGAAGTTGGGAACTGGGCGGAGCAATGCTCCGCTTGCCGTAAGCAAAGATCAGGTTCACAACTGCCTGAGGAACCTGATTGTCCATAAATCTATGGGTCCTGATGAGAAGCATCTCAGGGTCCTGAGGAAATTGACTAATGTAGTCTCCAAGCCACACTTGATGATATTTGAATAGTCATGGCGATCAGGTCCCTAGTGACTGGAAAGTTCCTGCCTGACCAACATCATTGCTTTTTATGATGGTGTGTCAGTGGACAAGAGAAGGGCCACTGATGTCATCTATCTGGACTTCAGTAAGACCTGTGACGTGGTTCCCCACAACATCCTTCTCTCCAAATTGGAAAGATATTGATTTGATGAGTGGACTGTTCAATGGATGAGGAACTGGTTACAAGACTGTACTCAGAGGGTGGTGGTTAATGGCTCAGTGTTCAGATAGAGATCAGTGACAAGTGGTGTCCCTTGGGGATCAGTGCTGGGACCGGTGCTCTTTAACATCTTCATCAATTACATTGACAGTGGAGTCAAGTGCACCCTCAACAAGGTTGAAGATGATAACAAGCCATGCGGCATGGTTGACATGCTCAAGGGAAGGGATTCCATCCAGAAGGACCTAGACAAGTGGGCGCAGGAGAACCTCAGGAGGTTCAACAAAGCCAAGTGCAAGGTCTTGTACCTGGGTCATGGCAACACACATTATCAAAACAAGCTGGGAGATGTAAAGATGGAGCACAGTCCTGCCAAAAAGGACCTGGTGGTACTGGTGGATGGGAAGCTGGACATTAGCCAGCAATGTTCCCTCGCAGCCCAGAAAGCCAACTGTATCCTGGGCTGCATCCAAAGCAGTGCGGCCAGCAGGGTGAGGGAGGGGATCCTGCCTCTCTGTTCAGCACTGGTGAGATCTCACCTGGAGTACTGCATTTACATGTGGAGTCCTCAGTACAGGAGAGAGATGGACCTGTTGGAGTGCATGGAGAAGAGGGCCACAAAAATGATCCGAGGGATGGAACACCCCCTATGAGGACAGGCTGAGAGCTGGGGCTGTGCAGGCTGGAGAAGAGAAGGCTCTGAGAGACTTGAGAATGGTCTGCCTGTATCTAAAGGGGGGCTGTAAGAAAGAAAAGGATAAACACTTTAGCAGGGTTTGTTGCGATAGGACAAAAGGAAATAGTTTCAAACTAAAGGAGAGAAGATTCAGATTGGATATAAGGAAGAAGGTTTTTGCAGTAAGGGTGGTGAGGCACTGGCACAGGTTGCCCAGAGAGGCAGTGGAAGCCCCATCCCTGGAGACACCCAAGTTCAGGGTGGAGGGGCTCTGAGCACCTGATGAAGCTGTGGGTGTCCCTGTTTGTTGCAGGGGAGTTGGATCAGATGACCTTTAAGGGTCCCTTCCATCTCAAATGATTCTATGATTCTGTGATAACAATGATGACACAATGATGCATTCACCGTACATATGTATTCCTTCTCGTACTTGAGGGGACTTTTTACACAATCTGATAATGATAGGACAAGAGGGAATGGCTTTAAACAAAAAGAGGGGAGATTTAGGTTAGATTAGTTGTTAAGTGGAAATTGTTTTTTTTTTTAACTAATTCTCATTATTTTATTGTAAATTAAGTTTTCTTAAAATCTGCTTAACTCTGATTTGGAAATAGGTTGAACAACATGGACATCCATCTCTGTCTTTGCTCAGGATGGTTCCTTTCTCCTACATTGAAGAGCGGGCTTGAAACGGGAAGGATGCCTCCTCTTCCTTGCAGTCTGTCTGTAGTGGGTTTCTAACAAAGATACCTTGCCCATTTTCCCTTCCTCATATTCTCATTTCCCCTGGCAATTTTAGAAAATTTATCTGATTTTAGTAAGCAGCTAATAAAAAATATGGTGATCTGACAGGTGGCTTTATTATGCTATGCCACTAAGATTCAAAGCAACTAATGGCTTTGGACTTCTGGTGATTACTATTATTATTATATTTTACTTATTTAAAGAAAATTCAGAATACTACTTTGAACTGGAAAAGCTAAGGACATTGTGTTATTAAATTCCTTGTACAGCATCATTTGATTATGTCTAGGAGCTAGAAGAGGGGTGGGTTGGTGAATTCAGCAGGAGACAATGAAATGGTATTACAACAGAAATGAGCAGAAGGCAGGATAGTAGCTATCTCTTTGGATGGGTCTTGTGGAGAGATGCAGTGATCATAGGCAGAAACTATGTCCTCACATCCTTGGCAGGTTAGATGTTAGTGAAATGGATGCTGTGGTCCAAGGAAACTGATAAATAACTTGATAAATACATTTAAAAATATTTATATATATATGAAAAAGGTCAAAGTAAGAAGAGAGTAGAAGAACTTAAGTAGAATGAATCACTGACTGTGCGTAATCCTAGGGCAGAAATTCTGGTGGTCTTGCAGAGCAGGGATAGGCTCCACTATCTAGTGCTATTTGCAAACTAGCCCACTGAGTGTCCCATTCAATTCAAGTACCTGAGTTCCAAGCAGAAGCATTTCAAGTGGTACCGTGACTTCCTTGGTCAGATCTACGTTCTCAAAGAAGAACTCTAAACCTGTACTAACTGTAGGTTGGTCAAAGACCATAAGCATATGTACTGTCCTAGCTATTGAGTGATTCCTCCCTCACTAGATACTTGAGCTCACAGCTCTCTGAGAGGAAAAGGAGCTTGTGAGAAAGCTCATTTTGGATGAATTAAGGGCTAAACTCTGACAGCCAAAGAAGTGATGGGTGTGCGTATGCATGTGTAGACACATATTGGGAGTAACTGATGTGTTTGTGAAAAGTGATGACAGAAAAGGCCCAGGAGGATCATTTTGAATAGTTTCAGCTCTTAATACCTTGGTTTAGCTGTCCAAAATTTTGGCTCATGATGCCAAGTATCTGGATGCTGGTGTCTGCCTCGTGAGTAACAGTTGCCCTATGCATCCTCAGACGTAAACTTGGTAGAAAAAAACAGAAACAGGTAAACTTAGAAGGGAAGGATTTGGGTAGAAGTCACCCACATCTTTGAAATCACTGTGTGGAAAGGCTTCCTCAGCACTGCGAGTGGTTTCTGACAGCTTCTCTCCTGCTATGCGGAAAATATTGTTATGGACAAGGAGAAACACATCATCCTCACACAGATCCAAAAACTTACTGTTAGCTTAGTTGAAATCTTAATGCAATCAAAACATAATAGAGTCATTACTATCCCAATTACAGTAATACTAATACTTATAATCCAGACTAATACAGAAAAGCCTCAATAATAATAATAACCTTAAAACTGTCATAAAAGAAAATTTACTAATATCTAATCCTTTTTTTTTTTTATGCTGTTTTCACCTTTGGACACCTTCTTGGGTCTTATGGTTGTTGTCTCTCATGGGTAGGAGAGAAAATGAACCCCCTGACGTGTACTTCACTGACAGCTTTCTCCAGTGAAAGTCTCACCACTAGGAAGTTGAACTGAGAAGTGACTACTTGATAGGATGTGTTTTGTTCCAGGATTCAGGATCATTTTTCTTTTCCTGGTTCTCTTATTTTTTCTCCCCATACTTTTTTGGTCTTCGAAACAGACTGTCTTCCTTTCTTTCTATACGTCTTTGTTCTTTGACACGTTCGTGACTTTGCCTTCAACTTTTAGTCTCACAGATGTTTGAAGAGAATCAATACAGCTAATATTTCTGCAGGGGTGTTTGTGATGTGCAATGCTGGCAAGCTTCCCCTTGGGAAGAGAGAGACTCAGAGCTCATTTCAATCCCAGAAAGAGTTTTTCCCACTTGCATTAACATGAAAAATAAGCCAGATTAAAATTAAAAAAAAAAAAACAAAAAACAAAAACTGTTTAACATACCTTCCCCGTGTCTTACGCTACGCTATGCTCACTGCAAGTGGTGGTTCAGCTTAGAGGTGAGGGTGTCCGAGGTGTCAGCACGCTCCGGCTTTCCTCCTGTTACGAAGCGCCAGCCCTGGGCCGCAGCCGGCTCCTGAAGGCAGGGGCGGTGCTGCCACCTCTAGGAGCTGGGGAGAAGGACGAGCCCGGTGCCGTGGAGCGCTGGAAGACGCCGGCACGTGGGTGTTCTGCTCGTGTCTTTTCCTTCCGCCCTGGTGAAAGAAAGCCAAAGACTTGAAATGGGTAGGATTTAATTTTTTCCAAGCCCGGTTTTGAAGTTTGCATATGACGTGGCTCTCTCCAATCTCCAGGGGCAGCAGTGAAATAAATGTCACCCTCCCAAAGCTTTTACTGCCTCCAAAATGCTATTAAAATGCTTCACTGCTATGCCCATTACTGCAGATACCCCCATAAATGAAAGGGTGGGTGTTTTTAAGTTACAGTAAGCTCTGACTTGCTTTCTATGTAGCTAACATCATTGCTTTTCTTCCCCTCCTTTGCTATTTTGGTTTGTAAGTGGTGCTTATTGGCATATTATCTAAGTACTATCAAGGAATGCATTAAACAACAGCTGTTTTATGCTTAGTTCTCATCCTGCTGGGGGAAGGGGGGAATATTTTTAATGAAATTGTTTTGTTCACAGTCTCTTCAATGAACTGAGTTGGTCTCACTTTTTCACAGGAATGCACATGCAGATACACATGCAGGGCTCTCCTTTTATGACTAGGGAGGTACAGAAGAAAGCAGTAAAGTTTATGATAGCTTTTAGCTCTGGGGTGAGTTTGCAGTGTGACTGGCCCCACACAGGTACCAGAGAAGAGACTGTCAAGGACAGGCTTCATCCTGACTCCACAGATGCTCTTTAGATAATTTGGGCTCCTGCTGTCAGGATCCTTGGAAACAAGGAGTAAAGGTGATTTTCTGCCATCTGGGGAAACAGCAGCAGCAGATAATGGCTACCCAGGGTTCAGAGAGGGCCCAGGATAGTCAAGCCTGTCCATGCCTGTGAAAGTGTAGAGCTGTTTTGGGAGTAATGGCTTGGAGTGCTGTGTTTGAGGTGGAGGATGGAAGATACCTCTTCCCACTCGCACATCCTCTGCTCCATGTAGGAGCACCATGAGATATTACTGGCAGTTTCTGAATTGTGAAGAGCAAAAATCAGATTTGGAGCTGCTGGGCTCAGACTCTTATGGTACACAAGACTCTGAAGAGTTTATGTTTCTTCCAAATTACTCGCTGATTCTCTGAGATGGTTCATTGCAATATGTAGTCATTGGTGACAGTATCAGGAGTTATAAAACTGGCAAACCACCCTGGAGAGCTCCTGAAAACAGCTTGTGAGTGCACAGCAGCATGACTGATAGGCAAGAGAAGCTCTCCAGAACAATCTGTGTTCAGTGTGATCTGGGATGGCAATCTGATGGAGTGCCAAGGAGCTTGGAGACCACATTTAGTGGGAATCACCTTATGGGATCGCACAGTAAAACTGTGAGGGTGTAACGGATACCATCAGGGAGAGCCATATGAGGGACCTTCCCTTCCCCAGCACCCAAACCCACAGCAGCACACTTCCTGGAGCATACTGTGGCTCCTCCAATACGCTAACACTGAGAGCTCATCTCATGCTGCTTATGCTCACTTGCATGTAATGGATGCAAATATCTTTCTGCACATCCTCCTTGGTACAATCCATGTCATCACAGATGGTTATTACAACAGTACCTCTAGGCTCTGCCTGACTGCAGAAGACCTACACAAAGGAATTAGGAGAGTTCCTCATTGCTCCAAAGAGCTTATTATGACCAATTTGAAAAGGATGATATAGGGAAAGATGGCAGATCCTCTGTCCAGACACAAATTCTCTGTTAAGTGCCTTTTTGCTAGTGGAGAAAGGGAAGGTAAAAGTATCTCAGTTACAATGATCACTCCTTTACTGCAGTATTCTTGTGGTTTTTTTTGTTTGTTTGTTTGTTTGTTTTTGCAGCTCAGACTCAAATGAAGGAAATCTGTGCAAGTAACACCAAGGTGCTTTCCAGTCAAACTTGTCTGAACAACATTTCCCAGTGCCAGCAGACTGGTTCATTGTTGCAGATGGCAAGGAGGTCTTTGCAGCTGACTTGTATGTGTGAAATCGTGCCCCTATCTTTGCCTCTGGGCACGGCCTGGTTTCCCAGTCAGTGTGAGAAGTAGACATGGCAGGACACAGGCTGGGATTGTGCCGTGACAAGGCCAACGAGGTGTGCTCTGGTCTGGTTACAGCAAGGCACAGGTACCCTCCTGTGAAGGCCCTTGACTTTGACTGACCAGGCCAAAGAGCAGGGCGTCATCCTGCAGCAGTGGGGCAGCCAAGACCTGTGTGCTGAGCTGTTGTGTCTGCAGTGAATGACACCAGAGCTGTGGGTTCTCTGCAGTCTGACTAGTGGCTTCCAGTTGGGGCTGAAGGCACCAGATGTGATTTACAAGTCCTGTGTAACCCAGGACCTCTCCCTGCTGTCTTGGCCACAGGAGTCCTGTCCTGATCTGCAGATCTGCAGCTGTTGAGATCCAAAATGAGGTGCTCTGCTCCAGCACCTGAAAGAATGGGGCAGGCACAATTTTGCCAGATCTGTCACATTTATTGTCCTTCCTTGGTGTCAGGCTACTCCACAACAGTGCCAGCAGGATGGCCAGAAGGCAGCTCCAGAACAAATTTGCAAAAGTTTTTCAAAGGGCCTTCATTTGCTCCCCAAGGATGATCTGAAAAAGATTTTTTATCATTTTATTAAAGAGGAGTGGGGTGTGAGGAGGGATTAGACTGGAACAGGGTAGTGAGGCAGGTAGCTGTCATGCAAAGCCCACGTCGCATTAGTCAATCATTTACAGAAGCCACAAAATGATACTGTATGTACGCCAGAGAGTGTACAACAGCCAGTTTTATGGTATTTTCTGTACACAGCCATTGACTGATTCTCCAGTGATGCATTCACATGGCATTTTTTCCAGATCTGATAATATCCTGGTCTCTGAGCAACTCTCCTATCTACGTAGATTTTTTTTTTCAAACATATTTCATGCACATTTGTGCATAACATAGCATTTCTGTATGTGTAATTGCCTATTTTAGATCTCTATCCGCTGTTTCTATCCTTTGCTTACGTTTGCCTTGGCTGATGATCGTATCAGGTGCTGAAAGCTGAGCAGGACTGATTGGGCAGGACAGGTCAGCGCTTGAAAGGGAAACCTCTGATTAAGACTGAGTGTTGTGGAAAGTGTTGACAGCACCTGGGGAGGGATGCAGTGCTCTCATACAGACAGATGGTTGGGTGGTTCAATGAGCGTGGGAGCGCTGTCTTCATTGTGTAAGATGCTTGACTAGTGGTCATCAGGTCACTGCACCAGCTGACACTGGAGGAAACATCTAAGGGATGCAGAGTTTTATTCCAGGCTGTGGGCTGTCAGCTGGCAGGGAGAAATTCCTGGGTATGAGGGCTGCCTCAGCCAAAGGGTACATCTTCATTCTAAGAAATAGACGGCTATTTGGTTGATATTATACCTCATGAGTTACCTAATATAGACGTGAAGACGGAATACTTTAGACTTTGACCCCGGGTTACAGATTAGGGTCAGCCTGTTGAGAACTTAAAGGTGATTATGATTTACTAACCTCCGTTTCTTTGTCTTGATTGATCTAGTTATCCTGTTAGCAAGTCTGAATCAACAAACACAAATTATGAACATATTTTTTCCTCGATGCTGACAACCTAGAACAAAACATGTTTTTGTCACTGCTGGCTCATTTCTCGTTCTGCACAGATGCTGATCAGGGAAGGAGTTCTTTCATCACATTATTGCTGATGGGAACAAGGCATTTGTGATGGATATTTTAGCAGTACTTCCAAACCACTCAGGGTCCAATGAATGTGGCGTAGTTGTATGATAGAAATAACTAAATGGATTGTAAGAAGCATGTTTGAAGAAACGTGTTTTGAGAATCCAGCTGTAGTCAAATCAGACCATCTTGAGGTTAGGCATCTCTCCCATACACCTATGGCTACATATGACAAATATATTTTATCCCACAGAATTGCCAGTCATAAGATTTTCCCTTTGCTTCTTCTAAGGTGGATGTCAGTGGAGGCTTGAAAAGGGATGGAAGGGGAGATTGTTCTCATCCTGGGGCTGTGCAGGAGGAATAAGTGCAGGTGGGGAGATGGTGCCTGTGCATGCTTTCTACTGCGTTAGCCTGCTTTCCCCCATGAAGCACTGCAAATGCCAGAGGCAATAAAATATGAGAGGAAGAAGAACATGTCAGTTATTTACTGCCCTAAACTAGGGCGTGATTATTCCCCAACCTGCATTTTCAAGTTCTTTTTGCTTCTTGGTTGCTTTTAAACGATGCATACAATGTGGCCTTGTCCAGCCCTGGGGCAGGAAGGAGAGACTCAGAACAGTGGAATAGCTCTCTCTCTTCTAAAACTTTCATAGAATCATAGAATCATGGAGTCATAGAATGGATTGGGTTAGAAGGGACTCCAAGGATCATCAGGCTCCAACCCCCCTGCCACAGGCAGGGCCGCCAACCTCCAGATCAGGTACCAGACCAGGCTGCCCAGCGCCCCATCCAGCCTGGCCTTGAACACCTCCAGGGACGGGGCATTTACAGCCTCTCTGGGCAGCCTGTTCCAGCACCTCACCACTCTCTCTGTAAAGAACTTCCCCCTGACATCCAATCTTAATCTTCCTGCCTTGAGCTTAAAACCATTCTCCCTTGTCCTATCACTATCTACCCTTGTAAAAAATTGATTCCCCTCCTTTTTATAATCTCCTTTTAAATACTGGGAGGCTGCAATGAGGTCACCCCACAGCCTCCTCTTCTCCAGGTTGAACAAGCCCAGCTCCGTCAGCCTGTCTTTGTGGGGGGGTGCTCCAGCCCTCTGATTATCTTCGTGGCCCTCCACTGGACCGTCTCCAAAAGCTGCAACTTTCACTTTATCTAAAATGCCATTGAACTGTTGCAGTGCCGTAGGCATTTCAGTAAGTACTCTGGTGACTGGAGGGAGCTGCTCTGCTGGCCTGACCTGTTATGTTGTGGGAAGCACGGTCCCACACGCTCTTCAGGGGCCTTTGACCACTGGCCTCACCATGATGAGGCAATGTCCTGGAGAGGAGGAGAGAGCAATAAGGTGGAGCTAATGGCAGGAGCTGGTGGGAACTCCAGCACAAAGCCAAGGCAGGTGCTTCTGTGAGAATCATGCAGCATGCTGTGAGCAGTTGTAAATGTCTTCTCTGCTCTCCACAAGCTGATTCTGAATGAGGTGTTGTGGTCACCCGCTGGGAAAGGGAAACTGCCCAAGACCGACACTAGTGAGCAGGGAACTGGGAATGTTTCGAGTTTCCTGGTTTCTCCTCAGGTCAACCCAGCAATTCAACAGCACACACTAATGAAAGATGTTGGTCTTCTGTTCATGTACCGGAGTGATGGACATCCTATTCCTATGGACACCAGAGCCAGCCAGGCAGTGGGCATGCGGGCTGGTTGTTCCCATGGAGCAGATCTTAGGTATGATGGGAAGAGAGTGTGTGAATAGAAAAACATGTATTTTCCTGGAATTATTTTATAATCTCCAACAGTTCACAACTTAGAGACCACTTGTGGTAGAGGTGCATCTGTGTTTAGCAGTCCTTGATGGATTTTTCCCTCCATGACTTGTGTAATAATCTTTTGGTCTTTTTTTTTTTTAAGCATCCACAGCATGTAACAAAGACTTGTACAGAGGAACTGCAAACCCCAGAGCACAAAAAGCAGTTTGAGCTTTTTGTTCAATAGCCTCGGGGTAAGCAGGCAAAACCACGTTAGCATAGCATTACATTTTCTGGTAGACTGTACGAATCGGAGCAGTTGTTCTTGGAGGTGAAAGCTCCAGCCAGGCACTGCTGTGGCTCATCTTGCAATTTGATGCATGCATTTTCAGAGTGTAAGAACTGATATGTATAGGCTCACAGGCCCATTGTGGTTTGGCACTGTGCTGGCCCTGTGGCAGATCTGAAGGCTGCGTCGGGATCAGGTGTCCACCACATCTGCGCAAACCCACCCTGGGATGGCTCCAGACAGCTTTCACACATTCACACCTGGAGAAGGGGACAGAGCCTCTGCCTTTCTCATGAGTTTATACATCAGTATTTTGACCTCAGGAAGATTCCTATGAAGTCAAAATCGCAAAGCGGGGTGTGCAACAGTTACTTCTTCACTACGAAATATCTGATATGAATATGTGTGTGCTTGTGTGTGCAAAAACAAACAGGAACAAAAAAGGCAAGTGACAATATTTAGTATTTGCCATGGGCAGGGAACACGTGTGCTGCATGAAATGGCTGCTGTGTAGTCCTGTGCTTTGAAAAGCAAGCTGCATGTTGGTGCCTTTGCTCATTGCAGGCTCAGTTTGTGGAGCTGCCAGTTTTTCTGCTGTGTAGGACTTGTGCTGGGAAACTATGTGAGCCAGGACAAATAACTCATTCTTTCAGCTTCTTGGCTTTCTTTGGGTAAATGTCTTTTCATGTAGACTGATGGGAAACCATGCAGATCCATCACACCTGGCTCCATTTTTCTGTCTCCCAAAAGAGCATGAGAGCAGCCAAAGGGGCAAGGGGAAGGCATAAGGATGATGGGGTTAGGCCAATACAGGGCCAGACCTCCACTGTGTTACAATGCCTGTAGAGCTCCTTGGGGTGCTTGGAGAAGCTGGGCAGAGTCCAAGGGGATTTGTGCATGTCTGCAAGGAATTTGTGGCATCTCCTCCTCACTGTGATAGTGGGAGCTTATCGGGGGTTTCCTCTGGATTCCTTCACGTCCATGCTGCCAGCAGCCCTCCAGGCTGGGGCAGATGTGAGAAAGCCATCTTGGCCACCCATTTCCCAGGCATTCCATCCCTATGGAGATAGTAAAGACAGATCCCTGGTGGCAGGCATTGCTTGCTACTGGCGTGAGTCATGCCGGCACTGGATGGTGTTTGGCACTCTGGTGGTTGTGATAAAGGATAACACAGTTTCTGCTGCTGGCAACGAGGGGCCTGGGGCTGTTAGGACTACAGCTGCAGTTAGGTCTGTCTTCAAAAC
The DNA here is from genome assembly GCF_002078875.1 of Numida meleagris. NCBI lineage: Eukaryota > Metazoa > Chordata > Aves > Galliformes > Numididae > Numida > Numida meleagris. The sequence continues at coordinate 7,370,754 of NC_034438.1, read as the reverse complement.
AAATTGGTTCTTTCTTCTTCTTTTGCAGTCTAATCTTCAGTTTCTAATTGAACTGCAAATTCCTCAAGGCTGAGCATAACCAGGCTCCAGGAGACTCTACCTACATGCCAGCCAGCCACCTCCCAGCACTTTACAGTGCATTTTATATATGAAAATCAGTTACAGAAACTCTCATTTCTGTCCCTAAACGAAAAATAGCCTTTGCCAGAAGAAACCAGAAATATCTCCATTTAAAGGTGGGGAGTCCTGCAAAATGAGTTCAGTTTCTTTGGGTGTAGGTCAACATGATCTTACTCCCAAATGCATAAAATCTGAGCTGCAATGTGGCCACTGATGAACATCACCAGTTACTTCTTCATCCCTTGTTCAGTTCATCGAGTTTCTCCCCCAGCCTGCAGCTTTTCCCCTTTAATCTCTGCCTTTCAGAGCATGGGCATTCATTCACAGGAAAAAGCCAGGTTCCTCTTATCTCCAGCATGATGATGACCTGTGAACCTCGCGTTTTTCCTGCTTTTGTCTTATCTTCTGATTGAAAACAGAACTGAGCTGAAAGCTCAGCAGGAGTGTTTGCATCCTCAGAGCCCACAGTTCTCCCGATGGGGCTAGGGGGAACCCTGCAGTGGAACCAGGGTGGGCAGGGGCTGATCCCACACACAGGGACATGGGGAGCCTGACCCTGAACAGGCTGGGGGGATATGGTGCCCACAGGTGTGTGTCAGACCTGAGACATGATTGGGGGATGACAGCAGAAGATGATCTGGCATGACCTTGGCTGAAGTCCTACCTAAGTCTCCTGCGGTTGTCACTGATAGCTGGTACCATGGTACTATGATACCACTGGTACAGGTGTTCTTGTACTTTGGTTTCTCTCTCTGTTAAAATGTGAGGTGTCAAGGGCTTTGTCCAGGAGGAAATCAGTGTGGTCACAAAAATCACCAAGCTCTACAGCATGTAAAAATGACTCAGCTCTGCCTGGAAAGCCAGACAGAGGGCAGGAGGGGATGGTGGCCACAGCAGCAGGGTGTTAGGCAGGGCAGGGGACAGAACCCTGGTGACCTTCACTTTGTTGCCCAATAATTGAGTGAGCAGAACCACAGGCTACCCCTTCTCAGACAGCCACACTCACTCCTTAATGAGCAGTGGGCATCAAATAATTCCTCTTCTGCTGACACAACCACCCTGCAGATTATGTCTGGATGAGTGAGCTTTAGCAGTCTGGGGCAGGGAGGCTCTGCCTGCCCGGCACTGTTCTCTTGAAGGGTGAAGAGAAGGGCTGCCTACCGGAGCAAGTTCCCACTTACATGCAGCCACATCCCTCTGAATTCAGTTCTCAACCCTGCCTGGCACGGTAAGACCTGGTCTTGTTTCACACAAAGGGGCCCATGAAGAGAATGAAAATAGGTCGTGTGTCATGACCTATTGGGCAACGATTGCACCTTGAGTGGGAGTCATGAACTGCAGTGGGGAATGCAGTGACTGGGAGAGGAGCTGAAAGAGTGCTGTGCCTCATGGGGAACTGGCTGATAAAGTCCCTTTAGGATCTGTCTGGAGATGATGGCATTCCTTGGTGCACCAGGTGTGGAAGGCATGGGGGTGCTGAAGGCACGTGCAGGTGATGCACCTGCAGCCAGCTGTGGGGCAAGGGGCAATGATGTGCAGGGTGGAAGGCTACGTGGAAGGCCATGGAGACTGGTGTCCTGGAGGTGGGAATGCTGCTAATATTTGGAGAGTAAAACCATCTGCTGAGAGATCAATACCAGGCATCTCTGTGACTTGCTCGGTGCCTGCCATCTGCAGAGGAGGAAATGAACCCTAAGCATTAGGTGGAAGACCATAGAGTGCAGGTGCTTCAGGGTCTGCCAAGAGGTATCTGTCGCAGCTCAGGTAGTACCAATGTTGTACAAGTCTCTCTGAAACCTCACCATGCCTAATTCAGCTTTCCTGAGGTCAGGGAACCTAGTTCAACTTTCACCCTCCCATTGGTGCAGTCTGCATGCAGCCTGGATGCAGTCATGGACAAATGGCCCAGCAGCCCCTTCCCATTGGGATCAGGGCCCTGCCCTGCTTCCTAAAGGGGCTTGGAGAAGTCTTGGTGCCAGGGCTAACCCTGCCTTCTCTTGCTCTGATGGAGCAGTCAGCTTTTCTCATCCACTGTGAGGAGCTCCTCTGCTGTGCTATCTGCCAGGCTCCTCTCATTCTGTGGGGAGAAGTTAATACTCCACCAGCAGAGCTAATGGACTGGCAGTGTTCCAGCTGTTGATTAGCACAATTAAGAGATAAATGAGTTCCTGAGTGCAGAGGAAATGTGCACTGTCAAACTGAGTGAGAGGAGTTTCCCCTTGTGTGACAGCCCTGGAGTCCATGGGGGCTCATCCAAACCAGGGGAGTGGTTAGTGTGGCTCTTCAGCATGATTTGTACCAACACCAGCACTGCAGGTGAGCCTTGACTGCACCAAAATACTTCGCTGAGACCTTCCTCTCCAAACGGAGACCTATACTACTTGTGCTGAAAGTGCACCTGCCTTAGGTAAGAAAATGGGTTTATGTTAGGAGGTGATTGTTTAATGTGTGATGGAAGACATCACAGATCTTCGTAGAGCCAATGTCGAGTGAAGTTTGAACAGGTGAGTAAGTCAAGGTAAGCATCAGGAGCAGTACAGAGCTATCAGAGTGAGCAGCTCATGCTGTTCTGACAAAACCTACAGGAAAACCTTATAGGATGGTACTTGTAAGAAGAGTTAACTCATGGCTGTGATGGGCTGACGCTGGCACATGAACATGGTTGGAACGTGATTTTGAGAATCTGGCTGGAAGTTAGAAGAAAGTCTCTAATCTTCAGAGTGGCAAGGTCTGGTAAAAGGCTTCCACCAGGAGTAGGGGCAAAAAGCCCTTATGCCGAAAATGGGAACAAGTCAGGTCATGAAAGGGAAGAAGTAGTGTGACTGTTCACACTGGCAGGGGGCTGTTTTGATGACCCCAGAGCCCCTTGCGAGCCCTGCAGGTGAGTGAAAACAGACAAGCACAAACAAGGCACACTGGGTGACCGCAGCTCTGCTCCCAGCCCCTGGCTGACTCACCAGGTCACCTCAGCTGGGTGCAGATAGCTGGGGCAGCGCATCTCATTCGCCCGGTGCCAGGCACCTCCACAGGGTCCCCACTGCAGACACCAAGGGATCTGCCAGCTGCTGGTGTGACTCACAGATTTGGCCTCAGATGTTTATTTTAGGTGGGGATGGACTACCTTTCGGAGCTGTCTGTTTTTCTCTGCTCATGATAAAGTGGAGGCTGACAGGTTCAGTTTCACACATTTTGGTTTTGTGTGATGGTACTCTGCCCTGTAGGACTCACAGCAAGGTTTCATTACTTCTGTTTCATAAGCAGACTACCTTTATTTAATATACATGAATGTATTAAAACAGAATGAAACAAAACTAAAACGTTCTCACATATTCAGCACCCAACAGAGGAACCCATCTGAACGCTTCCAGCTGAGAAATTAATGCCTCAATGCCATCTTGTGGAACGACCTGTGTAAGAGGGCATGCAGTGGTGAGAGGCATATCCAGTGCCAGCTGTGGTCAGTGACGCCAGTCCAGAAGCATGCTGGAGTTTCAGGGGATTTGCTGGCAATTTCAGTGGTCGTGCTGCAAATACTATCACTACATCAAACTTTGATTTTTTTTTTTCTCTGATAAGAATCCAAGTCCATGGGAGACCAGCATTCCCTGAAAATACTTCTTCATTTTTCAGCACAAATTAGAATATATAGATGCCTATAGTTGAGGCTTGAATTGAGGAGAAAAGCTTTTCAGAGATGTAGCAGCTGTATTCCTGTAAGGGGAAGGAGTCTGCTTGAAAGATAATCCAGGGATGAGAAGTGAAGTTGTAGGTCTGGCTGAGAAATGCTGTGAGATCTCCAGGGCTTACCCAGTACATAGGGCCCTTCCCTGCTGCAAGACAATCATCTGCAGAGGTGAGAGGAGAAGCGGCTTCCCACATCCTTCCTTACAGATGCTCAGTCCTATGAGTGAGAAAATGGATCGTGAACTTTTGGAATGTGGTAGTGCAGAGGGGAGGACAGTGTGAGCAGAGCACTGTGTCCCCATCAGGGCAGCTGCTGGTGGCTCTTCCAGAGCAGTGCACCATGTCCCTTATGGAATGACGCTGAGAAGCTGCAGGTTAAGAGGAAGGTGGAGAGAATGAGCCAAAAGCCAGGCACAGCTCACGGGAAAAGGTATTGAGACTTCAGTGTGTTTGGAAGGACAAAAAGCTAAGGATGACTGACAGGGTTTTAAAGCCCACTCACAGTGGACAGGCAGGAGCAGCTGGTGGGCAGGGGGATAAGCAGAGGTAAACCAGAGGTAGAGGGGGAACCAGGAGTCCGAGGGCTCTGTTCTGGCACCTGGTGAGGCTGGAGGTGCCCACCCCTTAGTCCAGCAGACCAGTCTCTACTGGCCCCACACAGAGCACAGGCAGGGGCTGTTGAGTGGCTCTCTGGTGGCACCACTGGAGCTATGGACATGGGTGTGCTCAGAGAGAGCAAATGTTCCAACAACCAAGGTGTTGTGCTTTGCCCAGACACAGGCAGAGGTGCACAGCAGCACCGGGCAGAGCATCCTCACTGCAGACTGGGCAGGCGCCAAGCCTTCCTGCCACGCACCAGCAGATGGTTCTAATCCATCCTGGAGAAGCTGGCAGCCCGTGGCTTGGACAGGTACACTCTTTGCTGGGTAAGGAGCTGGCTGGAGGGCTGGGCCCAGAGAGTGGTGGTGAATGGAGTTAAATCCAGCTGGCTACCAGTCACGAGTGGTGTTTGCCAGGGGTCGGTGCTGTGGCCTGTCCTCTTCAATATCTTTATTGATGACCTGGATGAGGGCATTGAGAGCACCCTCAGTACGTTTGCAGACGACACCAAGCTGGCAGGAAGTGTCAATCTGCCTGGGGGTAGCGAGGCCCTACAGAGAGATCTGGACAGGCTGGATCTCTGGGCTGAAGCCAATGGGATAAGGTTCAACAAGACCAAGTGCCGGGTCCTGCACTTTGGCCACAACAACCCTAGGCAACGCTACAGGCTTGGGGCAGAGTGGCTGGAAGACTGTGTAAAGGAAACGGACCTGGGGATGTTGGTCGATGCTCGGTTGAGCATGAGCCAGCAGTGTGCCCAGGTGGCCAAGAAGGCCAAGGGCATCCTGGCTTATATCAGAAATAGTGTTGCCAGTAGGAGTAGGGAAGTCATTGTCCCTCTGTACTCAGCCCTAGTGAGGCCGCACCTCGAGCACTGTGTCCAGTTTTGGGCCCCTCACTGCAAGAAAGACATTGAGGCCCTGGAGTGTGTTCAGAGGAGGGCGACGAAGCTGGTGAGGGGTCTGGAGCACAGGCCTCATGAGGAGCGGCTGAGGGAGCTGGGATTGTTCAGTCTGGAGAAGAGGACGCTCAGGGGAGACCTCATCTCTCTCTATAACTACCTGAAGGGAGGTTGTAGTGAGCTGGGGGTTGGCCTGTTCTCTCTTGTAACTGGTGACAGGACGAGGGGGAATGGCCTCAAGTTGCGCCAGGGGAGATGTAGGCTGGACGTTAGTAGATATTACTTTTCTGAAAGAGTGGTCAGGCGCTGGAATGGGCTGCCCAGGGAGGTGGTTGAGTCACCATCCTTGGAGATGTTCAAGAAACATTTAGATATAGCTTTGAGAGGCATGGTTTAGTGGGGTTACTGGTGGTAGGTGGATGGTTGGACTGGATGATCTTGTAGGTCTTTTCCAACCTAGCTAATTCTACGATTCTATGATCCTGTTAAGGCAAATGACACCAGACAACTGGCTAGGGGGTTATAGTGCAGAGCACCACCACAGTTCCTGTTCAGCACTGTCCCTGGAGGTGTTCAAGAAACACTGAATGTTGTACTAAGGGACATGGTGTAGTGGGGAAATGTTGGTGGTAGGTGCATGGTTGAACTGTATGACTTTGGAGGTCTTTTCCAGTCTTGGTGATTCTATGATTCTATGGAGGCTATGGAGAAAGAGAGTGGCTTTAGGAGCACACCAACCTACAGCTCCCTTGCTCTGCAGATGGGCAGAGACTCAAGAGTTCACAGCGCTCTGCTGGCAGAAGCATTGCATGCTCACCATTTAGTTTTAAAAGGATGGTGTCTGTGTGTGGAAGCGTCAAAGCCTGCAGCTACTTTATTGGCTTGTTCATCTTTAACCAAATGAATGAAGGTGTCTGGGGGTGAAGGGAGGGTGCCAAGTTTCAAAGGGTAACAGCTCAGTGCAATGAAGTGTGCTGTCGCAACAGGATCTTCTGTACAGCTGCAGGCTGGAGCCGGAGAGCAAAATGCTGGAGAAGATTCAGAAGATGCTGACAATCCGTAGCAGCTCCGTCAGGGAGCTGCTGGCTGAAGCACTGGGGATGTACATGCTGATGGTAAGGAGGAGGTGTGCCCAGATATGTGTGTGTGTGAAGCGTGAATGAGGGCAGCATTTGCAGCAGAAATGCGTGAGGTCTCAGGTTTCCTACCACATCCTCAGGGCTGCTCAGCAGCAGGCTGTTACTCTCTGGTGGTGCTGCAGCTGATGCTGATGCTTTTCTTCAAGCCATGCTGGAAAAGATGGGGTGGCCTGGCCAGGTGCCGGCAGCCAGGGGTCTTGTGCTGGTCCTTGCTCCTCTCTGACTGCAAAATGAGCTGGGCACACATCCGTTTTCCTGCTGGAGTTACCAGGGTAGTGAGTGCCTGTGAAGCTCTCTGGGGCCACAGTCAGTCATATTAGGAAATGTAATTACCAGGTGTAAAGCATGCCAGGATTCTGCTTATGGTTGTTACATGCTGGCAAATGAATGGTGCTTATCTCAAATCATACAAACTTTCCTCTTGCTTGAGGCATCTGTTACACACAGAAAAAGTGAAGTGGTTTGGAGATCTGGGGCTGCTTGGAGGTACTTAGGGGAAGAGGGTGAGAAAGGCAGTGGTGAGGGTTTGCAGTCAGAATTGATCTCTGTTAGCAGTGATGTGCCCACCAAGTTTAAAGCCTTTGTGCACTGAAGCAACAAAGCAGAACAAGAAGCCCTCTCTGCAAAGGTCTGGTGCCAATTTACCACACCTGGTCTTCACCTGTAAGCACTTCTGTGCTGAGAGCAGCACTTTGGGCCAGACAGAGGGTAGGGGATAATCCAAATAACTCATACTTTAGCACATTTGCATTGGAGGAAGATAAGATTAGTGTGAGCATGGGGGCCCTCTGACACACCTGTCCTCACAGATGTCATTCCTTACTTCCAATGGCAACGACTGCATGTGAAAAGAATGCTTGCTTCTCATCACATCTTACTGCACATCCTGCCCCTTGAAGCTCACTCCTGCCACACAGGTAGCTTTGCACACATTGGAAGTCAGAGCAAACCATTTACGTTTCCACTCCCTTTCTTTTTTTTTTTTCTGGTGATTGGACTCCCCAGGTCATAAGGAACAAGCCCAAGGGGCCCTGCCAGGGCATGCAGTGTAGGGAGGAGACTTTCCTCCGCACTAGGAAAGTCCAAGAGAGATTTTGGAGCTTTCAGCTCACGTTAGCTCTTTCCTCTCTGAGCGCCATAAGTGAACAGAGCAGGAGGAAAGATGCTGCACACTGTCCCCAACAAGGACCAGTGATAAGCAGCATCCAGCATCTGAATGCAGCATCCAGCATCTGATCCTTCAGCAACTCCGTGGCCCTCAGTGCAGCTGGGAATGTGCTGGTTGCATCCCTTGGACTCCTGGCTGGGTTTTGTTGGAAGGATGGTATACAGACAAGGACTCTTTTAATGAACAAGTGATTTTCCTAAAGGAGGGAACAAGGCATCGAGAGTAAATGGCATGAAGAATGGAGAGGCAGGAAAAAAGCCTACTTTGTGTTTGAGAGAATAGGTGACCAGAGGTTTGGGTCTGTGCTGAAAAATAGATTATCTGTCCTGTCCTAACTTTTATTTGTTTATTTTTCCTGAGGAGTGCCCTGCCCTCCCTGCCCTGCATACCATCCTGCCAAACCTGAGCTTTGTGCATTTGGCTTCTGGATCTGGCTTTGGAAAATCTCAGAAATGAGTCGGCAGAGTTTTTGTAAGGATTTTGCAATTGCTGAGGGACATCAAGTACACTGCTTTTTGGGGTCTTGCTGAGGCAGGCTGAGAGAAGGTCCCACGCTGAGGCTGCAGCTCCATGCAGAACACAGAGTGTGGTCTTTGTATACAAGAGAGATAAGAACAGAATCTCTGGGGGCCGAGGATTTGGAAGGGCACAATAACCTGAATAAATACTGATGCAGTCCAAGGTGCAGGGTATGCTCTCCAAGCCCTGAGAGGCTGGAGATGCAGAGACCTCAAGAGAAGCTTTGTCCTTCTCCAGATCTAAGAGCTGTGCAAGAATTGATTTTTCCACCCTCCGACCACACTGAATGAGTGAAACAGAATTTATCTACAGGCGAGAGCAATTTCTTAAATATGTCCTTTCCTGCTGGAGAGTGTTTGCATTTCTTTTTAATTTCTTTTCCAGTTTCCTTTTAGTCACTAAAAAAATATTGAAACTGGTTGTTTTCAGTCTGAATAGTATGTGTGTCAAAAACTCCAACCAGAATCCATTTCCTAGTTTTTGGCTGGAACAGGTTACCAAAATTAGAGTTGAGTTCGGCAAACAGCTGTGTGTTGCCTAAACTACTTTTTTTGGTCAATAAACTGCACATCAAGAAAAGAATGATGACAAGAAGTTGCCCACCCTCATTCCGTATGGCAGGGGCTACAGTCTTCGGGTGGCTGTGCTGAAGGTCCCCCAGTTCATATACCTTGTGTTGTAAGCACAACGTGCCACCGTGTGTGCACCTTGGACATCACGTCTGGGGTTTGTTTCCTAATACCAAATGAAGACCAAGCATCTGGTTTGGTGTGATGGAATACGCACCAGTAAGGGGTACCCAAGTTCCTCCTCAAGGAAGTTCCTACTCCTCCAAGTTTTTGGAGAAAAGAGGTCATTTTCACTTGATCTCCTAACCATGGGCACCTCAAACTCTTCCCATTTTTGGAGGATTATTGGTATTGCAGAAAAAGTGACAAGGACTCTCAATCCACCATGGCAATAACACTACTTTAATTCCCCTTTCCTTCTTTATTTTCTAGGTCTTGGGCTTGTCCTCTGTGGCACAAGTGGTATTAGGAAAAGGAGAATTTGGGCAGTATCTGAGCATCAATTTGGGATTTGGCATTGGGGTCACCATGGGGATCCATGCAGCTGGAGGCATCTCTGGTAAGACACTTGAACATAGTCTTTATGTCTCTAAAGGCCACAGGTGCCAGGGACAGCGGGAGTGGTTGCAGAGCAGTGGGTGACGGCACAGCATGGAGGGGCTCTGGCCTCTCCTGTGAAAAATGCGATCCTTCAGCCCCAGAGAAGAAAAGCAGAGCAGTGAACCGTAGCTGTCATAGGGTCAACCTTGTGACACCGTGATCACAGCCAAGTCCTTGGTGGGGAGGCAGCTCTGAGGGGGTCACAATGCACAGCTGGGTCAGGACAGCAGGGGACAGGGCAGGCATTGTGTACTGACAGTACGCTGACTCCAACGTGTGTTCTGGGCTGATGGTCCAGCTGGGCTCTTGCAGCTCGTCCACACAACTCGGCTGTCAGAGCCAGGGTTACAGGGCTGCCCAGTATCAAGACCAAACAGGGCATGGGCAACCGAGAACCCAGGGTGGCCTGAGGATGAAGAAGAGGGGGACTGCAGAGAAAGGTGTTCCCACGTTGTTCATGAGAGGAATTAGAGCCCACTGTTCACTCAGGGCTCTGCCAAAGCAGAGCGGGAGATGCAATGGGTATTCTTGGGACTTCCTGCTCACCAGTGAGGATGGGCAGAGGGAGGTGGGCAGGAGAACAGTAGAGATGCAGCCATCACCTCCCTTGCAGTCAGGGGAGTCACGTTTCAGTGGTGCCCACGTTAAGCACTTGGGTTATGCCATCAGAACATGGCCCAAGAGATAAGGAGATCTGTGAGCATGCTGCCAACATGACCCATGGGGAAGTAAATCATTTATTGCAAGTGAAAACTTACTGTTGATGTTGCAACAAGAAATAGTATGGAAATTTTCTCCTTATCACCCACACCAGGCACCCCCCCGCAAACTCAAGGGGTGGTGTTTCAGGAAGTGGTGTTTCGGGGCCATAGGGTGATCTCTCTCACATGACGGAGCATAACCTTTGACTTGTGCAATTTCTGCATTCATTTGCACCAAGTTAAGTGATTAAGGGCTCTAGTGGGCAGAAAATTAAAGCAAGTAAGTCTTTGCTCTTGAACTCCTGGATCATAGAGGTGTCCAAGGACACAGAGGTGTCCAAGACTAGGGCTACATTTTAAATAAAAGATTTTTCCATGCAGAGAGTCAGCTCTAAGTCCCCCTAAGAAGCTGGTGGAGACACTGTGGGAGAAGTGGGCTGAGCAACAGAGAAGAGGTCTCAGCTCAGGCAGCAGCAGGGCGGCATTGGAGGCAGCCATGGCTCCTTGACATTGTGATTTGGCTTCATTTGTGTCACAAGATGCTTCTTGTGATCCCTGAAGTGGCTGGTCATCCACACAGAGGACCAGAGAAATTTGAAGAAAAAGAGATCTCTTCCCATTTCTGTGGTGTCTGTGGGATGGCAGCAGGTGGTACACGCACTTCACCTCACTCCGTCCTACACTTTGATGAGATGGCACTGGTCTGGATCTTACCCCTTTCCAAATCCACGGTAGGAGAAAGCCACATGCTGAAAGTTGTAAGGAAATGCAGCCCAGTCCCCTACAAGGGAAGGACTGTGTCTGCTTCAGACCAGTGGCTGTAACCGTGGTCTGCAGGAGTGATCATCCTTGTAAAACTCCTCCTCACTGCAGAGACTTCCAAGAGCTAAGTCCCTACTGACAACCCCATGCAGGATTTGCTTTGCAAATATGATTGATTCTGCAGTTTGTTTCCCCACTGCCTCATACCTTGCTGCCAAATGTGCTAACGGCCCACAGCTCCACATCAGCTGGAGAGATCAGCTCTGTCAGGATCAGACATTTTCAGATATTTTCAGAAGGCTTTTTTCATTGTTTGAGATACTGTATGGCTCACCCACCTGTAGCCCGGGGGTGATATGTCTAAGATTTGGGATCTCTTTAACTTGAACTGAAGGAAGTTCCTCCACGAGGAGCTGCTTCTGACAGGTGAGATGACTGACTCTCTGGAGGCAACCTGTGCTCTCCAGGGAGCTGAGCAAAGGATATCTAACTCCAAAAGAATTGATGGTAGGAACTCCCTCCCTGCATCACTCAGCTGCCAAAGGAAAGGCATCAGTTTTGCATTTGTACAGGAGGGACACCCTGCGCTGGGGGAGTCTTGGTGCTTGCTATTCTGGAGCAAGGACTGAGTCTCTGCTCTGCGATGTGGGGTGTGGGACATGCTCCAAATCATGTACAACGGGGCCAATGCAACTCTCCTTTGTGGTTTTGCAGGAGCTCATCTGAATGCTGCCATCACGCTCACACAGTGCATTTTAGGAAACCTCCCCTGGAGAAAGCTTCCAGCTTATCTGCTTGGCCAGTTCCTGGGCTCCTTTCTGGCAGCAGCCACTGTCTTTGGCATCTACTATGGTATGGTTATGTCTGTATCGTAGGGGTTGCTGTGGGCACTTTTTCAGTCTCAACTCACGTTCATCAAAAATGCTTCCTGCTACAGAACCCAAAGTGATGTCTGGGTGGCAGTCATGACCCCTTGGATCATGGGACAGACGTTTATGGCTCAAGGCCAGGGCAGGGCCCAGATATCTCTGGGAAGGGTGTTCCTGGAGAACACTGCTCCTTTTGCATGGGGCATTCCCACTGCCAAAACCTCTCTCAAGACTGGTAATTTTGTCAATATATGTGTATATAAAGAAAAAAATTAAAAACATGCATTTTGTCAGCCAAAGGCCTGCAAAGACTTCTGTTAGCTGTGTTACCAAAAATCAGCTACAGCTAGAGCTCTGGTCTGCAGAGAATAGGACAGCAATTCTTGTTTATGAGTAGAGGACCCACCACTGGTTGGCTCCAGCATGCCTCAGTTTCTGAGAAGTGAGGGAATGGAGGCCACTCAGTGCACCCAGAGCATCCAGCCCCATGTCTCTGAGCAGGGATAGGGAGCTGGCCTGCATAAAGCAGCAGCTGCAGGCTGAAGTCTGTGGTGACAAATATCACTGAGACTGTGCCCTTCAAGGGGTGTATAGATTCCATCCTATCTCTCATGGCCTTTCTCTCCCTTTGCGTCTTTGCTGACTCCAGTGGGTGGATTTGTGAACATGCCATGTGTGATGAACTCTGTGCTGGCCACTGTGCTTACTTCTGCAATTCTCATCTCTCCTAGATGCACTGTATGACTACACCAAGGGGAATTTTACAGTGACAGGACCAACTGCCACAGCGTCGATCTTCTCCACTTACCCTTCTCCCTATATGTCCTTCTCACGGAGCTTCTTCACAGAGGTCAGTGGGGATGGCTGTGGTGTGCTGGGAAAAGTTGGGCGGTAGCAGGCCCTAGTGCAGGTCTGCATCAAGGGACTCAGCTCTACATGTGCTGACACAGTCACAACCTCTGCTTCAAGCAGCACGTCATCCAGGCAGATGCCTGACTGGTAGTGTCCAAAGCTTCTTGAGGGCTGAGCAAGAGCACAGAACCATGAGGTCAGAGGGGAGTAAACTGCCTGCATTAAGGGATCAACAAGCTTCTGCTTTTGTTTCTGAGCTGAGGACAATGTGCCTGGACACAGAGAGGAGGATGGTGACAGCTGGAGATCCTGCATATAACCATCTGATTGCTCTGTCTCCTGTGAGTGTGCAGTTGCCTTGCTGCACAAGAAACGAAGTGAAAATGAAAACATGCTACCAAGAGCTACAGGGTTCCTGCTCTAGTGGTATATCTGCAAGCAGTCCAAGGTCCTCCAGGGGCATTTTCTGAAGCAGATAGAGACAGGAGTCATCATCTCTATACAAACAACTGTCACTGATGTCGTAGGCACTGCAGATCTATGATTGCCTTCTACGTGCTGTCACAGACAGGATATTCTGTTTCCCAGATAAGAATCCATTATCTACCTTCAGTCTTAAAAGGGTGGATGCAGCAAGCTATATAATCCATCACTCCTGCTAGGAACAATCAGATTTGTCTCATTATTTGTTTGTTAGGGCTCTGTGTCTGTTGAACAAAAGGTACTTTAAATAACCTATGCCCCTAACTTGAAAGATGGAGCGTGCTGACAGTTCTGAGAAGCTTTTATCAGTCCTAGGATATTTTTGTTGTTGATGTGGGCACATTTTCACTGGGAAATGACTCATCTTTTTTTCAGAGTCATTTATGAGGATGCAATAACATTAGGGTCCCTTATGACTTGATCATCCCACCTGCTCAGTCACTCTGGGAAGTCTCTCTCCACCGAGTGGGATCCTCATGCCTTTGCTATTCTCTCTCCTAACTTGTTTCCTCTTTCCTGCTCCTGCAGTTTATGGCGACGGTGATGTTGTTCTTGGGCATTTTGGCCATCCATGATGAGAGAAATAATGGAGCCCTGAAAGGCACACAGGCTCTGCTCACGGGTATCCTGGTTCTAAGCATTGGCATGGGGATGGGGATGAACACAGGCTACGCCATAAACCCCTCCCGGGACCTGCCACCAAGAATCTTCACAGCAATTGCTGGCTGGGGAGTGGATGTCTTCACGTGAGTGACCTGGTTTCACACTGTATAGCCCTCTAGGAATGAGAAAAGCCCAAGAAAACATAGTCATGGAGCCTGTGTACAATAGGAGCGCAAGGCTGGTTCCCATTGGATTTGAGTCTTGTGGTTAAACAATTTTCTTTGGAACAAGTGCCCCTCAAGTGGGCTCTCCTTTCCAGAGAGCAAATATTGTGTGTAGAGAAGCCCCATGCATTCTGTACACATAATCTGGGATACGCAGTTCTCCAGCACGGGATTCACCTTGACATTTGGATGTCCCAGTTTAGAAACCAGGTAGAAACCAGGAACAGAGTCTACCTCTTAGTTAGAGATCAATCTGGTTACTGCAGTGACTGGAGAGACCGTGATTTGGCTTTCCAGAAAAGCAAGTTCTTGCAGCTGGATTGCTGAACAGCTTTCCTAAATTTAGATGTCTGAATCTGGAGATGAAACTTTACTTTCCAGAATCTACTAAGATAGTTTCACACCACAGCTTTTTCCATGGTGAGGGCATTAGCAGAGTCTCTGTCCTGTCCCAGCTGCACATTTTCATGAAGACCATGCTGAGCCAGCTTCCCAGGCCAATAGCAAAAATTACCTTCCTTCCAGCTATTAGACTGATTGATACAGAATTTATCTAACCCATCTGGAGGGTTCTGTGTGTGAAATGGCACCAGACACCTGTGCTCGCACAGCTCAGCCCTAGCACTCAGCTCACCTCACCCTGCCCCTTGTAGCAGCAGGGCAGCGGTTCCAGTGTGGCTCACTATCCCTCTTCTGTATTTCATTTCAGGGCTGGACATTACTGGTGGTGGGTCCCACTTGTAGCTCCAACACTGGGAAGTCTTGCTGGTGGTTTAATATACAAACTCTTCATTGATATTCACAATCAACCTGTCCCAGAGCATGGAAATGAGAAAGGACAGACAGTCCTTGAGAGTTCCACGTTGTGATGGCCATGTACCCCCAGGAAACATCCTGACAGCAAAGCCTGGGTGGGCACATGCACTGGCAGCTGAAGGGTAACCATGTGGGTAAGCGCCTGTGCAACGGCATTGCTGAGGCACACACTTTCCTCACCCTGCAGGTGGAGAAATGAGAGTAGCTTAAAATAAATCTGTTCTGCTTAACCAGACAAACAGGGTCGCTGAGACACTGGGCAGACCTGAGAAGGGCTAGATCTGTCTATGAGCTGAAGAAATTATCCAGTCTTTCTGAGTAAAAATCTGCCCCCAAAAGTCACATTCTGGAGATGCAAGACTTCAGTTACCTTCAAGTTCACAGCAATCAAATACAAGATTCAGCAGGACTGGAATAAAAATTAGTCAGGGGAGCACAGGTGAAAATCAGAGAATACCTACACTGCTGAGAAACAAAGAAGTTTTGATCTGGAAAATTCTGCTAAAAAACGGTAGATATTACACTGATGAATCAGGGGCTTAGATTTGCTTCCATTTGCTAATCTGCCACCTTAACAATTATCCAGCACAGAGAATCATAGAATGGCTTATGTTGGAGGGGACCTTGAAGATCAGCTAGCTCCAACCCCCTGCAGTGGGCAATGGGCAATGTTGCCAACCACTAGATCAGGCTGCCAAAGGCCCCATTCAATCTTGAATGCCTCCAGAGGAGAGCAAGGACAGTCTGATAATGAAGTTGTCTGGAGGGTTTTCCTCTCTGGAAATAGCCTCACTAATAGGCTAGATGTTTTGCACTATGCAGGTGTGATGGAGCCATGTGTGTAACTGATAGGTTAGACTTTAACTACAACTTTATGAGAAGATTCAGACAAATTCTGTGGGAGCACCTCCAAATGTCAAAAAAAACTTTTCTCCACTTTGACTGTAAGAGAAACATGGGAATAGACCACTATGCTCCTGCATTAATCCTGAAACTTACATCTGAATGAGGAAATGGGCAAGCAGTAGCCTTGCAAATTTGTAGCACTGTTGGACTAAAAGTACAATACTATCAGCAGTATCAGCCTATCTCCAGGCTGGGTGATAAGACTAACTGTTGTGGGAGATGCTTTAGCAAGTATGGTACATATGTCAGGGATATGACTGTGGTACAAGGGCTGGGCACTACAGAGACACAGGGCTCTACAAGGTTAGGAACTGACAGAACATCACCGTTATAAGGAATTTCAGAAAGTGGCCTTTACTGGCTTTAACAACCATTCACATCACACTACTAAAAGGAGTATTAGTGTATTACTGTGGCATGGGATTAGATGGTAGGTACCATATCCATTCCTCATTAGAGTTCACCTTTAATTAATAGAGCAGCTACTCCTGGCACAAGATGCACTTCAGCTTAAGATGGCGGAAGAGCCCTAGAGGATTTTCTTATGTAGGGGGTGATAGACAGCAGATGCCATGCAACTCTTGGGGTCTCTGTGAGCAATATCCATTAAGGGTGGGATGCAGTAAGTGCCAGAAGCCAGCAAAGCATGTCAGAGCCAGAGATGGTGGCTGCAGAAATTTTGAACAGTGAACATAGGATGGAAGTAGAAAAGCTGTCACACAGATGAGCCTTTTCATCTATGCAGCTCAAGGTGGGATCATCTTAAAAGACACTGTAACTTATCCCTTCTCAGTGAAAGTCTCTCTGCTGCATTAAAACAAAAACAATCCAGTCTGCACCCTACTGTTACTGTATGTCCTTGTGCATGTGCTCCCAAAGGTATTTTCAAATACCCAATGACTCTGGAGGAAAATATTTAAATCTTTATTAAAATACTATTAAGTACTTAACAGGGTGGCTTCATCTTCCTGAAGACCATACAAATACTTGCAAAAGACTCACAACATCCCTGTGAGGTAGGTTGGTCTTATGTAATTATGTGAGCGTTTCATAAATAAAAAAATGCTGTTCTTTAAATAATCAACACTTATTTGGAGATGGTGACTTTTATTTCCCTGCTTAGGCATAAAACATGCTACCAGGTGGTTTCAGCATATCTAAGAGGACAAACTGGCACATAAAAGTAATGGAAACAGATGCAACTGAAAATCAGAAGTCAGTGTACTAAAGTGCAGCTCTACCCTGAAAACTTCCAGTGTAGAAAACCAAGGGGTCCTCCTGGCTTACAGGACTCTAGCTCTGCAGACCCACCTGCAGCCACCCTAGCTCAGCATTTCCTACAAGAGGAGAAAGTGGAGACAACGAAGAACCTTGCAGGTTATGGTTGCTGGCAGGCTAATTGGAAAGGACATCATACAGATGTCACTATCTGAAAAGATATGGTACAAAGGCTAAGAAGTGGTCTGGACTGTACAGCAAGTGTCTCTAGGCCAACACAGAGACACAGAAGCCCCGGGCTCCTCTGTAGTGCGAATCAGAGCCAAAGCTGGAAGGAGCACTGGAAATGTAGAGTTTGAGTCTGTATGAAGTGGAAGATATTTCTTTGTTCGTGGGTTCCAGCCTGCTCCCATAGCATGCAAGGTCAGGCCACTTTACTTTGAAAGGAAATGATAAAAATATACTCCATAATTCAGCATAAGCGATCTATTAAAGTAACAGTGACTTAAATTTACTTTCATTTCCCTGCTGTAGTTGTATAGGAATAACGGGTTCCCTAGAGAGCAGTGACATCAAGGGCTTCTTCATGCCCTCTGAAAAGTACATACTGCAAGTAGCAGGAGGGAATTAAATCAATGTTTCAAGGTTTGTTATCCAAGTTGCCTGGCAATACACCCCTTCCATGAAGGGCCCAGATGGCAACGTGTATGAGGAGTGGCTGAGGTCCCTTGGTTGGTTCAGTGCAGAGCACAGCAGGCTGAGGGGAAGCCTCACGGCAGCAGGAGCTCCTTGCAGGGAGCTGAGGGGCAGCGCTGAGCTCTGCTCTCTGGTGACAGGGACAGGGCCTGAGAGAATGGCATGGAGCTGTGCCAGGGGAGGGCCAGGTGGGTGTTAGGAAAAGGTTCTTCACCAGAGGGTGGTGGGCATGGAACAGGCTCCCCAGGGCAGTGGTCATGGCAACAAGCTTGATGGAGTTCAAGAAGCGTCTGGACAATGCTCTCATCCATATGGCTGAGTTTTAGTTGGTCCTGTGTACAGCCAGGAGTTGGAGTAGATGATTGATCCTTATGGGTCCCTGCCAACTTGGGGTATTCTATGATTCTATGGTTCTATTTCATGCAAATCCTGCATCCTATTCACGCAAATGGAGCTTGGTTTGAACCACTGAGACTCTGCATCAGAAAACATCAAAGCTTCTTGCTTTTTTCAGGGTCAGATCTGTGAGTCTCGCTTCCTTGAAGAATTCCCAGCTAGTGAGGAAGTCTTGGTGGAGGGCATGCTAGTGTTGCTCTTTTGGACACCTGCTGGCTGGGAAGGTTGTTTCTTTTTCATCACTGGAGTTTTGTTCTTGCTTTTAAATACTTTATTGGGGTCCAGCTTGTTTACAAAGGAATCAGCTTCTTCAGAGAGAAGAGTTGTGTTGATTGTTATGGGTTTATACATGTTAAACCATTGCTGAAAGACAGGATGGTGGAGAAGGAGCAGGTTAAATATCAAACTATAATTAGACATTTTCTGCCTGTTTCTTGTCATCCTAGAGCCCTGATTTTAATCATAATCTGCATACCAATTTGCAGTTTACAGGACTGTGCAGACTGCCTTGTGATAGGGATACAGCTAAAGCCCTGGAGCTGCCTCACATTCCAGACAAGGAAGAGGAGAACCAGAAACAAACCTAACACTATTTTTCCTGCAGTGTCAACTCCTGTCAGGAGCAACTGAGGAAAAGCTAAGGGAGGAGATGAAACTAGGCCGCTTTTATCTAGGTTCAAAGAAGCAGAAAAGATGAAAAACCTGGAATGAAAACGTGCTTATGAAATATAACCAAACTAGCTGCACTTCTCAAAAGATAGCCTAGCTCACTCTCCTCACACGTATGCTATTACTTTTTTCTTTTTAAACTCTTGACACAAAGGATTTCATGTTTGTTTCTCTTCAGCCTGATTTAATGTTTAGAAGTGACCACATGATTTTTTTGCTCCCATATGCCCCACAATTATACCCTGAAGTTCCCATGTCTCAGTGCTTTTCCTATCAGTTTTCCATTGATGAAGTCATGAAATAAAACCGCAGGGGTTGAAGTATTACAAATCCCACTAAGAACATACTCACTAAAGTATTTAACAAGATAAACAGAAGATCGATACCAAATGTAAATAGCAATCTGTTCACGGACTGCTTAATGGCAAAGGGCTTTAATATACCATCCTTAAAGACCTTTACAAATGATAATGGTTGACATACTAGGAGGATTTAAACTAACAGAGGCTGCAAAAAACAGTATATGAATAATTTTCCTAAGTTTTGTGAATATACTGAACATAATGAAATATTCTAGCGAGCAAACTACAAAAAGGTAGAGCACAGACATATGCTAATATACTACGCACACAGCCCTGACTAACAAGGTAGTGCACAGCATGATAGGGAAGACACCAGAAATACAATACAATTGTTGGTTGATGCTCGGCTGAGCATGAGCCAGCAGTGTGCCCAGGTGGCCAAGAAGGCCAATGACATCCTGGCTTGTATCAGAAATAGTGTTGCCAGTAGGAGTAGGGAAGTCATTGTCCCTCTGTACTCACTCCTGGTGAGGCCCCACCTCGAGCACTGTGTCCAGTTTTGGGCCCCTCACTGCAAGAAAGACATTGAGGCCCTGGAGCATGTTCAGAGGAGGGCAACGAAGCTGGTGAGGGGTCTGGAGCACAGGCCTCATGAGGAGCGGCTGAGGGAGCTGGGATTGTTCAGTCTGGAGAAGAGGACGCTCAGGGGAGACCTTATCGCTCTCTGTAACTACCTGAAGGGAGGTTGTAGTGAGCTGGGGGTCGGCCTCTTCTCTCTTGTAACTAGTGACAGGACGAGGGGGAATGGCCTCAAGTTGCACCAGGGGAGATGTAGGCTGGACGTGAGGAAACACTACTTTTCTGAAAGAGCGGTCAGGCACTGGAACAGGCTGCCCAGGGAGGTGGTGGAGTCACCATCCCTGGAGGTGTTCAAGAAACATTTAGATATAGCGTTGAGAGACGTGGTTTAGTGGGGTTATTGGTGGTAGGTGGATGGTTGGACTGGATGATCTTGTAGGTCTTTTCCAACCTAGCTAATTCTATGATTCTATGATTCTACAAAGACACAAATTGATAGAAGGGAAGTCGACAGTGATTTTAGTGAATAATTTTGATGCATGAACAGGACTGAGGCAGGGACCAGGGAACGCCATGCTGGTAATATAGCTGTCATGTATGGGTCAAGTGCAGGACACTCAACGAGACCTGCCAGGCCTTGCCAGCATGCGGAGACATTGCACTGTATCAGCTCACACAAGGTGGAAGCTGGGTTAGGGATGAAGGCCCAGTCAAGCACAGAGGAATGAACAGGAACTTTTAAGCAGGGTACTGGCAAAACAGAATCTCTATTTTAATAATACAAAGGGTCTGGATCAGTCTGTACTTGAAGCTCTCCTTTAAGTACTTCTGCAATTGCTGGCATTTAAATTGCCTTTCTAGGCACCATTTTTATCAAGGTCCCTTTGTGACTGATCAAGATAGAAGAGGAATTGGTATTCTTGACTAGGCTGAAGTTGATAGTTCTCCCCTGGGCTTCTGACCAGTGTGTGCCTGGACTTCCCTCTCCACCTAGTCAGCAGTAGGATCTTGTTTGGTGCTATGCCTAGAAAGCTGATCTGGACATACATTGCTTAGACAAATGGCTTTACATCTCCTCTAGCAGTCATGGAAATGGACACTGGCCTCCAAGTCTGGAAAGCAAGCACTTAATTAGCTTCCACCACCTGCTAACAGAGGTAAAAGGCAGAGATCAATTAAGGTGAGAAAAGTAGATTTAATACCATGTTAGTGAATTCATTAGTGTAAATGACTGTTACAGTGGTAGAGGGAAAAGGCTCATGGCCCCTCCCATGGCTCACTAAGGAGGTCTAGTTAGGCTTACAGGCTGTCAAATGTTGGAAGATGTTTTTCCAATATATAATTAACACAAAATGCTGACAAGCTGGGTGCTACTGTCTTACCTTGGCTTGAGGGCTGACTCCATAGCTGGTGAAGGCATACTGCCACTGTGGGAGACCCAGGTGAGTGATGAGCAGGCGGTAGTAGGCTGTGAAGGTTTTGGTAAGGAAATGCCAATACAGAGCTCTGTCTAGGAACCATATCTCTGTGTCTGGGGACACAACTAGAACCACACAAGCAGAAACCACATTGTTACTTTGTAGTGATATGAGATCAATCCCTGACCCACTGTCAAGTGGGATGCAAAACACAGTTATGGAAAAAGCTGCACCTTCTAAAACACAGCAACCCTGACTAGCACAGATGATTATCCACAGGGAAAGTGGTTTAAAGGGTAAGAGCTTGATGTCTGAAGAAATCTTGATTCTGTTCCCAGAATCACACAATAGCCATTACAATCACTTTCTCCACTGTAAAATCTATGCAATCCTATTTCTATCTAGCCTGGGACTGACACTCTACACTGAACATCCTTGGACAACAGCAACTTTGTAGTGTAATTTCAAGGCATTAACATGGCCAACATTTATCTGCCCCACAAAACATAAACAACTAACTCAACTGTCAGTCATCTAGATTACTGAGTAAAGTCCAGAACTCATGGGAGAATGTATTCTGCCAACAAAAACACATTTTGCAAAATCTCTCAATGGTGATCAAACATTTCTCTGGTGGCAACAACCTTTGAAGAAACCACCATCAGATTACCAGCATACAAATAAGTGATTTTACTTGGAAAATGGAGACACTGAACACTGTCAATTAAACACAGAGCCTCCTACGCAGACATCAGCAGCAGTAAACAACACTCCCTCCCCTTGTTCAGGTTCTCCATTGCATGGACTTAAATCACTACCACTGAAAGCAAGATGACAAGCAGGAAGTTTCTGACCTGGGAGATAAAAGTCATATCCAATTAAAAACACAAGATAACAAACAAAAGCTTTTCTAGGAGCAGGTATAACGCAATTGCACAATCCCACAGAGTGTACATGCACGTACACACACACCTACTGACCTGTGCACTTTGACAGATGACAGCTACTTTATAAGTGACTTGCATGTTTCGCTGATCCCTGATTGAAAACAACTTTTTTGGTATGTTTTAGAAAGCACAGCTCATCTCATGTCTTTCACTCTGCCTTTCAACCTCGCCCCAGCAAATTCTGACCTACTTAGCACGTGGAGGTTCTGCATGCACATTCAAGGTGACTGAAACAGTCTAAGTCTGCCTGACTGAGATGAGGATCTTTTTGTCATCCATCTTTCACTTCTAAGCAGTTTATGCTTCTTATCAAAACATAAATTAATTGTTCTAAGACATGCAAGTAACCAGATATGTGTTAGCAGCTCAAAGTCTAGCTCACCGCATTATTTCAACATAATTGTCTGTAGGTTATATATGAGTGCTTTCCTGTTTCATTATGCAACTACACTATGCATGCAGAACTGTTAAGTTATAATTTAGACTTGAATTTTAAAAGGAGGGAAAATGTTAGCTACAACTAAGCCACTGTAAGACTTGGCCACTGAGTTCAGCACAGGCTGGATGTCTCAGTAAATGTTCATCTATAAATTGCAAAGGTCAAAATTCTATGATCCTATGCATGTGCCTCCCAGATACAATCTGCAAAAGGAGATGGATAACTTTTCTCTTTTCAGTCTTACCTGGTTTAGTGTGCTTATAAACAAGACAAACTTTCCCATTCCCATTGCATGGGTCTAATTCAAAAATAAGACTACGAGAATCAAAGTGTGGCTTCTCTGGCTTGTCTTCGTTACCTGAAAGCAGAGAAAAATTTATCTTGAAACGTATTTGGGAAACTGTGTCTCAGCTGCAGTCAATCAATTTGGCAGTTGTTAATAAATTAAATGAGAAAGAACTAAACCAGACCATTATATTTATACTTCTTGGAAAGGATTAGATTCAGACAGAGAGAGATACAAGGTTTTGGTAAGAAAACAGATCACAGAATCAAAATCAGATGGCTGAAGAAGACATCAAGCTGCCCTGCAGTCCTTCCCTAGCATAAGGTAGGACCAGCTTTACAGATGTCACCTGCTAGGTATCTTATCATTTCTTAACAACTCCAGTGCTCAGAATGTCATAATTTGCATGCAGCTAAATGCATTGTTATCACTTAGAAGTTTTGCTCACATGGATCTTGAATCTTCCTTCCTGCAATTGAAGTCCACTATTTTATTCTATCCACCTTCCTTTTTTTTTGGCCCTATTTTCTTATTTTCTGAAGAAGTCAGAGAGAACTGTCTATTCTTTTTCTCTTGACAGAAGACCTTGATGAACCTGAAGACATATATTTCTTCACACCTTCAGTGTGACATCAGCCTGTTTCTCAACAGCCAAATGTTCTGACTCTCATTGAACTTGTGGCACAAAACCAACTCAGAGCCTTTCTACAGTACCATTTTAGAACTGTGTAGCTGTAAATTCTTGTGGTATATCATTTTGAATTTTAATGCTTCCGAGGAAGAAGGGGGACAGAAGAGTTGTACTCTTCAGAAGAGCTCTCTGTGAAAATCAGGATGAGAACTCTTACAGGTTTTACCTAACTTTTACTCAATGCACCTTATAAGTACATCAGTGAAGGTCTTTGGTTTTAAACAGTTAAAAAATGTAAAAAGGGGAAAAGGCAGAACAGGAGGACAGTCAGACTGTTAAAAGAGAATGAAAATAATACTAGTGACTGAGAGTTAACAATCCCCACAGCAGATTCATGGATACAGAGCATGTGGGCCTACATCTCAAAATTGTAGGGGACTAAGAGGATTTATAGTAGCTATGATCTGGAAAACACAAAAAGCCATCTGTTGCCATATCCAGTTGCTGTATTGTAACATTAACATAGCAAAAGGAACAAAGCAGAGCACTTGTTCTAACCTGTTCACAGGACCTTACCCTCCTCATCTGCATCATCTTCCAGATCAGCGAGAGATGGTGCATTAGGCACGGTGTACATGGAAGAACCTCCAAGCCGACAAAGCTTCGAAATACTATTAATCACCATGGAGCCCAGAGGCATTGGGGTATCTGCAATAAGACTGATCATTAATTACATCTAGTACCAGGAAAGCACAGAACATACTGCTTTTTCTCCAAACATCTACTCAAGCTCCTCTAAAAGATATGGGGATCCCAGCAAGCCTATATACAGTTAACAAAGTCAGGCTACAAGAGAGAGAAAAAAAAAAAAACATTTTCAAACAACACCAGGTCAGCAGCTCCTGCCCCACTACAAAATAAACGAAATTTCAACACAAAGACCTTTATACCTAGGAAACGGACCTAGGGGTAGTAGGAAACGGACCTAGGGGTAGTAGTCGACGCTCGGCTGAGCATGAGCCAGCAGTGTGCCCAGGTAGCCAAGAAGGCCAAGGGCATCCTGGCTTATATCAGAAATAGTGTTGCCAGTAGGAGTAGGGAAGTCATTCTCCCTCAGTACTCAGCCCTAGTGAGGCCGCACCTCGAGCACTGTGTCCAGTTTTGGGCCCCTCACTGCAAGAAAGACATTGAGGCCCTGGAGCGTGTTCAGAGGAGGGCGACGAAGCTGGTGAGGGGTCTGGAGCACAGGCCTTATGAGGAGCGGCTGAGGGAGCTGGGATTGTTCAGTCTGGAGAAGAGGACGCTCAGGGGAGACCTTATCGCTCTCTGTAACTACCTGAAGGGAGGTTGTAGTGAGCTGGGGGTCGGCCTCTTCTCTCTTGTAACTAGTGACAGGACGAGGGGGAATGGCCACAAGTTGTGCCAGGGGAGATGTAGGCTGGACATTAGGAAATACTACTTTTCTGAAAGAGCGGTCAGGCGCTGGAACAGGCTGCCCAGGGAGGTGGTGGAGTCACCATCCCTGGAGGTGTTCAAGAAACATTTAGATATAGCGTTGGGAGACCTGGTTTAGTGGTGTTGTTGCTGGTAGGTGGATGGTTGGACTAGGTGATCTTGTAGGTCTTTTCCAACCTAGCTAATTCTATGATTCTACGATTCTATTTGTTCTACTATGGAACAAATCTAATTTCTGTAATCTGGAACAGAAAAGGAACTGCTATTCATGTGATATTTCAGTGCTGTGAGAACTGCACTGCAGACTAGACCTGCGCTGCAGCTGCTAGCCCAGTCCTGTGTAATTGGTTACTGAAAATCTTAGCTAGTAACATCCACCTCCACACAGCAGTTTTCCTTGCTGCTGCCCTTGCTACAGGGAACCACCCATTCACACAGTATTAGACAGCCTGTCTTCTTCCATCTCATGCATCCTTTTGAGCTCCACTCTAAAACAGGTTTTCATCAGTGTGGCAGCATGTTGGTGTTCCTGAGAGAATGATAAGGACTTGCCACTTGTCACAAGAGCACCATTTAGCCACATATATGCATGAAGGCCCTCAGAAAGCACAGAAAGATGTTTGTTTAAACAAGACAGTTATGGACCCGCTTGGACTCTGGGAACTTGTGTGCTATAAAAACCAGATTCTTCAGAGGTCACAACACACTAAAACCCACTTGAAACATTATGGGACTTCAGTGCAGGTGCTACAGCTCTGGTATCGGAAATTAAATCCCACTTCCTTAGGAAAAACCTCATATTTGACAGTTACCAAGAGTGCCTACAGCCTACTCTGACAAAACAGTGCCAAGGCTCCAGCATGCCTGACTCTTGCCAAATAAGGATAATGAAGCTTGGTCCTGCTCCCATTTCCACCACTAACTCCAGAAATAATTCCAATTAATGGACTTCAGCTGGTGGAAAGCAGAACCAGGCTCAGACCTTGCAGTTCTAGAAGCTGGTGATAAGATCTGTACGTGTGGTAGGAGGCACTCCACTGATGCATGATTTTTCTTGTTATCATGGCAAAGTCTTGTCTTCATGGCTGACTAATGCAAACTGTGCGACCTCTGCTCAGGTGCATGACTGAGTTGGGCTTCTATTAACCCAGAAAGAGAACTATGTGAGAATCGCATGTTCCACTTTAGCTGGGTAGGGTAAACATGTAACTAGCGAAGAAGACAGACTATCTTTTATAACTGTCATGGTCTTTCTGCTTCTCTCTCTCGGGCTCAGTCAGATTGCTTCAGCAGATTAATTTTCCTCAGATTACAGCCACCAGATGGAGCAGAGAGACATGGAAGATATTAATGTGAAGATACTGATGTGAAGAACTTTCTACAGCACTCATTATGGTTCATAATCCAATGAGTAATTCACTTACTTATATGACAGTGAAGGACAGTTCCCTCCTCATACCACAGAAGTAGAAAAAGAGAGAGGGGTTATACTGTCAGCACAAAGTCCTCATTCTGAGCTTTTATTCAGTTTGCCAGTTTAAAATGAGTGCACACTTCAGGTCATCCGGATTGCACATACATATACTTCTAATGAGAAAGAGGCATTTTCAGTGGGTCACTCCTCTTACTGCTTTTTGATAGGATAATGTGCTAGACCTACTTCTCTCTCCATGAACTACAGAACAAGCGTAGGTACTAGATTTAAAAAACATACCTAAATCTGGATGTTGACAGATGGCCAGTATACTACAGAACAGTATTTGTCATAAAGCCTTGTTTGGTTTCGAGACTGCGTTTGGTGTACATCTCTTTTGCACAAGTTCAGCATATGCAAACAACAGCTTTTGCCCTGTTGCATCAGGAAAGGACTTTTGATGTTTTCCCCCTCATCAAGACATTTCTAAAACAGCCAATGATCCAGTGCAGATCTACAATCACTTATTAAATGAGAGATCAGTTTTCTAGTGACTGATCAAGCTGCTAAGTAGAAACAGACGACGCCATTTTTTTTGCAAGTTAAGGAATGGTGCTAGTTTTTCATTCAAACAGACTGCAAAAAGAAAGTTTGAAAACTAAAGAGATTCTGCAAAGGAAGGATTATCTGCAGGATATGAGGGCATCAGCCAAGACGAACACATGGACTCACCATCAATTTTTACACTCCAGGTCATCTGGAAGCCATCAGTCATCAGATAGAAGTTCTTTAAATCCTCTGGCAATATGCAGGAGTTTTTCTGCAAATCACAAGAGGCTTGAAGTGTTATGGGGAAATGCAGAACATGCCTCAAACCCAAAGAGCAACTGAATATTGGTACAGAAAAAGTTGCCACCAAGTGCTTTGTGCAACTCCAAGATGACTCAAATCAGGCCAAATATTTCAATCTAAAACTGGTAGAAAACTGCACGTTTCTTGAGACTGTGCTATACTATCAACAGAGACGTAGAGGGAAAATTTCACAACGAACAGTCTGTCATCATAAGGTCATTATAGGATTGTTTCCCAACTGAGACAACATAATATGCTGTGATACTAAATGTCGTTCCAGGATCACAGATATAAGGACATATTTATTTTCACATATATATGTCACAAGAGTAAAGTTGTGTTTTAAGTGAAATCAGACTAAACCTACCCATTCCACTAAAGCATGTATAATAGCAGCACAAAGACTCATTTCTTCTAAGGGCTTTCAGTTCCAGGCAGGTGAGAGGAGCACAGATTCAATAGCTGCCTACAGTCAAGCAGATTTCACATTTCATTTAACAGTAAATGCACAAACACACAAACAATCAGTCTCACAAATGCACCAGCCTGGTTTCATTCCACCACACTTTGGCACTGGGCTGGGGTTCCTAAGCCTGCTTTCTTCTGAGCCAACATAGAAAGGAGCAATTGCAGCATTAAGAGTGCTTCTAAGAGCCAGGATCCCTCTCCTTTACATATTCAGGTTGTAGAATACAACAATACCTTTCTTAACACAGACTCTCAACTTAAGCAACAAATATGAAAAAGAAAGGATAAAGGCTTTATCTGCAGAATAACTAAAAGCTTATTGGAGCTACAGGCAATTGCAGGGACTGCTCCTGGAAACAGGTGTGAGTGCAGACCCTTCACTCCCACTGACACAAAATGAAACAGTACAGAAGCATGTCAGTTTTAAGGACACAAGAAACACATATGACTAAAGGAGTTACTGGTTGCTTTGCAGTTGTTTGAGTGAAAAAAAAAGAGACCGAAAAAGACTGAAGTGAGTTCACATTTAAAATGTCTTCAAACTCAAGATACCAAGAGAGAGAATGAGACCTGAAAATTCAGAAGAGTTTAATAAAAATCTCCAAGCTACAACTTGTGGTCATTCTCTCTTTTCAGTCCCAATGCTATTAAACCTTCTCAGAGACAGACACAAATAAGCCCCATGGGAGATAAACCTGCATTAAACCAGAAGGACAGACAAATTCTTTAAAACATATGTCTGAGACCTGCATACAATCACAGGGTTCAGGCAGCCACACTTTACAGAGAAAGCGAGCAAATAATACGAGATTTGCTACACAGTGTATCTGGTGACTTAAGTGCTTTTGTGACAGGATTTTCAGCCTCTTCCAAAAATGGTTTACTTCTTTCATTCATCCAGTTTAAAAGATATCCTGTTGGACACGGCCTGTTCTTTATGCAGTGAATTTGACACTCAAACAAGAAACTATGAAATTGCAAACTTTAAGAGCATTAAGGTCAGCAGTGTTGTCCTCTATATATAAAGCTTATCCTACCACAGAT
Source organism: Numida meleagris (assembly GCF_002078875.1). Taxonomy (NCBI): domain Eukaryota; kingdom Metazoa; phylum Chordata; class Aves; order Galliformes; family Numididae; genus Numida; species Numida meleagris. The sequence continues at coordinate 7,342,424 of NC_034438.1, read as the reverse complement.
CCAGATGTTATTCAAGTAGGATTCACAGCTTAGCCTCAGAGGTCTTGACAAGTTTCAGAGCAGCTACAGAATTGCTTTGGAGAAAGCAGAGGTGTCATAGTAACAGCTTTCCAGCACTCCCTCTGCTGAGACTGGATTTGTAACATTCTTAGAGATGGTGATAAGATTGTTCCCCACGTTTGTAGCCTGTGCATATCCAGTTGTCTGCCTCGATTTTGACTCAATGCCTCTGTCCAACAGGATCTACCTCCCAGATGTGCATTCAGCTGCTCTGCTGATTTCTGGTCATTAGGGACTGACACAAGGAAGGACAGGTCCTGAACTTCTCCCAGCCATATTCCATCCCAAGGATCTGGGCAGCCCTTCTGCTTGCTAAATCACAGTCATATAGAATCACAGAATGGTTTGGGCTGGAAGGGACCTTTAAGGTTGTCTAGTTCCAACCCCCCTGCTATAGGCAGGAACACCTCCCACTAGACCAGGTTGCTCAAAGCCCCATCCAGCCTGGCCTTGAATGCATCCAGGGAGGGGGCATTCACAACCTCTCTGGGCAACGTGTTCCAGTGTCTCACCACTCTCACAGCAAAGAATTTCTTCCTAATATCTAATCTAAATCTACCTGCTTCCAGTTTAAAACCATTTCCCCTCATCCTGTTGCTACATGCCCTTATAAAAAGTCCCTCCCCAGCTTTCCTGCACGCTCCCTTCAGGTGCCGGAAGGCTGCTATGAGGTCTTCTCGGAGTCTTCTCTTCTCCAGGCTGAAGAATCCCAACTCTCTCAGCCTGTCCCCATAGGGGAGGTGCTCCAGCCCTCTGATCACCTTCATGGCCCTCTTCTGGACCTGCTCCAACAACTCCATGTTCTTCTTGCATTGGAGGTCCCAGAACTGGATGCAGTACTCCAGGTGGGGTCTGAAGAGAGCAGAGCAGACAGGCAGAACCTCCTCCCTCTTCTGCTGGTCACACTCCTCTTGATGCAACCCAGGATACGCTTGGCCTTCTGGGCGGTAAGCGCACATTGCTGGCTCATGTTGAATCTTTCATCAACCGACAGTCCCAAATCCTTCTCCTCAGGGCTGCTCTCAATCCATTCTCTGCCCAGCCTGTATCTGTGCTTGAGATTGCCCCAACCCAGGTGCAGGACTGTGTACTTGGCCTTGTTGAACTTCATGAGGTTGGCACGGGCCCACCTCTCCAGCCTGTCCTCTGGATGGCATCCCTTCCCTCTAGTATGTCCATTGCACCCCTGAGCTTGGTGTCATCTGCAAGCCTGCTGAGGGTGCACTTGATCCCACTGTCCATGTTGCCTACAAAGATGCCAAACAACACCAGTCCCAAAAGTGATCCCTGAGTTGTTACAGTTCCTGTCCTCTAAACTCTGGCATGCACACAGTGCAGGAGCCTCTAACCCACCCACAGCTTTCTATCCTGCATGTTAAATAATGTACTTTCCAGGCATATCCATTCACACCAACAGACTACTGATGCTAAGTCCCAGATACTAATGGCTTCGCAGCTTGCAAGTAGGCAGTTTGCTTTACTTGGCCCATTAGCAGCCCAGTCACTAACACAGTGCCTTCCTAACCCAGTTTCAGAAAACCTCCGGAGGTGAGAGCTACTGAAGCAGAGTCTGATACTGCAGAAACTTTGCTTTCAGAAGAACTTATTGTCATTTGAAGAGAATCAGCTGATGGCCAAGGGTCAGGTGGTAAGTTTTAGAAAATTACTAAACCACAGGGACATATCTGAAGTTCTTCAAATGCCTTTAGCAACACACCTTATTCTTTGGGTTCTTCTCAGTTCTAAATATTTATTATTTCATGCTGCACTTTCACCACTTCTAATTCCAAGCTGTATCTGCAAGAACAACACCTATGTTTAGAACTATAAAGAAAGAAAATATGACAGACCTGCTACAAAGACTACAAATGTTTACATTGTACTTTCTAACATCCCACCCCTCAATTTTGTACTAATTTTGTACTCTGTACTAACCTACCTCAGCTGTAAAAATATATAGGGCAACAGCTTCCTTGACTTCAGTGGGTGTTTTCATGTAAGCAGGTGAGCTACATCAATTGGAAGGACTGGTCCCTGCACAAAAGTCATGTCTGGGAAGGCATTCTGCTCTGAATCCACCTTTTCTGGAAGGCAAGAACAATGTGTGCATATTTTTCCAACTGGCCACCCTCCTCGATTTATTTTTGGATTCTCCTAAATACGTCCCCTTGGACGACACTCCCAGTGGTGCTTGAAAATGCTTTGCAGATCTGGAGCCCACATGAAATCCAAATAAGCTTTATTAATACCTATCTCTTCCATCTGACAGAGAGATCTGACCAATACATCATATGTGCTTGGCCACATGACTTCAAAACAGTGATCTTCTGACAGTAGAGTCAGATAAACAATCCACTACTACATGTAAAAAAATGGCTTTATCTCAAGAAGCTGTACTCCTTCAGATAACTGGAGTTTCCAGGATTGTGATCTCCAACCCTGTAAAATATAATATTCCTAATAACTTGCCAGAAATGGCTTAACTACAGCCCTGGTGAGAGCTGTTTTCATCCCAGTCATCTGGTTAACTCATCCACTCATAAAGCAGAATATCCCAAATGCTCAATATGATGTGTGAGGTCTCTATCTTTTGGTTATTGTCCACAATATCCTCAAATAGTCTCCCAAGAAAGCACAGTCCACTGGTGACAGACAATATTACAAACAGGGAAGGAGGCTTTACTTCCAAGAACTGATCAACACTGGATCCAGAGCTAGAACACTGACATACATCAATTCACTTAAAGCACTACTGAAACAATGCCTTCTAGGCAAATATCCTAAAATAAATGGACATCAATCAAGGCATATTGCTCTAGACTGGCTTCTCCAAAAATCTGTACAAATATTATCCTACTTCTAGGGAGAGAAGAAAGGGACTTATGCAGCTTCACAAGGCTTCCAAAAGACACAGCACATGAGCAGCCACTGTTCTCTCTCCCTGTTATCAGGCAGATTCATGACTGGCCTACCCTAGCTGTCAGGGTATACAGAAGAGTATTTGTAACATACTGAGACATTCTTGTTCACCTTTTGTAAATCTGATCCAGGTGGGGCTCCCAGGACCACCCTCCTTGGATTTCCTGCCCCTTCCACTTAGGAAAGGCACAGGGCTGGAACTAGCCTGAATCTTTGCTGCAAGGAACATGATTTGGCATTGTTCTTGAAGATGGTGTCGTGTAGCCAGTACTTTATATCAGAATATTATAAGGCTCCACAAGATGAGAATGCTGTGTCAGAGTCATCAGCTGCCTTCCAAAGGTTTCCAGACTGTTTCCCATTAGGCAGCTTGAGGAAATACACCTGTCTCGTGCAACATTTCTGCTGGGTTCACTTTCCCAGTTCTCTTACCTGCAGGATTATAAGGCAGATTCAAGGCTGGCAGATTCTGTGTTCCTGGGTGTCACAGACTGCAGGCCCACCTAATGCTCTTGGAGAGCATTGCAAAAAGATGGAAAGAAAGACCCTTGTGGATGTTTGCACCCACATACAGATCTTTGAGAGAAAATGAGATATGGTAGACATGCTGAGGAAGACTTTTCAAGTGCCAGGAACAACCACTTCAGTTCACAGTGAGACTTATTTGAAGTTTCTGAATTGTCTGGCAGCCTAAGACAGCCCACAACAGAAAGTCCCAGACCACTGGAGGCCTATTTTCTTTGTCAATGAAGTGCATGAGGAGAAACTAAAAATTTATCAAGCAGAGTTATAGAATATCAATGCTCCAACAGTTTACTAGGCAGGGATTACTCAGAGCAAGTTGAGGGCAGCTTGGGCACTGTAAACATCTGAATTATAAGGACAGGCAAAATGACCCCTTTCATTTTGTATCGCTTGCTCAGGTGACAACCTCTGGGACTCTCATCTCCCCCGAACAGATATAAATTTATATTTTTGAAAAGTAAAACAATGAGCCGAGTGACTTACTTCTAATCTGGTTGAAGCAAAAAGAAAATTTAGATCAGACTGTGTCACTGCAGAAAGCAGAGTGTTTCCTAGCTATGATTTAGTATAATGGTTGCTTTTACAAACGGCACATAGGGGAGAGCAGGCAGTTGCCATCTAATTTTAGGAGTGGCAACTGATTCATAGCAAGATACACAGTTATTAGCAGTGGCATTCCAGTGGCCTGAAAACTGTCTCTACTCTCCCTGCTTGTCTCACTTTCTTTGGGAAAAGATAACATCTTGGCAGCTCTGAAATACTAGGAAACATGACAAAAACGACCTGCTTTCATTAAAATATTTTGAAATGCTGTAAGTTGCAGGGGAAGTGATGTTACCCATGTAAATACTTGACGAACACATATCTCAAATATTTTTGTGAGTGTGTAGATTTGTAAAAAAACACCCAGGATTGATTTCAGATGCACTTTTCCAACCTGTGTCTACAAAAAGCCTTGGAAAAATCTCTTCTGCTCTCCTGCTGTTTTACTGCATTGTAACCTGCCATAATTCTTGCCTTCCCCTGTAGAACTCATGGCACTTACTGGCTGTGATAAGATTTTAAGAATTCCACTGTTATAGCCAGTTAAATACTAGCACAAACCAAGCACAACTCATTTTAACAAACAGAGCTGGCTGAGACAAGCAATGCAATGCATGTTGCCAACATTGTTAAAATACAAATTTAATCATTCATAAGAAAACCAGGATTATTTAATTATAAGAATTTCTTTATACTATGGATTCCCTCTTGGCAGAAATACCTTTCCTTGGCAAAGCTGAAATGAGAATGGAAATAAATGCTTCTAGAAAAACTTAAGAGAAAAAAAAAGTCTTAAAAATAGAGCTTTTACTTGGTGAGTCTCCATAAAGAGAGAGGATTCTTTTGGGGAAAAGAGTACAACTTTGGGAATAGCTTGACCAAGTTTCCCTGCATTGCACAAAGTGTCCTCCAAATATTTTCCTACCAAGTAAGTAGAGGGTAGTTAAAAATACAGGCTGTGACAACTGTTAAAATCTCAGCTATGTAGTAAGGCATTATATGCACAACTGTTGCCACCTAGTGGCTATGAAAAAGCAGCGATGAAAGTAAACATTATCTATAAGCTTGCATTCACAGAGTCAAGTAAGACGAGCTTGGAGAAAAGTTCATCCTTGAAAAGCCTTGTAAGATGTTGAACAATTGTCACTGCAGGACATACTGCAGTTGTGTGGACTGTGTTAGACATCAGGCTTCATCGCCAAGCTCAGGAAATACTGGAAGAAATACACTTGTCTTTTAATTGAGGAAAGGAGATTTGAATTCTATTAATGCAACTGGAAACAAAAAGAAAACAACAACAGTGAAATCCTTCACCATTAGTAGTCCAGTCCAACTCTGTCTACTTAATCTTCATCATTTACTTCCACAATTAACCTAGTTTTTCATTAGGGAGAAAAAAGCTGAAGTTTTGCTTTGACAACTTTGAAACGAAGTGTGGTGGCTGAAGCATTTCAAAGTTTGGTCTTACAAGAATAGTTCAAATTTAGAACAAACCTGCTTGGATTTTGAGGGTAAGAACACCTGAAAATGAGAACAACATGGTCTGCAGGGACAGTCATCTCCACTCCACAGAAAAAGGAGGAGTGAATGCCACTGTGCTTCTCCTGGTTCTGAGTTGGTTCACAGCCAGGATGCTTCTGATTTTCCAGCCCAGTTATTCCAACACCTGAACAACAGCTAAAGGAAATGAGGAATCAGTTCACGTGAAGCTGAAAAACCATATATTTCTGCCTGACCACAGTTACTGACTACTGTACACGTTTTAGTAAGTAACACAGGTAAATTATGGATAAGTAACACCACTCAGGACAGAATATACCAGATCTAGTGCAAAATTTTGGAAAAAAAACTGTATGTGGCATGATAGTAAAGGGAAAGTTACTTTAGGTAGTGGAAACAAGTGCAGCCTCTGTGATCATGTGTATTCAGGCATAGACAGAGCTCGACAGTAGATGATTCACTCAGCTCCATCCTCTGTTGTGCTCCCTCTCAAAGGCCGAACAGGTACAACCATCCCCTTCCAACACGTGAGGAATAACTAGAACAGTTACTCTCTCATGGTCATGGGACTGATAAATGCATGTATGCTCAAAAAGGAGACTAAAAATGTCATCTCTGTCCACCAAAGTCACATGAGTGTTCATGAGCATACAGCCTGGTAGAGTGAAGTCAGCTAATGGGGCACTGAGGGAGCACGTGGACTACAGTCTTGAACAGATACTGGTACATGGTTCAGTGAAAAGACTGGGTGTGTAGCCAGAGGAAGTGGGGGCTATGAGAAATTGAAGTGATTAGCTGAGAATGGAAAGGGGAATGAGGAACTGGAATGGACTGGGTGGCTCACTGGTAATTTCTTGCTTCAGGCTTTTACCTTTAAAGTCCGTAAGTAAAAAGAGCCTAATTTTGCCCTAAAGTGTGTTGGAGAATGATTTCAGTCCTGAGTCAGAGCAATGTCTAGTCTCCACTGAGTCAACACTGCTGCTGACTGTTACAGTTATGCAACTCCCTCACAGAGGTGTTGTTCTGAACACATCCAAGCTAATGATATTTCCCTAACAGATCACGTGCATATGGTAGATTAAAAACAGAGTAATACCTGATTTAGAAAAAACAAACAAACAAAAAAACAAACCCACAACTTGCATGAAACTTGCTAACAAGTGGCATCACAAACACAAGATAGCCATTGCATTAGACATTCTCCATGGACTGCTGTACATTCAGACTAACCTCAATGCAGGTTTATCACAAAAATACTCACTTGCTCCCATGAAATAATTGCATGGCGATCAGCTGGCTCTTTTTCCACTAATGTCACGTCACAAACACCTGGTGAAGTTTCTAAAAGGAAAAGAGGAGCATGTTTACAGCTGGCATGGGTAAGACCAAGAACTGTTAGACAATTTTGCAAAATAACCTGAATGACAACTGGGGAAATGGCATTAGTAACTGGAGACATTGTGCTTGTGACTGAGCAGTCACTTTCTCTTGCCTCTAATGTGTATCTTGACACAAGAAGGCCAAGTGCTGCACAAGATGCCACCCTTTGATGGCTGAGATACACATATATACCTTATGCACACAGATTATATATACATATATACATAAAGAAATAAAACAAGTGTGCATCTGCATATGTGTGTGCACATAAGCACATTTTGTATTCAAAGTCTGGACACTGAAAAATAAACCATGAGTTCCTGGGCAAACTCAAAGTGAAGAATCTCTGTTTGTCAGCATGCCCTGTGGTTTCAGTTGGGTACGATATGCTCAGCTTGACACAAGATGCTGTGCAGTGTTAGTATGAATTTTTAACAACCATAATCCACAGACACAGACATATTTCAGTTCTGAGTTCAGTGATCAGAATCTGGTCCTGCTGAAGGGACCTGAATGAGCAAACATCTGTTCTCTGGAGTCCCAGCTGGACACACGCAAATCTGTTATGAGCACTGAGCTCATCATTTATAAAAATAATCTGAATATTTTAAGAAAAAGAATGCTATATAAATGCAAGATACTAATCTACATGGTGCTATCCTTGCAGGTGTATGACAGTAGAACAGTCTCCCTTGCACTTATTATTTTATAATGTTTTATTTAATCTACAGCCAACTGAAATAGTTCCCACTGACTTCATTCACTTTGGATCAAGTCCAGAAATGCTACTTACTTCTTGTTGTGGGAATTGCAAGCCCAGCACACAGTGCTGTAGAGTAGAAATGATCACTATGCAGGGCTTTCAAGACTGGCTCTGCTGTGAAAGTATTGGCTCCCAAAGCAGTCACACATATTGTAATTGCTTTCTGATAAAATATACACAGTGCACTAGACAGGAAAGACAGGCACCAAAGAGCTTTAGTTTGGTGTTTACCTCCAGAGCTAGGCTTTTAATTCTTGCAGTGGTGCTGCCGTTGTCTGCTTTGCTAGTGGAAGAGTAACACTCAGATTAAGGAAGCTTGAACTTTGCTTTGATTTGAAGTATTGATTTTTTTTAACGTGACAGACAATTTAAAAGGCAAAATATAGCATCAGAAAACCAAACTCCAAATAAAAATAAATAAAAATACTAGGTCACCCAAGTAATCTTTCTGGCCAGTGCCCCAAGACACAGAAGACTCTCTGATGCTCTGCCAAGTTTTACTTCAGTAGTTGGGTGCATGCTTGGGGGATATGCCTCTTGCTCAAAAGCCTTTTATACGTATTTTCTGTCGAAAGAAGTGTGTGGAATCAATGATCTAGCCAGTCTTTTCCTTCTAAGCTATGCAAGTCTTAAAACATGCTAAAAGATTATAATAACAGAGTAATTGTTATTTCTATGATCAAAGAAAACAGCAGGGATGTTTAATTCATGATGCACAAAGGCTCAGCTGGGATGATGGAAGATTTAATATCCCATCAGTCATAGGAAGATGTCTAAGAATAAGTGAACTGCAACTTCTAAAGAGGTCTGAACCAAATCCAAGATCAAAAGAAAGAGAAACTCCATCTTAAAATCCTGAATGTTATGTTAAAAATACCCTGTGGGTGAACGGAATACCACATTTAACAGATCTATTTAAGTATAGATGGGAGTACCATTAAATATTAAAGAGGAAGAAAACAATAAGTCTGCCATGGGTAGCCTTTTCTTCCAGATGGAAAAAAATCATAAGCCCAACTAGGTTAGAGAAAAGATACAGGATAAAGCTTAACTAGTTGAGAGGACACTTCCCAGTTAACTTCTCTGAATGCAGATCACAGTAAACTCAGTCCTATTTTCTGGAAAAACATTCAGGATCTCCAACTGTCCAAATTGTTAAATTTTAGCTAATAAAGACTGTAAATGCTGAAGCATAGCCCAGGTCTGGACAGTCCTGAAAAAGCTAACACCAGCCATTTAGATTTAGTGGGCAAATTCCAGAAAGATTGATCACTACTAGTTACCGAACTTCAGCAAACTGAGTCATACTGGAAATGGAATAAGATGCCTCTCCCTATAAAACTATTGCCTCTATGATTCTTCTGAGAAATGTCCCACTTTCCAGGGACTTCCACAGAGACCAGAAGTCCAACGAACAAACAAGCAAAAGCTCTCTATGTAGAATTTATCTACAGAATTTGGTTTCTGAAATGGTACCACGAGCACCTGTTCACAAAGGTATTGGAAAATTGGGCCTCAACCTCCCAATTAGTGGACATCCAAAATTTTGTCATTTGAAAGGCATATGTTGTGTTTCATTACACAGTCATGCCTATTCTCTAAAAAAATATTTCAAAAACTTGAGACTTTTTAAAACTGACTACTGCTTTTATGTCACACTAGGCAGAAAGGTATCCACAAGCTTCATGAGACACATCAGAAGATTTAAAATAAAGTAATTTCTGGGTCTGTAATCTACTAAGTAAGGCCTATTTCTTAATCAGATAGTTTTTGTTATTTGAAAGAAACAAACTCTGAACAGATAGGTAATGTTTTCCCAAAATATTTAGTTCAGCAATTCAAATTAATATGGTTACATAGGTCTCATGTTTCAGACTACTTCACTGGGAACAAAATGTGTGAAACTTCCAGAAGGAATGGACAGGAAAAAAAAAAAAAAAAAAAAAAAAACAGAAGAAGAAAACATCCCAGCAGTGGACTGGGGTTTGCATTGCCATCTTGTACAATACACAATGTTGGAAAGGCTAGTAATAATACAAAAAGACCTGCTAAAAATGCATTTTCCAGGATGTTGATCATCAGTAGCTCTACCTTTTAACGCTCTTGGGAGTGGAGCAATGGAGAAATCATGAATTCATACTTGGAAAACATACAAAACAAAACAACAAAAGAAAACAAATCTTGAGAATCATAGAATGGCTTAGGTTGGAAGAGACCTTTAAGACTACCCAGTCCCAAACCCTCAGCTGTGGGCACAGTTGCCCTCCACCAGTTCAGGCTGCCCAGGCCTCCATCCACCCCAGCCTTGAGCACCTCCAGGGATGGGGCACCCACAGCTTGTGTGATGGCCTCACCACTCTCCGAGTAATGAATTTTTTCCTGATATCTAACCTAAATGTCCTCTCTTTTAGTTTAAAGCCATTCCCCCTTGTCCTATCACTACCACACTGCGCAAAATGTTGTTCCCCCTCCTGCTGATATGCTTCCTTCATGTACTGGAAGACTGCAATGAGGTCTTCTTGGAGACTTCTCCAGACTGAACAAACCAAGCTCCCTCCCTCCCTGCCTTTGTAGAAGAGGTGCTCCAGTCCTGTGATCATCTTCATGGCCTCCTCTGGACTTGCTCCAGCAGCTCCATATTCTTCTTGTGCTGGGGGCCCCAGGCCTGGACACAGTACTCCAGATGAGGCCTCATGAGGGCAGAGCAGAGGAGGACAGTTACTTCTCTCTCCCTGCTGCCACTCCTCTTTTGATACAGCTCAGGATCCTATCGGCAAGAATTCCAATCAGAAGTCAGAAAAGCAACACTGCACAGAATCTGGGCTCAAAACACTGTCCTCACTGAAGCCTGTGACAGGAATTTTGCCCTGATCTTTTAATCTAATTCGTCTGAGTGGCAACCTCAGAACTTTTGTGATTAGTGATAAACTTCAGGTACCTGATCCCAGAAAGACTTAGGTTGGAAGGGACCTTAAAGTCCACCCAGTTCCAACCCCTTGCCACGGGCTGGTTGCCTCCCACCAGACCAGGATGCCCAGGGCTGCGTCTATCCCAGCCTTGAGTGCCTCCAGGGTTGGGGCATCCACAGCCTGTGGAAGGGCCTCACCATGCTCTGAGTAAATTATTTCTTCCTGACATCTAACCTAAATCTCCCCTCTTTGACTTTAAAGCCGTTCCCTCTTGTCCTATCACTACCAGACCATTTGAAAATTTGATCCCCGTCCTGCTTGTAAGCTCCCCTCAAGTACTGGAAGGCCGCAGTGAGGCCTCCGTGGAGCCTTGCTCTCTGTCCTGCAGTAGAGAGGATGGATTAAACAATTACACCAGCTTTAAAATCCTTATGAAGACACTCTGGAAAGTGCTGCTTGTACTGCTGTCATATTCAAGGCTTGGGGAAAATGTATATTCATCCAACCACACAAATGACAGCTCTGCACCAGACAGAAGGCCTAATACCAACATCCTTTATGAAATTTGACAAAAACGTGAGGTTTTGTCAGAGGAGCCTGAATTCTGGATGCTGAAATTCGCAGAGGGACGCGAGGCGGCCGCGATGCGGGTAAACGCTGGAGCCTCCAGCTGCGGGCGGGGGCCTGCCACGAGCCCAGAGCCCGCCTCAGGGCTGACGAGAAGCTGAAGCGAGTTCTCGAGGGTTCCTCGAGGCCCGTCATGCTGGGTGCCGTGCCCACTGCCCTGGGGAGCCTGCTCCATGCCCACCACCCTCTGGTGAAGAGCCTTTTCCCAGCGCCCACCCGAACCACGCCCCGCTCCCGCCGAGCGCTCACCCAGGATCCGCGTCACCCCCAGGGTGAGCTTGTCCAGGTGGGGCCTGATGCCGGCGGAGAGCTTCTCCTCCATCCTCAGCAGGGCGCTGCCCGGCGCCCCTCACACGGGCGAGACTGACGGGGGTGTGTGCATGTGGTGGGGGGGAAAGCCGCGCGTTTATCCTTCTCGCACACCGTAGCGCCGCTAGGCCGCGGGGCACCCTGGGAGCTGTAGTCCTTCCCGCGCAGCTAGCCCGCAGCGGGAGCAGCGCCTCAGGCGGCCTGATGGGGGCGGTAGTCAACGCCCGCCGGACTACCGCTCCCACAATGCCTCTCTTCCGCCCGCCCGCAGCGCCCGACGCTCTGCTGTGGCGGAAGAGCGAGGGCGGCGCGGGCAGCCAATGGGCGCCGAGCGCTGGGGGGGCTGCGGGGGCACTCTGGGAGTGGCGGTTGTTTCAAGATGGCGGAGGTGGCCCCTGAGCCGGGTGGGGATGTGTATTGGAGCCGGGACAGTATCCTTCTACGGCCTGGAGGCGGGCGTTGGTTCCCGGGGGCGGTGTGAGGAGGAGGGAGAGGGGCGGGAGGACGGGAGGCAGCTGTGAGGGGGGGGCGGGCAGCGTAGTGGGGCAACTGAGGCAGGGGCTCGGCCTTTTGGGGGGGTGGCTGCGTGGGGGCTGCGCTGTGCAGGAGGCGGAGGGCGGTGGTGTTGGGGGGTGGGGTGTTGGGGGGCTGTGGCCCTCGCGAAGGAGACCTGGGGTGCGGCGCGAGAACGTGGGGCTCGTCCTGAAAAGAGGCGCTGCGTGTGGGGAGGGATCCAGAGCCTGTCCTGCAGGGAAGATGGCCTGGGGCCCGCTTGGTCTGTCAGCACCCTGGAGGTAGCTGGGAAGAAATGAGGAGATTAGTCTTAGGTCACGGAGGTGTGGAAAGGAACCGGTAAGGAGACACTGAGCTGAAGGTTCAGACAGCATGAAAAAGATGTGAAAGGTATATATTTTATGACTGGAGTAGGAGCTTAACTACAAGGGTGAGCCTGTGGGCACCTGAGAGCTCTGTATGTGAGAAGTGAGCGCGAAGCCGTGGTGGGTAGTCTGCAGGAGGTGTGCAACTGCGGTGGTGAGACTGGGCACGCAGGTAGAGGACGAGGTGGTTGTGCTGTTGGGGTGCAGCACGTGAAAGGGTGGCTAGAGAGGTAGGCTTATGTGGTTCAGACAGCCTGAAGGAGTTGGCGTTGATGTTTCAGCTCACAAGGCTGAGTTAGAGGTTTAGCTGACTTAGAAGACGTTAGGGTCGGCCTGAAGGTGTGAAAGACCAATGGGACATGACAGGAGGTCTGGCCTCGTGGAAATTTAGGAGCTGACGATTTTGCTGTAGGTCAGAGGGACTTGAGGCATTGCTGGTGCTGGTGCTGAGGTTGAGATTCCAGCCTCAGCCAGCAGTGATTCAAAAGAAAGGTATGCACGCGTGCTCTTGTATTTATGTTTGATTACACACTCACTCCAAAACAATGCACAAGTGGAATGGGCCAACCATCCAAAGGGCTGGTTAGGGGACACTTTGTTAAAAATCTTGGAAGATTCCCAATTTGTACTTGAAAAAAAAAAGTGCAACTTTCTCTGTTTCTCTTTCATATCAGATTTGTTGCTGCAGTGTCACTACTCAGTTTAGGTGTGAAAAAGCTGATGCAGTTACAATTACTGTATTTGTGTATTTTTAAAAGTTAATTACTAGGGTGACAGGTCATCTCCTACAACCAAATATGGTCATAGTAGTGCTCTCGTGCATCAAGATATTCCAAGGAATCTTCTGCTATACGTGTTTTTGTAAGTAGGTAGTGTTGCTTTCAATCTTAGAAAAGGTTAAGTACACTGAAATAGGTCAATCCCAAGAACAAATAATATAGTGGATACTTTTAAAGAAGAGAGGTGGTTGGATCTTGGAAGATTTGGTAATATTGATTTACTAGCCTTGGAAAACGGAACTTCTCTCTGTAATTGCCAAACAGATGCTACATAGCGAGGCAGACTCCAGCATGCTGCACTGTTGTGTGTCTCTGGCTTGCTGTAGGGCAACTACTGTTGCCTTGAACATTAGCTATGGAGCCAGCAGGTTTATAACATTCACAGTCAGCCCATTAGGAATTTTGAGAGGCGTATGGCAGTGCATTAATTTTAAATGGTTGATGCTCGTAATGTCCCTATTCTTTCATTCTAAGACAGGGATCTTGGGCCTATTTATGGTAATTTTCAGTCCCACTGATTAAGGAAGACTGGTCTGACTTCGGTTTAATCTAATACACTAGGTAGTAAACATTTGTGGGAGAGTGATTCTGATAGCTTGCAGGAGAAACAGCATCAGCTTTGTCTAATTTTTCCATCCCTCTATTAAGTATCTATCTACAACAGTGCCAATATGGGTGGCAAACTTAAAAATCCCAATGTTGTTTAGGCAAATCTGCTTTTTTTCTACAGACGTGTTGTTGACAGATTAACCATATGTCAGCTGAGAAATAAATCGCCTGTGCTGAAGTTTGTTGTTTCTAGTAGCCGTATGAGTTGAAGATCTCTTTGGTATCCTGCAGAGTGCTGTCACAGCTTTGCTGACACAGCTGTTTGAACTTGGCTGTTACCCAGACTGGGACTTGATCTGCCTTGGTGATTTTTGGAAAGAGGGAACACAGTGCTTTACTTTTAGAGTTGATTCAGCTTTTTCACCTGGTTCGTGGCATGACCGCACATTGTGTTGTGACAGGGAGAGCAGGCTGCAGCTTACAGGTGAGAGCAGAAGTGCTTTCAGTGCTTGTAGAGAGACTACTGACACCAGTACGAGATGAAGCTATTCTCAAACTGGTCTAAGATGATGAGAGATAATTGTTTTTAAGTGATAATGTGGATCAAAAAGATTACAATGGAGTATGTGATCAAGCCCTTCCAGTGTGCCAGCTATCCACTGTATGATGGATAGTGAGGACTAACTGAATTTCAAGTTCCTATCCAGAGATGGAAGCTTCTATTTTCTAATAGAATTTTTCTATGTCACATGGTAACTTAGAAGTTTTTGAGTGATAGTTGGCATAGATTAGCTGAAGTATTTTCACAGTTTGACTCGATTGTGCAAAGACAATTGTACAAAACCTTAACTTATCTGCAAACAATACAGAAACTAAGCAATTGAGTTAATTGACCAAACTTTTAAGCTGAGGAAAAAAAAAACAGTAAAAACCAGTGGAGGAGCGCTAGCAGAGCAGAACTGTGTAGCTTGAGCTTTTGTTTTACACTTCAGCCTAATGTTAGTAATTTATGTAGGAATAAAAACCTGGACTTTCAGCTAAATCTGACTGTTGCTTTAAGGAAGGTTCTGTAGTTTACACCCTTCCCTGAATTGTGTTGTGTCCTATCTGCAGTGATTTCTAGGAGGCAATGTTACAGATTCAGTGACTGCTAACATAGTGCAAATATATGGTAACAGATCCTTTCTGAGTTTTTGAGTGTTTTCTGCAGTCAAGTAATTTGATAGTTAAAGCTCTAAATTTAGGTGGCTTACATTTAGAAATGGTTTCAGAGCAACTCTTCATCTTGTTAAAGAGAAAAAGTCCTCAGGCTTCCAGCTGGTACTTGCCATGTGATGGTCAGATGAGAATGACCAACTTCCCTAGAAGTTTTTTTTTCTAGCTTATCCTCATTTACATTTCTCAGAATATGCTGTACAAAATATAGGATTGCACTGCTGTACAAACGTGGACTATTCTGGAGGTTTGTCTTCCTTGCATATCAAGGGATTAGTTATATAATGAAAACCTGCTCTGATTTAAATATATTATAACTTCATTATCTTAGTAATTGCTCTCATAACTGGGACTGGTCCCTGGCATGTTTTGTGAAGGTGACCTGGAAGATAACCTTTACTAGCTAAAGTAAAAGCACAGTGAAGGAGAAGTAGCACTTTTTCTTTTAGGAATCGGTGTGTGTTCTTATTTATTTTTTTCCTTCCTAAACAAGTTTTTCCTCCTTCTGGTGCTCTCAAAGTTTTCCTGATTTGTTTTCTTATCAACTGCCTGTTAAAATTAAAGCCAAAATACTTGTTGTAGTTGGCTATGTTTTGTATTTGTTACCTTTAACAAAGCTACATGCAGTATCTGACGAAGAACAGCCAATGGTGTATGTTTCAGGTATGACCTTATAATAGCTGTAAACAAAGTTTTTTCCTGTGAATGCTAAACTTTGCAGTTTTTTTCCAGGTATGTGTTTTGTGTACTTAAGTGTGTAAGGTATAGAGTTATCACAAATAGTTCAAGTTGTAATGAGAGGTACAAGATTATAGGAGAGTATTTATGCTCTTCTGCTTAGATAAGCATATAGTATAAGATACAGAGCTTCAGGGGAGTTCTTTCTATTGCTACTGCATCATAGTGTCTTCAAATCTCTAAGGTAAGTTGAATTTTTAATGTGGTCTCCAGGGAATGTTGAAGCATTAGAGATTCTAAGGTCTTTTTTTTTTTCATTTTGAAGAGAACAATTAAAATGATTCATAGAATCACAGAGTGGTTTGGGCTGGAAGGGACCTTTAAGGTTGTCTAGTTCCAACCCCCCTGCTATAGGCAGGGACACCTCCCACTAGACCAGGTTGCTCAAAGCCCCATCCAGCCTGGCCTTGAATGCATCCAGGGAGGGGGCATTCACAACCTCTCTGGGCAACGTGTTCCAGTGTCTCACCACTCTCACAGCAAAGAATTTCTTCCTAATATCTAATCTAAATCTACCCGCTTCCAGTTTAAAACCATTTCCCCTCATCCTGTTGCTACATGCCCTTATAAAAAGTCCCTCCCCAGCTTTCCTGCACGCTCCCTTCAGGTGCCGGAAGGCTGCTATGAGGTCTTCTTGGAGTCTTCTCTTCTCCAAGCTGAAGAATCCCAACTCTCTCAGCCTGTCCCCATAGGGGAGGTGCTCCAGCCCTCTGATCACCTTCATGGCCCTCTTCTGGACCTGCTCCAACAACTCCATGTTCTTCTTGTGTTGGAGGTCCCAGAACTGGATGCAGTACTCCAGGTGGGGTCTGAAGAGAGCAGAGCAGACAGGCAGAACCTCCTCCCTCTTCTGCTGGTCACACTCCTCCTGATGCAACCCAGGATACGCTTGGCCTTCTGGGCGGTAAGCGCACATTGCTGGCTCATGTTGAATCTTTCATCAACCGACAGTCCCAAATCCTTCTCCTCAGGGCTGCTCTCAATCCATTCTCTGCCCAGCCTGTATCTGTGCTTGAGATTGCCCCAACCCAGGTGCAGGACTGTGTACTTGGCCTTGTTGAACTTCATGAGGCTGGCACGGGCCCACCTCTCCAGCCTGTCTTCTAGATGGCATCCCTTCCCTCTAGTATGTCCACTGCACCCCTGAGCTTGGTGTCATCTGCAAGCCTGCTGAGGGTGCACTTGATCCCACTGTCCATGTTGCCTACAAAGATGTTAAATAGCACTGGTCCAAGTACCAGTCCTCAAAGAACTCCACTTACTGCTGATCTCCACTTGGACATTGAGCTGCTGACCACAATCTCTGAGTGTGACTATCCAGCCAATTCCTTATCCAGCGAGTAGTCCATCCATCAAATCCATTTTTCTCCAGTTCGGTGATCAGGATGTCATGTGGGACAGTGTCAGATGGTTTGCACAAGTCCAGGCAGATGGCATCAGTTGCTCTTCTTTTATCCACTGATGCTGTAACTCCATCATAAAAGGCCACCAAGTCTGTCAGGCATGACTTGACCTTGGTGAAGGCATGTTGGTTGCCTCCAGTCACCTCATCTTTATTTGCCATGCGCCTTAGAAGGGCCTTCAGGAGGATCTGCTCCATGATCTTGCCAGGCACAGAGGTCAGACTGACTGGCCTGTAGTTCCCTGGATTTTCTTTTTTTTCCTTCTTGAAATTGGGGTTTATATTTCCCCTTTTCCAATCAGTGGGAACTTCACCAGACTGCTGCGACCTTTCAAATATGATGGATAGCAGCTTGGCAACTTCATCCGCCAGTTCCCTCAGAACCCACGGATGGATCTCATCGAGTCCCATGGACTCTTGCACCTTCAGGTTCTTTAGATGGTCTCAAACCTGATCTTCACTTACAGTAAGCAAATCTTCCTTCTTCCAGTTCTTATCTTTGCTTTCTGCAGCTTGGGCAGTGTGGCTAGAGCTCTTACTGGTCAAGACTGAGACAAAGAAGTCACTGAGCGCTTCAGCTTTCTCTGTATCCCTCGTGACCAGGTCTCCAATTTATTTCCGGAAAGAAATCTTCCCTGGCCTTCGTTTTTTTCACTGATATACCTGTAGAATTTCTTCATGTTCCCCTTTACGTCCTTTGCTAGATTTAATTCTGTCTGGGTTTTTGCTTTCCTAATCTGATCCGTGACTGCTCAGACAACTTCTTCGTAGTTCTCCCAGGTAACCCGTTCCTGCTTCCACTCTCTATAGGCTTTCTTTTTGAGATTTTTGAGCTCTTTTTTAGTCCAGGAGCTCCTTGTTGATCCATGGAGGTGTCCTGGCATTCTTGCCTCCCTTCCTTTTTCTTGGGATGCACTGCTTTTGGGCTTGGAGGAGATGGTCCTTGGATACTGACCAGCTTTCTTGGGCCCCTCTTCCCTCCAGGGCTCTATCCCATGTCAACCTGTGAAGCAGTTCCCTGAAGAGTTCAAAGTCTGCTCTACTGAAGTCTAGAGTAGCAAGCTTCCTGAGCACTCTCTTTGACATCCTAAGGATCTTGAACTCCGACATTTTGTGGTTACGAATGAAGAATGAATGATGATTCATTGTGTAAAGAAAAATTGAAACTGTTTTGTGATTAGTTCTCTTGACCTTAACTTACACAGTGCATACTTGTGTTCATCCCTGGGGAATAGATAAGCGCTTGTAGTCTTCCTTCTAAAGCATTTTTTAATTGTTTTCAAATATAAAGAGAGATTTTGCAGTGATGTCATGTCTTGAAAACATGACTGCAGTTGATCAACTCTAGTAAAATTGAGCGTATGTGCAACAAGCATCCAGCAGTTACGAACTTCTAGAGATCCTATTCTCTGGGCTTGGAGTAGCATGGTTACTCTTCAAAAAACTACAGTGCAGCAACTGTATTATTAAAAATGTCTGACTGTATGAGGTCTGCTCTGAAAGAAATGCCTCTGATTTTATTATCTTGGCCCATGATGTCAGAGCTAGATGTTGGTGGTATGGCAGTAGAGATTGAACCTTCCCACCAATACTCTGTTACATTTTGTTGCTGTGTGACATGGCAGAAGAGAGGCAGCCTGACAAAATGTTCTCTGATGTAGAAGTGCATATGTAGCAAAGGTGTGTCACTGAATTCCTTCATGTGGAAAAAATGTCATCCATTGACTTTCACTGACGCTTGCTGAACATTTATGGAGACCAAACAGTGGATGTGAACACAGTCAGGTGCTGGGTGGTGTGTTTCAGCAGTGATGACAGTGGCGTTGTGTCAAGTCCACTGGTGCAAGTGTTTCTAAGCACAGCATGCAGGCTTTTGTTCATTGCTGGCAAAAATGCAGAGCTAATGGTGGTGACTATGTTGACAAATAGCGTTCTGTAGATGAGAATTTGCACTATCAAATAGTGTTATTGTGCTTTTTGTATCTGTTGCAGTTTCCATGGGATTAAATAGGAGGCACTACTTTTGAAGCAACCTATGTATTTTTTAAATAGCATAGTTCAAGCCAGGTGATGTTATACAATGAAAAAAAAGCAAGTGATCCAAAATGCTGGAAATGATGACTTTGTGTAATACTCTTCCACTTTGGTGTTTGCGAGGAGAATGTCAGAAACATTTTCCCTTGAGTTCAAGCACAGACATAATAAAGCTGATTAATTTAGTTCTTTAACTTGAACTGTCGTCTCACTTCTCAAGTTCATTGCCCAAAGAAAAGTAATCTATTTGCTAGTATAATTTCAGTATTTTTTGTTCAAAATTTTTTGCACTTCTGAATAATCAAGGCTTGGTCTTTCAGGCTCCTGGCTTTCATGGGGTCTTGGGAGGTTTTAGGGTCAGTGTTGACACTTTATAATTGCACCATTTTCATTGCTCTAATGCTGTAACCATCAGTAGGAGTGGACTAGTTCTATGTATGGCAAGATCTGTAGAGTGCGCACTGCAGTGTTACCTCACTCATATGTGTGGTCCTGAGAGAAGAGTTAGGCTGAGCAATTAGTAGGCAGGCTGTATAACAGAAAAAATGTGTATTTTATCACAGAAATTGTATTTATAACAGTGGTACTTCTCTTTGGTTCCTATTCCTCTTTGAATGTCAAAGCAGCAGTTGGTTTTATGCTTTTGCATCTTAAACATAGGTTTTTGCACTGAATCTCAGAAGAAAAAGTGCATGTTTCAGAATTTGCTTCCATATTCATGTGACTGGGTGCTGTTCAATGCCATGCACTTCCTTTTTCTGCTAATATGCTCATCATGACAAAATTTTGTACAGAGTGAGATGCTGGGGGAAACTGCAAACAAATACTGAAATTTTTCATTCTTTTCAAAAATAGCTGCTAAAGAAGAGTCTCTTTTGACTTCATAATCTGTGTGTTCTGTTTGTCTTTCATCTACAGGAGTGTCTACAAAAGGAAATTTAAGAACAAGGTATTTACCAAAATGTCATAAAGGTGAAACTGAGCTGAAGGTGCCTGTAGCTGTTTCTTCTGTTTCCATGGATCCTGCTAGAAGCACAGGAGATCTGACAGGACATCAGGTCAGTAAAGGCAAATTTTTCTTGCTGTGCAGAGTGCACGTAGTGGAAAAATGTCACAAAATCTTTAGACTGAAAACTTCTGAATGGTTTTAGAGAGCTATTGTTCTTGCAGACTTGAATTTTTTGCCCACTTGCACTGTGACCTGCTGGAAAAAATTACTTTTCCACTTGGGTGGCTTGCTATCTAAAAGAGAACAAAAGCTGAATGTGCTAATTTGTGTAAGTGGTATGCAACTAGTGCTATGTAAAATGGACATAAAATGGATTTGTAGAGGGAGGGAGCAGCTTTGAGTAGCCCCTAATCTGTATGTTACTAGCCAAACACACAGATGGTGTTTCAGTCTGAATAGACTGACTAGTTTCACTGGACTAGTTTCATTGGACTGGTTTTAACTTTTAGTAGCAACACCTGTAATATTCTTTTCAGAGACCTGTTGTTATGGCTGCTCATGTAACAGGGTAAAGTTGTTTTCCATTTTTTGACAATAAAAGTTAAAATGCATCAGAGTAATAGGAGTAATGTAGTCAGCTGATAATATCTTTGCTGCAGTGAATTGTCTGGTCTACTCCTGTGACAGTAGACACTTTTCCTATTGTTAAAAGTGTTACAAGTTTCAAAGCAGTAGGGTTTTCCTTGGAAGTTTATTTTGTATTCTAAGGTATCTTGTGATATTTGGAAAATTATTGAGCAATGCCATTTTTCTAACAAGATTTGGACAGTGTATTGACTATGAAAGCCATTTAAATACTGTTAAGTTTCTTGCTTGGTAACGTTCTAAGTTATTAATGTGAGGTATCTTTGTACTTCCCAGGGAGTATCTAAAACTTTTGACTGCTTCTGGTTCACTGCTGTATTAACATGCATTAAACATTATTTTGTGTATGGGGTAAGATGTCTGTCATCTGTATGCTGACTAAATGCTTTGTGCTTCACATGTATGTTGAAAATCAATGTGAAGATAGGTCACACTGTTCTTGTTAGTTTGATGGTGTCACTGCTCTTTGAATCCTTAAGCAGCTGTATTTTCCACCTCGTGACATGCTAGTATTCATTTTTAGGACTGCTCCTGGTCTCCTCACAGTCTGTATCTCTTTTTATCAGTACTTGCTTTCAGAAGGCTCTCATGTACCTCCGGTTTGCAAATGATGTTGTTCTTAAGTGACATTTGGAGAAATTTCACAAATAGCTCCCAATATGCAGAGTCTTTGTGTAGATATGTTTTGTTATAAGCGTCTGCAAGCCACCTGCCTCACAGAGGTCTTCATACCTCGCTTTAAAATCTACTTTTTTGTATTATGTGTTGCTAGCATTACTTGTTGTTTACAGAAATTTTACTGAGTTTTCCTTGAGAAACTTGTTGGAGTAGAAATGGTTTTTGTTCTTTATTTACAATGTGTGTATACACCAAATCTTGATTTGAGATTCAGATGTGCTTTTACAACAGTGACAATACAATGGGTTCAAAGGTTTTACTCTTTTTTTTAGCCTGTTTTTCTCATGTCATTTGAAGTCCTCATGGAAACTTCCTACTTTGAAGACAAACTCTGAATTGCTTGAAACAAACAGAACAAATACATTTTACTTGTTATAGAAGAGGAAGGTTTCTCAAAGTTTATTAACAAGGAGTTTTCATGACTAAAATAAATAATTTTCTTCTAGGTATGTGTAGGGTTATGTGTATGTCTAGAGAGATTTAATCACTTAATTTTGACATACTTTGCAGTTTATAATTTACCAGGATTGTCTATTGAAGAGAATGGTTTGGGTTCCAGTCTAATTTGAATTTTAGCAGAAATAATTTACTCACCCTTTCTTCTTTCAGGTAGACTTGACTAAACATAATAGGTTGAGAGTTTTGGAGAAGACTTCAGAAAGATCTTCTTAGCTCTGGAGTTTTTTTGGCAGTTTGAATGAATCAGTGGTTAACTGCTCTTGATCATAATTTTCCATCTTCCTACTTCCTGTTTGTCAGAATTTGTCTACTTCTGTCATGCAGGTTGTCCTCTTCCGAAGTGTGGTTTATAAAGTGAGAGAATCTTCTCCTTGTACAGTATATTTCCTGTAGAAAATACTGAGTTATGAAATAGTGTAGATGTGTAGAAAGGACAGACATCTTGAAAAAGGAGTCTATATTGGAGTCTGTCTCATTTGTCATCTTGTTTCTATGATTATGGTAGAGCTGTTGCTGTGCTTCACTCCACAGTTTCTTCTTGAAAAATGAAGCCAGCAGGGCTGGGGAAGTGACTGTCCCTCTCTACTCCGCCGTTGTAAGGCCCTATCTGGAGTACTGCATCCAGGTCTGGGGTCCCCAGCACAGGAGGGATGCGGAGCTGTTGGAGGAGTCCAGAGGAGGGCCATGAAGATGATCAGGGGGCTGGAGCACGTCTCCTATGAAGGCAAGCTGAGGGAGCTGGGCTTGTTCAGGCTGGAGAAGAGGAGATTCCAGGGAAGCCTCATTGTGGCCTTCCAGTACTGGAAGGGAGCTTACAAGCAGGAGGGGGACCGACATTTCACATGGTCTGATAGTGATAGGACAAGGGGGAATGGCTTTAAACTAAAATAGGAGAAATTTAGGTTAGATGTTAAGAAATTCTTTACTCAGAGGGTGGTGAGGCATTGGAACAGGTTACCCAGAGAAGTTGCGGATGCCTCATCCTTGGATCTGGGCAGCCTGACCTGGTTGGTGGGTGGCAACTGTGCCCATGATGGGGGTTTGGAACTTGGTGGGCTTTAAGGTCCCTTCCAACGTAAGCCATTCTATGACAAGTATTACAGTACAAGCCTGCCTTCAATCCATACTTATGGATGATACTAAAAAAGCACAGAATAATTTTTCAGTTTTTCCTTTTCCTCCCACAAGTCTGTTTGTCTGACAATACGTATGTGGGTTTGGGGAATAGCTTGAGGTACATTCTGTTAACATCTCCTTTATTAATGCAATCAAGCTTATGACATTTTTTTGAATGAAAAATCTCTTTTTTTTTTTTGAAAAGATTCCATCAGCAGTCTACTAAAAAAGAATAAAAATTTTTAGACATTTGAAACATAGGAAATGAACATCCTTTCAATTTATGTTTAGTTGAACTTAAATTCAGTTGTGTTCAAGACTTTCTCTCTTTGCATGAGAGTAAATGGTATACGTTTGGGAAGGAAACTGGAATCCACTTGAAAAGCACAAAAACGTAATCCATCTTGTGAAGCTGTTTTTTCAAGGAAAATATCTTGAAGTTAAAATGAGAGTGCACTTGCAGAGTCAGGTGGCTATAACAAGACCATAAAATCATCACCTCTTTTGAAAGCTGCGTAGTTCTTTGTTTTAAACCACTGTTCAAGAAGCAATTAGCTAAGAGTGGAAAGGGGCACTTCCTCTCTGATGCAGTGTAGGTCAGCTGCTATTACTGCTAATGAGGGGAGATAAGCCCAGCCTTTGCTTTCTAAGTTCAGAGCTTCTTCTGTGCTGTATTGTGCTAATTTGGCCAAGCTGCAAAGCATTTGGTAGCCTTCTTGTATCTCATGTTAAGCACTGCCTGTGTTCAGGGAGGTTTGTAAAAGGGTGGACTGAAAATAAACAAGACTAAGTGGAAATATTTAAACTTGCCAAAATCTTGGGCAGAACAGCATAGCTGTTATTACTGCTGTCATCTTGGGATTGTTATTTTGTGCATATTCCTAGCAGTGGAGAACTGACAGAAGTTTTTGGAGAATAAAAGCAATTTTGACCTAAGATTTTTTTTCCCACTTGGAAACACCCAAAACATGTAATAATAGCAGTGGCCAGGCACTGCAAAGGATTCTTGCAAAGATGAACGGCAATATGCCCTCTGGTGGACATTGATAACAAATGCTACTGTTTTCAACAGTAATGGAAATGAGTGCATTAAAAGAACTGAAGTGCTGGAATATGCTAAAGATTTCTTTTGAGAAGGAATGGTAAGTTGAGAAGGTAGCATATAGATGATTAAAAACAAATGATAATGGCATAAAAAAAGGTTGTGTACTTTCTGGTGTATTAAATTGCATGAAATAAGGACTTCTATTAACAGTACATTGCACACTTTTTTGCTGTTTTGTATGCTTTGCTCACAAATGCTAAATCGGAATGCTTTTTTCTTACTCTGTATTTTAGGATTCCAATAAAATAAAGTTTGAACCTAGGTTTGGATATCACTGCACTAGATTTCCAAGTCATGAGAATCTATTGCATTTTATCTGGTACAGATCGTGAGTAGTGTAGGTCTTGAAACTTTACTTGACATCTTTAGCATTGAAGAAAGTATTCTGCATTTTACAAGTTTCAAGTCTCTCAGACTTCTCCACAATTTTGGTAATTTATTCCACTGAATTGTACTTACAGATAAAAATATGCACTTTATTTCCAGTTGGAATTTGTCTACCTTCAGCTTCTAATTATTAGGTCCTGAAATGCTTTTAATGTCTTATGAAATACTTGTTCTCTTTAAAGAGTACTTTCTAAAATGTGGCTTTCAATTTTCAGGTCACTAATGAAGGAGGAATGAAGAGTGCTTCTTTAAAGGATTTATGTCCTGAGGACAAGAGACGCATTGCAAACTTAATTAAAGAACTTGCCAGGTGAGAATAAGCATCACCTGAAAATGCATTATGTTTAAGGAGAGTCATTCTTCTAATTAACATCAAGTAATGTAGAACTGCATTATGGAACTGAATATTTGCATAAAATATTTTTTATTCCTGGAAGAGGTATGAATAGTGAAGTATTTTCCTTGTTTCCTGACCCAAAATATCCTAAACATAATGAAAACAGAAGCTGAAGTTTTGTGACCTGCAGTTGTTCATCTAGTCACAGGACTAGAGTTTTGTTTGCTGCTTGTAACCTGTAGTTTAAAAATGTTATTTATGTCTACAAATGTTATAAATGTTTATAAATGTTGTCTTATGGAAGTAAGAACATCACTGATAAAAAATTCTGTAATGCTTGTTTGTCAGGAGTAAATTTGTATACGGAACTCCACATTAAATGTGGATTGCAGATCTTGTGGATAATACATGCTAATCTGCATGTACTCATGTTTTCATGTGTAGAGGAGTACAGTCCACTGTGATTTTAACTTATTTTGCCAACTTAATTTGGCAAAATTTTACTTTAATTTCTTCATGTTCTCCTTATTCTTTGAAAAGACAAGCTATAGTGGTGGAAGTTTCTCAACTTGAGCAAAAAATTTTCAAGTTTCATTCCTGTGCTAGTTGCATTTATGGAGATAAATGATGTCAAAGACAAATTTGAATGGGAGAGAGGAGTTATTTTTCCTCCCCTCTGTCCCTTGTGCTTTAGAATCTCTGGGAATCTGCTTCTTACGTGATGCCTGTAAAAACTGAGGAGCGCTTGGAACTGTGGCAGGCTTTATTACGATACCAGAGGAGGAAACTTCATGAGATTATCTCAGGCCCTCTGGGCTAAAAGTTAGTGTCCACACTCAGAGCTTGGCTGTAAAATTTTGCTAGAACAAAGTGCAAGTTCTCAGGTATTAATGAAATACTTTTCGTCATAAATTTTATATGTGCAATAATTGGCAAGCATTACTGTCCTTTTTCTTTTCATAAAGAAAAACTTGCGCAGAGAAATTAAGTTACTTGTTCAAGGTCATGCACAGTAAGTCTCTGGTGCAGCTAAGAGTATTTTCTCTCTGATTATCCTCATCCACTAGACCATTTTGCCCACTAATAATTTGTGCCCATATAGGATTCCTTGCTATCCAACATTTCAGTAATTTCTGAAGTTCTTCATGCTTGCAATGCTATTTTATCCTGCCTCATGTGTTAGAAAATGTCGAGTTAAGGCTGTCAAGAAGAGTAGATTGCTGGGAAGCCTGGATACAAATTGTCAGATGTTGGAGCTATTCGGACACTGTTGCCACCGTTGATATATAGAGATATATTCTAATATTTAAAAAAGTCTTTTACTACATTGTTCCTCATAATACACTGCTCCCTAGTGAATACTAGTACACTAACTCATTTGAGCATGGGATTCTTCTTAAATCTCAGATGCTGTGATTTTTCCCCAAGGACAGTTTGATATTTCTGCCTGACATTTCTTCGAAGAAAAATAGAAGGTGCAGCAACATTAATTTTGAAAAGTAAAATTAGTGGAACACTATTATTTTATACTTAGTTCTCTTTTATTTTTAAACCTAATCATATTTTTATTGGATATAATTAAAAGTCCTTTGCAGAGTAATAGGGATGTTGAACTTTAATTCCGCTCACCTCGTCACTTTTTAAAAACTCTCCACAATTTTCATCTTGAGTTGTGCAATGATGAAGAGTTTTTACATGCAGTAGAACATTCTCTGCTGTTTTAAAGAAGAAAAGGAACCAGCAGAATGCTGAAAATTTTCCAGTAAGACTGTCCTGTAGTAAATAACTGGGAGAATAAAGATCTCACTTGACTAGAGCTATACTTAACCATTTCTTGTTTTGCTGCTATTTATGAATGAGAATGATGGTTGTTGAAACTAATTCATGGATGCTTATTGCAGGCTGGTGGAAGAAACAGAGTGGTCAATAACTGCCTGGACAAAGGCAGGTATACAGTGACAAAATTCTGTCTGCATGGAAACCAGTGGCAAAATATGATTGACTCCTGGTGCTTGAATCTCAACCATGTCTTGCTTTAGCAGTTCAGGATATTGGTCGTTCACTGACTTTTACAGCTGCTAAAGGAAAGCTGATGTACTTTTCTCTTCCTACTTTCCCTTCTTTTCCTCCGACTCTCATTCCCATTGCACTTTTGAACGCAGAAAATGCATTAGCTTTTATGCTGAAGTGTGAGACTTTGTCTTGGTGTGAGTAAAATGTAATGCTGGCTATATTATTATACTTGCCTTTGAAAAACTGAGTTACTTTTACTTATGCTCTGCTGTTGGGAATTCCAGAGGTTGACATCACATTAGCTGTTAGAGACTTGATGAAATTGAATTTTGAGTTGGTGTCGAATGGAAGGACACAATGGTCTCCTTTCTCATCCTAGTTAGAATAATCTTAGGTTTTGCTCTGTGATACCACCTATAAATCTAACCATTATTTTTCCTTCGAGCGTATCAAGTTTCTCTTCCCTCTTAAAGTGAAAAGAGAAAGGCAAACTGGATGCAAACTTAGAAAACTGTCACATCGCAGAATCATGGAATGGCTTGGGTTGTAAGGGACTAAAGACCATCCAGTTACAACCCCCTGCTTTGGGCGTGGTTGTCACCCTCTGATCAGGCTGCCCAGGACCCCATCCAACCTGGCCTTGAACATCTCAGGGATGGGGCATCCACAGCTTCTCTGGGCAGCCTGTGCCAGTGCCTCACCACCCTCTGAGTCAAAAAATGTTCTTCCCTAACATCTAATCTAAATCTCCCCTCATTTAGATTAAAGCCATTCCCCCTTGTCCTATCAGTATCAGACCATCGAAACAGTTGTGCTGGGAGTCTCAGGCCTGGATGCAGTACTCCAGGTGGGGCTTCATGGGGCAGAGTAGGGGGACAATCACCTTCCTCACCCTGCTGGCAATCCCTCTGTTGATGCAGCCCAGGACACAGTTGGCCTTCAGGGCTGCAGGCTCATGTCCAGCTTTTCATCCGCCGGTATCCGGAAGTCTTTTCTCCATGGGGCTGCTCTCAATGAGTTCTTCTCCCAGTCTCCACTCATATCTGGGATTGTTCTGACCCAAGTGCAACATCTTGAACTTGGCCTTGTAATACTGTAGATTTGTAGAGTCATGCCCATGAAAGCCAAAGAGTTCTGTGAGTAAATGGGTGATCACACCCAAGAATTTCCCATGATTTTCAAAAACAACCAGCATGGTACTTTTGTGTTTTCAGCAAGGTGCTGCTGGCATGGTGCTGAAAGTGTTAGGCACACAATAAGAGCAAATTTTAACTCTCTCTACAAGCAGAATCCTTTTAAGAGGCATAGAAAAAAAAAAAAAGATTTTATCTCAGCTTTTGTTGCTGCAGGCTACTCCTAAAGCAGTCATCAGCTTATGTAATGAAATGAGTAGTGACACAGTGAAGACACTGAAAGGTTCTAACCCTCATATTCTGTGCCAATGTCAGCACACATTAGCCTCTTCCAAGAGGGAGCAGCGCAAGGTCTCTTGGGATCTATCCAGTTGACTGTGGAGCATTAAGGACTTGCTAAAGACCATACTGAGAATGGTTACATACATTTTAAAAGCTGTGGGCAGATTTTGAGAGGCCTCAGCACTTGGCTGAATGAAAATGGTTATAACTTTGTTTGCAGAGAAAACATATGTGTGCGTACAAGCACACGTTGCTTACCTTGCTCTGCCTGGGGGTAGAGAGGCCCTACAGAGAGATCTGGACAGGCTGGATCTCTGGGCTGAAGCCAATGGGATGAGGTTCAACAAGACCAAGTGCCGGGCCCTGCACTTTGGCCACAACAACCCCAGGCAACGCTACAGGCTTGGGGCAGAGTGGCTGGAAGACTGTGTAAAGGAAACGGACCTGGGGATGTTGGTCGATGCTCGGTTGAGCATGAGCCAGCAGTGTGCCCAGGTGGCCAAGAAGGCCAATGACATCCTGGCTTGTATCAGAAATAGTGTTGCCAGTAGGAGTAGGGAAGTCTGTACTCAGCCCTAGTGAGGCTGCACCTCGAGCACTGTGTCCAGTTTTGGGCCCCTCACTGCAAGAAAGACACTGAGGCCCTGGAGCGTGTTCAGAGGAGGGCGACGAAGCTGGTGAGGGGTCTGGAGCACAGGCCTCATGAGGAGCGGCTGAGGGAGCTGGGATTGTTCAGTCTGGAGAAGAGGAGGCTCAGGGGAGACCTTATCGCTCTCTGTAACTACCTGAAGGGAGGTTGTAGTGAGCCGGGGGTCGGCCTCTTCTCTCTTGTAACTAGTGACAGGACGAGGGGGAATGGCCTCAAGTTGCGCCAGGGGAGATGTAGGCTGGACATGAGGAAACACTACTTTTCTGAAAGAGCGGTCAGGCGCTGGAATGGGCTGCCCAGGGAGGTGGTGGAGTCACCGTCCCTGGAGGTGTTCAAGAAACATTTGGATATAGCGTTGAGAGACGTGGTTTAGTGGGGTTATTGGTGGTAGGTGGATGGTTGGACTGGATGATCTTGTAGGTCTTTTCCAACCTAGCTAATTCTATGATTCTATGATTCTAACTGATACATAGCTACAGAATTTTGACTCTGACTCCTGCTACAATGCTCATCATAGTTCTGCCTTTAACATTTAAAAGTACAGCTCACATATTGCTTTCTTCTGAATGTACATAGCACTGACTATGAGACATAGAATGGTTATGAAAGTTTGGTGGTTTTTTTTGCTTTTAGTATTGAGAATTTGTATCTAACTCCTTTGTTTATCTTATTTAAAGTTTTAAGACAAGGCTTCAAGTTGCTCCCGGGGAAATGCAGGTTGGATGTTAGAAGAAAACTTTGCTGAAAGAGTAGTCTGGCACTGGAATGGGCTGCCCAGGGAGCTGGTGGAGTCATCATCCCTGGAGGCGTTCAAGAAACATGGAGATGTAGTACTAAGGAACATGATTTAGTGGGCAGTATTGGTGGTAGACAGGCAGTGGGACAAGATGATCTTGGAGGCCTTTTCCAACCTTTATGATTCTATGATTTCCTGTAGTTTTTGCAAACAAGTCTATGAAAGCAACTGCGGTGGAAAGGTAATTCCCTCATCCTCACAAGAGAGGGAGTGATTGCCCTTTTCAGACATACTATATATACTTTTTTTGCCATCAGGTGAGTGTCATTCAGGCAAAGACCAATGGTGCACCTAGAATGACTTGTACTTGGCAGCTAGATAAGCAGCTTTTAGACAGCCCTTTGTACCTCACTGAGAAATCCTTCATCCTTCCCAAGTCACTGGATTCCTAAACTCTTTGTAGAGTGGTGGCAGTCTGGGACACAAGTCTTGTCTACTAGCATTGCATTATGTGGACTTTTGTACCTGATATTAAGGTGAAATTGACCCACTAAAATGGAAATTCTCCAAAAAAGTTGGAAATGGGAATTAAAACAGAAGCTTAATTTGAGTAGAGAACTGGAAACCATTACAAAGAAACACAGTAAAACTACGTATTTGTACCATATACTTCTCATTTAAGTGTTGTCCTTCCAGCAGTTAGAATCTTTGAAGGATAGTTGGCATGTGGAAGTCCATTTTAGAAATGCACAGCATTTGACCACTTGAGCTACCTTCTCTCCTGGGTTTGCCTATACTTATCTCATATTTAACCATTAAATCTGGCTTTAACTTCAATAACTTCAATATCAATTTTTCCTTTTCATTTTTTTTTTTTGTGTATTGTGTGTGTTACTTTAAGAGACAATATTCTGCTGAAGTTCTCTTAATTAGTCAGGCAGTGTGACTGCAAATGAGATATCCCTAAGCTTGTATGAAAATTACTTCTCGTTGATAGGTAAAGCATGCCTAGAATTATTGCATCACCAATCACGCTTACCTTTTGTACTTAAAAAGTCATTTGTAGCTATAAATTCATGCTGTGAGATCAGGTTTTGTATTATTTTGCAAGTTGCATATAATAAAATTTATCCATTGTGCACCGATTTCAATTATGGGATTGTTGGAGGGTTTTTTTTTGTTATTTTTTAGATTTATACAGACTGCTTGTGACACTTGAGTAAAATGTATCGCATTTGCAAACAGTGCCCTTAAGACAAAATTGCTGCCATTCTGTCTTCCTGCGGTGCTGATACTAAATGTCACTGTTGCCCATTTCTGCTAGAGGCTTGTTGTGATGGAGCCTGGCATTAAATTTGCTTCGTCTTGTTGGTGTACATCTTTGTCTTGGAATATCCAATGGCATTCTGTGGTTCATGTGTGTGTTGGGCTCAGCCTGATGCACTTATCTTGGACCTTGGTCTGTTTTTTACCTCCTGTCACCATGCCTGCTCCAGATGCTAGTCTTTTCTTGGTTTCTAAAACTTGTGGTTTTCAGGAATGGTCACCAAAATGTTTTAATCTTTGCTTGACTGTTAGCAGACTAGAATCAAGCAAATGTTCCCAAAAGGTAAATGCTCCCAACAAGTATATGACTGATCAGTGAGGCTTCCGGTGGCTATGCTTTTTGTTTTGTCTTCTCTGTCTTAACTTGCTCAGCTACACTGCATTCGGATTTTAAAAAGTAGAAAATACTACTTTTCATTTGCTTTATCAGTGCTTCTTTTGTTTTCTTTTTCAAAGATCGTAGGCTCTTTCAGTCAAGAGGAGTTACTTTTGCGCTTTGTCTGTAGACTGGTGTTGATGTTATTATTGTTCTGACTCTTCCCTGTGCATGACCGTTTTCATTAGACAAATAAAACTTAGTGCTGTTGGCCTATATGTTGCTTTAAAAATTCCACCTGCAGAGGATCGGTCCTGTTTCCTCAGTGGAATGAGTCAGTTTCATCAGCAGACTTGTTGATCAGTTGCTTCTTAAGATGAGAAAGTAGCAGTAGTGAACACAGGAGCACACCATAACTGGAACTGGTGAATAAAGAATTAATTTGAGCCCTAAGGCTGATGTCTTAGGAGGGTCTGTCAGCATACCTACATCACTTTTTTTTTTTTTCCTACACAGGCTCCTGCAAAATAAAATTAAGATCTTTATTTAGATGCATCTAGATTTACATAAGCATGGAAGTGCTGAATTTAAAACAAATATTGAACAAAGATGTGTGTGTCCTATGCCACAAGTTAGGTGATTGTAAATTCTATGCAAAGAAATAATGTAGATATTCAGCAGCAGGAATAGTTCTACTGATATGTCATCTTCACGCTCAGTTGTCAGTCTTTATTTGCACCTGCAAACAATGACAGCTGAACATCAATATGTTGCCCAGTGAAGTGGCTGTGCCCTTTGTAGCTGGAGTGCCTTCATGCTTTGCTGTTTTCTGACCATGAACAGTGGAAAAACAGTGAAAATTCTTTTTAGGAGCGTTGTGAGCCTTGAAATATTTCTGTTTGGCACCAGTGAAGTCCTTCCTAGTTCTGCTAAAATCTTCTGTTCTTTACAGCCAGAAGGCAAAGAAATAAGGATATTAAAAAAAATCTCACTGAGCTGTGTATAGGATATGACATAAATCCAGCATAATCTGATGACATTCTTGTATTCCTTTTCTCTAACTTTCTTTTGCCACCTCCTGTGAGTAACTGTCTTCTATATCTTGCCTGCCCTTTATGAGCTGTCTTCTGCTTTGTGATACATAAACATATATTGCCACCTTTCTTCTAAGATCACTTACTGTTCTCAGTCACTTACTGCATAAGATATGTGGCACAATGTATTCATGTGTCTGTGAGTATGTCAGCTTGCTGAGATCTGTTTTAAATACAAACAGAGCACGTGAATGTGATGCAGACAGATACAAACAGCAAATCACAGAATCAAGAAATGGATAAGACCTGTTTTAGTGCAGTTACCCTACTGCAGAGTTCTTTCTTACTTCATCTGATTTTCCTGTGTTATTGTTTGATTTTAATACTCCTAGCATTGCCCAGTGTTTCATTTGTTCTTAACCTTCTTCTAATGCAGCATCTGTATTCCAGTTAGTAAACAAGCATCCTTCCTTATATAGTGTCCCAGAGACAATACTTGTCCACTCTTCCTCTTCTGATTTTTTTTCCTGTTCTTGCTTCTTTCATGTCTTTCATATACTGCCCATTGCTACCTTCATTGTGTTTTTTTCTGATTGATAGCTTTTATTCTCTATTCTCTACTACTTCTTACTCTAAGAAAAAATACACATTCTTGCATCTTTTGCTGTTTACATGGAGGTAGGTCATATGCTCTAGACCCTTTAGCTGATTGCTCTTGATTCAGAGAAAACAAACTGGTTATGGGTAGATGGAAAAGCCTGGGTCTGCAGCCTATGGCATATATGCCATACCTGTGACTGTGTTGGGGAGCAAGGATTTATGGTTGATGGCTTTCAAAAACTTGTTGCCTGCTCACATTACAGGAGTATATAGGTGGGATGGATCCAGAGTTAATACAGCTGTTTCTCTTCATTGTTTATTATCTGATGTGTACAAACCCCTTTTAAGTCTTTGAGGGGAGAGAGGGGAGCCTTGGAATGTTAGGGCATAGGGTTGTAAATAAGGCCACAGGCATATGAATAATGGAATGTTTTGATACTAAATCCATGTCTTTTTTAACCTAGAAACTTTATGCTTAATGGCTTGTTCCAAGCTATCAAACTGTCCTAATTTATGGAATTTGATATATTCTGTATGTTATTTTTTAGCCTCTAGGTTTGTAGAGAAAAGGTGCAAGTTTCAGTATTATTAATAATTTACAAATTCATGTAGTCTGTTAGAGATGTTGTGGGAAAGGCTGTAGGTCGAGCTTAGATTTCTGGAATGCTGCCTGTTTGTTGCTCACCCTAGAGGGGTGACCTAATTGTAGTATTTATGGCTTTTCTGTTGGAATATCAAAACAATTCTGTGCCGTCTTGAGAAGGGAAAGAGGATGACAAATGGTGGCTCAGACCCTGAATGGCTTTTGTGTGTGTGTGTGTATTTATAGGACTGTTTATCTTAAAGGATGTTAAATTTGAAGTTTTCTCGAAGTTGTACTGTTTGATTGCTTGTCATCTGCATTGTGGTAGCTGTTTTGCCATTGTAAAAGACTTCAAGAGCCTTTGGCAAGTGAAACTACCTAAGACCAGAGCAATAATATTTGTGAGCTTAAGCTTGTTTGTTAATATTTTGGTAAAACTTTCATAAGAACCATGATTTCTAAGCCATGTTTTTAACATAGTCACAGGATCATCAATGCGTAATGGTCATTTTGTCTACATAATAACAGAACAGCTGCTTTTACAGCTTCCCTTGAGATGCAGAATAAATGATCATACTAAAAATTTCTCACATTATAATCTTTTAATCTAAATCTAATTATTTACACTGAGCAGCAACATACAGGGTGCCATGGCCCAGGCAGAAAGGAGAATTTACTCCTGTGGCTTGATATTTTAAGATCCCCAGAAGAAGCCAAGCTGTTTCATTTGGAGAAAAACTAACAAGAAAAATGGTTCCTTTCCTGAACTTATATTTGACCAGTAAATGTGAAAGAAGAATTAGCTTATAGATTAAGAAAGAAAAGAGATTTTTCAATTTCCTTTCTGTCTCAGTAGCTAAGCTCTCCCATTTGAGTTTTCTGTCTACATGCCCTAGGCTTGTATGGATCCCAATGTGTCTTCATTACAGCTGCAGAAAATCGGTCTGCACAGACCTCATTGTGGGTTCAGAACCTTACTTTGTAGTTCTGTGCTGTCTATTAATGTGCATGCACTCTGTTGAGACCAGTGCCTTTGAAAAAATAATTTCTTGCATACTCATATGCAACTTCCAGTGTAATACGATAGAATAAACATTATGAGAAATGAAGCTTTATAAGGCTGGGGAAGAGTGCTATTCATTTACCTGGAAAGCAAAGGATTTAGAAGTGAAGCACTGTGTTTATGGGAATATATTTTATTTCTCTCAAATTCTTTTCAGGGTGAGTGAAGAAAAGGAGGTGACAGAAGAACGGCTGAAAGCTGAACAGGAGTCATTTGAGAAGAAGATCAGACAGCTAGAGGAACAGAATGAACTTATCATCAAGGAAAGGGAAGATATCCTTTAAAAAAAAAAAGTGTGAAAGGGCTCGCTGTCTGAAATAAAAAGTGAACTACAGAGAAATAATTGTTCTAATTTATGGCAGAGAATAAATCTGCATGTGCTGCCATTCAAAAGCAATCAGAGAGATGACTTGTCAGCATGTGATGCTGGTTCATTTGAGCTTAAAACTGCCATCCAGCTGTTCCTATGATGTTGTTTTGCTATGAAATAGATATTTGTCAACTAGAAACGACAATAAGGAATTTATGCATTAAAATGTGTTTATAGATGTTTTTTCTCTTAATCCTGTTAGGTTGTTGTAATTGAGGTCTAAAATTTATCTTGCACTACTCCAGTGCTCTCTGTGTCCTGAGAAAGGCAACTAATATTGAAGGCATTTAAACGTATATATTTGTACTCTGGGGTTTAGCCAGCTTGGTCATTTTCTATTAATGTAAGTTTAGCTGATTTTTATTTTTTTTTAATGGAGACTGTGACTTCCATTTTTGTTAAACTGCATATGCTTAGTCCCAGTCCTGAAATACCAAATACAAAATGATCTTGCAAGGAATTATAGCTTTTCTACAAAGTGGTGTGACAGATCTTTACAAAATGCTCTTGTTCATATCTCTCCAAATCTTTGATATTGACGCTTTGTTGTTTAATTCCTCAGAAGGTAGCAATTGACTACAGTGGGATATAGAAGAGACAGTTCTGCAACTGCAGTAAAAGCAAATAGCATGTAATTCATCAGCAGCTGTATGAGTAGGGAGGCTACTAATAGTATTGTAAAAAGCATTGATGGAACTTAGCGTGCAGAGCTATTTTGAGTTCTGAGTCACCCCTTGCTGAAGACAGAAATGAAATTAGAAAAGTTGTGGGGAAAGGCTTGTTAGGATTATAGAGGTCTGCAGAACCTATTTTCTGAGAAGGGACTAGTGTGCATGTGTACTTATGGATACTGACTGGCCATATAGAATCAGGCTGAGATAGTGGTGAGGTGAATAGTGGAAGAGAAAATGTTGAGACAAAAAGGACTCTTCAAGCTACAGGCCAGTGACAGGATAGAAATACGTGGAGATAAACAGTCATAAACTTAAAACGTGAAGTTGGAGGAGGATTCTTGAAGTTTTGAATTGTATTTCACAGTAAAAACACTGGAATGTTTGGGGGGAGGGAAGAGAGAAAGTGCTTTTTTCTGTTGGAACTTGATTGGCTTATGAAAGAAATTCTTGTGTTTTGTTTCTGACAGCAGGGGATTGCTGTTGATAATGCAGCAGATCCCTTGCAGCCTAGTGGCACTAATACTGATAGAAAAACGTTGTTTGGTTGTTCATACTAAATAATATACACATCTACAAGCTTAGCTGGGCATGGAATGGTTCCTGGAAAATATTAAATCTGATGTATTTAAGAGCCATTAGATATGACTACAACTCTTTCACATTGATTACACCTAAGTAAATATTTTTTAGTATATTACGTCTTGTGGATTCATTCAGCCCATGAATGTGGGTGGGATGTTACATTCCCAATGGCTATATTTAATATATACTTATATAATGTAGGCACATAAAAATTTCACTAATTCATCTGAGGTTTATTTGATTACTGGGAAGTAGCCATGCTTGCTTTTTTTTTGTTTTATTTTGTTGCTTTGTGTTTTTTTTTCCTCCTTGCTAGAAAAAGACTGCACAAATTTGAATACCTCTTTACAGGAATTCAAGTAGTCATGGCAGGAGGTTAATGCATGCAATTTTATACTTCATAAAACTCTATAAAACCTAGAAATATAAAACAAGGTTATAATTTAAAACAATGTAATTTTAACTATTGGAATACTTCCCTGTCATCTGACCTCTGAATACTTGTTGTAAAGCTGAGGAGTGGTAGGAAAGACTTGCTGAAGTGGAATATAGATTCTGGCTATTTTCAAGTACAGCAACTTGAAATTCTTCTGAAATTTACAGAGTTCACTTGTAAGTAAGAAATATAATAGCATAAGGAAAAACCTTCAAGTCTAGTAAAATCAATTTTACTTACTTTTCCCCCTATCCCCTAGCTAATTTATTTCCTATAAAATTACTTTATCTTGCCCAGTATTTAAAATTAACCTACAATAATTAATGAGTGCTTCTGATATAATGGTTGCAGCTATCCAGTGAAATGTAATTTCAACTTGATAGAGGTTTAATTTGAATAACATGGGGAGTATGTGCTTTTCCAGGGAGATGTCTTTTTTTTTAGTTTCTTATTAAGAATCTTGCAGCAAGGATGTGCTTTGTGTGCTTGAGCTCCTTACTTTAAAAGCAGAGTTTTCTCATTTTGTTGTTCATATGTTTTTTGTTGCTGTTGTTGAGAGGTTCTGTGAACCCACGTATTTGAGTTCATTGTAGATGAGCTATAACGAAAGCTTGGAGGGGTAAGGGCAGACTGTTTCATAACCGAACTTTAAGTAATTTCTCAGAACTGAAAGAAGAATGGTATCTATCTGCAGTCTAAATTTACATTTGCTTTGGCCTGTAATAGCTGGGTAAGGAAACTTCATGAAACTTTCACTCCATGAAAGCTTAGTTGCTGTTCAAATGAATTGTCTACATCTACTGTGCTTGAAACTTTGAGCAGTTCTTACTAGCGCATCCCATTAACGGAACACAACCCTGGTGAGCATGCAGTGATTCATAAGTAGGCTAGCTTGTTGTTAAGATTGCCAAATACTTACTGTAGAATTAAAAAGAGGTGTTTCAGGTAGTCATCTAGTCTATTTCTTTTCCCTAAAATGCTCTCGTTAGGCCTGTCACGTTATGTGATAGTTTGGTCAAAGGCTATTTTGACTTAGTTTTTCACATGGTGCGTCCACTTCAAAAAGGTGTATGCAACTTCTTTTTATATTAAAAAAAACAAAAAACAAACAAACAAAAAAAAACTTGACGTAAAGTGTCTGGGGGAGTTCCAAAAATAAAAGGGGATCATAGAATCACCAATGTTGGAAAAAACCTCCAAGATCTTCTAGTCCAATTGTCAACCTACCACCAGTGTTTCCAAACTAAACCATGTTTCTTAGTACAACATCTAAACATATTTTCCATTTGATAGACCCTTGTAGGCTTATTTCTGAAAAGTTCTGGTGCACTTGGTCTTTAGGGATGAGATACTTAGTGGTCCAAAGTATAAATGCTGTGATTATGTCTTCCTATTTTCCAATTAAAATCTACCCAGCTGGGCCAAATATTTAGACTCTGGAATAGCCCAGTAACACATGCTGTGGTTCTTTCAGTGCATTAATGTTAGGTCATCTGCACAGTACAAACATTCCCATTCTTGTGGACTGCTGCATCTCTGACTCAAGGCTGTTGTGTTTCTTTCTGGACGCGGAACTAACTTCATCCCATCTGGGTCATAGTTCCACACCTGGACATATGGATGGAGAGACATAAGTCAAATAATAAGAATAACTTGTGGAGGAGGTAGTGTAGAGAGTTTGAGGTCATACTAGAGAAAAGGACTGTGTTTTGGATGAATGGTAAAAAAAGGAAGTTGGAGCAGGCAGAGATAAGGATCTTATATCACAAAGT
This sequence comes from Numida meleagris, assembly GCF_002078875.1. Taxonomy (NCBI): domain Eukaryota; kingdom Metazoa; phylum Chordata; class Aves; order Galliformes; family Numididae; genus Numida; species Numida meleagris. Next base: position 7,304,049 of record NC_034438.1, on the reverse strand, counting down.
GGTGGAAAAGTGAATCCTTTTTCTTTTCTGATAGGAAAGATTAAGCAGGAGTTAGAGTGGAAAATTGAGAAATGAGTGCTAGAACCTGGCTGAAAGTAAATATTTGGAAAAGGTGGTTAATCTGCCCATGAATTGTTCGAGGGAAGTGAAGCTTGTGTCTGAGTTTAGAAGTGTATGGGTTGAGGAATCGGGCTTAGAGAAGATGCAGAATGGAGGCAGATGACCTAGAATTAGTCAGATGATTGGAGACAGCAGAACTGGAATGGGATGTGTCTGTTCAGTGTATTGTAGCACACTCTAAACTTTGAAACAGAATTCTGGAGTAAGCTAATGTGAAAAAGCTCGCCAGCCTCTGTGTCTTCCCTAGCAATCACGTTTAATATTTGTCTCTTGCTTCTGTATCACCAAATCATGTTGGATACATATGAGCAATCTAAATTCTACCATTTTCTTTGGCGTGTTGCACTTACAATTTAAATGTCCTTTGAAATTTCTGTTGTCTTTCATTTGTGTTTTCAGAATAAGTGAGAAGCAGCATGCCATGTGCTCATGGGCTATATGTGTTATCCCTTCCACTTGTGGTAGGGGCTGTTAAGTGAAAAGCTTCTGAGTTCTTTTCTGGCATATTTTCAAGCACCCATTATTAATTTAGGTCTCAAATATGATTTAATATAAGAAATAGGGAATTATCTTTTGAAAGATGCCCCAGTACTGTCATGATAGATGTCTTAGGAAAAAAAAAAAAAAGAGATTATTAGGAAACAAATACTACTGCTATTTCAAAGCCCAAAGAAATTATGTTATGGTCTTTAGCTTTTCTTGTTATCACCACTAAGGATTTTTTTTTTTTAATCTAAATTTGATGCTGTTATGTAAATGCAGAACCAAAAACAGCCTTAATATTTCTGTGAATATTGGTGGGAAGGGAAAGAAAAAAAAAGAAAAAATGATATAGAATTCTAAGCTCTGAGAAGGAGCTTGTTTTGAAAATAGTATTTGCTAGCTGGAGTAATCATTTTGGAGGAGGACAGGGAGAAAAATGAAGAGGTTGTCTTTATTATGAACATATTTTTTTTCTTTATGTAAATTTAAAGTCATCATCCCTACTAATTATTTGTTTTGGTTTGTATTTAGAATGTACCTGCATTTCTTAAGCTTTTTGGTGGAATTATTTTCAAACAGAACTTGGTCTATTGATTTGAAGACTCACATGAGCTCATAACATAAATCCCATATGATTTAATTGGCTTGTCTAAACATGATCACAGACTGTTTGCATATCTCCTTTATATTATAACTACTTAAGACTATTTAACATCTTGATTTTGCATGCAGTTAACAAGAATATTAATTTATCTAAAACAGTTAATTTTCTGATATTGTTGGTGATAAACAATATTAATTTGCTGGAAGAGTAATGAGCTTCTTATAAACATTATCTGGACTCTTTAATAAAATTATTTTAGGTTTTCCGTAGCACTGCTCATTGTGTTACTCTCACATGCACTTGTAAATCAGTGCTACTTCCATATTTCCTCATTTTCTTATCTTTCTGTGTTAATGTGGAATTACTGTTATTTTTCAGAAGAAAAATCATTACTGACTTGATTAATGCCAAAGAAAAAAATGATAGAAAAGCAAGTGTGAGAGGATAGAATTTACCTGACTAGTTCTGTGTAATGCTTACCTCTTATTATGTTACATTTGCTTTTCTGACAGTGTAGAAATAAATACGCTTTTCTTCCATTCTGTTTGCTTTTTCAGTCTGACCCACTAATATTGTCATCACAACCAAAGATGCAAAATGATAGGTCTTGCATAGAAAGCCTTTGGCAATGTGCTTTGTTGCATGCGTCCTGCTTACCAGATATGTTTGTGCCTCCCCAGTGCTGTCCTTTGCAAAAAGACAATTATTTTGAACTCACAATGACAACACACAATGTCATGTAGAAATAAGATATGGAGATCAACAGTATATATGAAAGTTGGATCCCTCCTCTGTTCACCCCTGCCCTCTAAAAAATAAAATGCAAGAAGAAAGTTTGTGTGAAGAGAACACCTTGCCAGTTACAGGGAACTTGTCCCTAGTGCTTTTGGAAGTCAAGCTGCTTATTTAAAACTCGGTTTTACTGTTTAACTGTGGCTAAGCCTAATTCTGATTTTTGGTTTTGCTATTGTTTCTGTATGCTTAATAATTACAAGGTACAAACTGAGGGATTTGAATTGCAGTCATCCTTTTTCTTCTGTTTCTCAAGTCAGCTTAGAGTTTAAAATGCATCCTTTCCTATTTATCTTATATGGACATATCCTATATATCATTTTGTGTATCATAATTTGCTTGAAGGCATGTGAGTAGAATGAAAAATTAGCAGTTTGTTATTTTCTTCCATTTTATCCAAGTGCTTCGCTCTTAGAAGGTGTTTCCTTTTCTGTTATTGTAGATTTCCTACTAGTAAATGTTCCTAAGCAACCATTACGGTCCATTGAATAAAAGCTGAACATATTAAAAAGTCCCTGAATATTTATATGCTATTCTGTAATGGCAGTGTTGGCTAAATAATGTATGTATTTAAGAACTTCTTAAATGTAAAAGAATCAGTCAAGGACTATTGAGTAAATAAGATATTTTGAATTTTTCATGAACTTTTAAACTAAAACAAGGTGAAATGTATTGTAATGTTGAGTGTTCAAATGGATCAATGACTGGAGATCCTTTTAAAGCTCAACTTTCTATGTTTAATTCCAGCTAGCACCTTTGAGCACAAGCTAACCACATTGTCCATATTATGAAATTGTCCAGAATCAATGGGCAGCATCTAAACAATGAACATCAGCGTTTTTTGAATATAAGCTTGTTGTGTGTGAGGTGGTATTGTCAGTACAAACCTATAGATGTCGGATAAAAGAAGCAGAGCTGCTGGCTTTGTAATTTATACTGGAAAGCATGGAATGTCATTATTCTTTTTGTGACTGATTTAAGAGATATTCCCATCTGGCAGCTCTGATGTAGACATTTGGAGGCCCACTGGGGTAAATGTTGAGGGCTAGTGGCATTCTCACATCTCAGAGTCTTGATGTTTCTGAGTTGCAGTCTTTCTGGCTGAAGAGGTTGAGTTGTACTCTGTTGGTAGTGTCTAGTACGCATAGACTTCACAGTAAACCAGACTTCCATTTCAGGAGGATGAATGGTATCTTGAGCACAGGCTTGTTATTATCTATACTATGTAGTTTGAAGCTCAAAACTGGATATGATGATGAGTGGAAGCAGGGACAGGTACCATGGGAGGATGGTGCTAGGGATGTTGCTAGCCTCTGCAGGGATTGGGTCAGGAAGGCCAAGGCCCCACTGGAATTGAACTTGACAAGGGATGTAAAAAAGAATAAAAAGACTTCTGCAGGCACATGAACCAGAAAAAGAAATTCCAAGAAGATGTACCTCCCACAGAGAGCTATACGGTCATGCTTGTAACAATGGACAAGGAGAAGGCTGAAGTACTCAACAACTTTTTCACCTCAGTCTTTGCTGGCAGCTGCTCTCAACACACCCCTCAAGCGGATGGATTTGAGAATGGGAGCTCAGGGAACAATGTTTCTCCCACTATACATGAAGATCAGGTTTGTGACCACCTGAGGATCCTGAACATCCATAAGTCTATGGGTCCCAGTGAGTTGCATCTGAGAGTCCTTAGGGAATCAGCTGATGTGGTCTCCAAGCCCCACTCAGTTATGTTTGAAAAGTTGTGATGGTCAGGTGAAACCCTTGGTGACTTGAAAAAAGGCAACATCACATCCATTTTTAAGAAGGGTAGAAAGGCTGACCTAGGGAACTACTGACCTTCCAGTCTCCCCCCTGTGCTGGGGAAGATCATGGAATGGATTGTCCTGGAAGATATGCTAAGGCACATAGAAGAGAGAGGGGTGGTAGAAGACAACAAGTGTGGCTTCATCAAGGGGAATTCCTGTCTGACCAACCTTGTTACTTTTTATGATGGTGTAACTGCATCAATGGACAAAGGAAGAGTCACTGATGTCACCTATATGGAATTCAGTAAGGCCTTTGACATAGTTCCCCACAACATCCTACCCTCCAAATTGAAGATATGGATTTGTTGAGTGGACTGTTCGAAGGATGAAGAACTGGTTACAAGACTGTACTCAGACAGCGGTGGTCAGTGTCTCAATGGCCAGATGGAGATCAGTGACAACTGATGTCGTTCAAGGGTTAGTACTGGGACTGACGCTCTTTAGTATCTTAATCGGTCACATCAACAGTGGGATTGAGTGCACCTCAGCGAGTTTGCAGATGACACCAAGCTGTGTGGTGCCATCAACATGCCTGGGGGAGATTATGCCATCCAGAGAGACCAGGACAGGCTGAGCAGTGGGCCTAGGTGTACATCCTGACGTTCAACAAAGGCAAGTGCAAGGTGTGGCACCTGGATCACAGCAACTCCCACTATGAATACAAACTGAGGGAATGTAAGCCCTGCTGAAAAGGATGTGGGGATTCCGGTGGATGGGAAGCTGGACATGAGCCAGCATTGTGCCCTCGCAGAAAGCCAACTGTATTCTGGGCTGCATCCAAGGCAGCGCGGCCAGCAGGGCGAGGGAGGGGATCCTGCCCCTGCGCTCTGCTCTGAGACCTCACCTGGAGCACTGCGTCCAGAGGTGGAGTGCTCGGCACAGGAGAGACGTGGGCCTGTTCGAGGGCGTCCAGAGGAGGGCCACCAAAATGATCCGAGGGATGGAACACCTCTCCTGTGAGGACAGGCTGAGAACTGGTGCTCGTTAAGCCTGGAGAAGGCTCAATCTGAAAGAGGGGAGATTAAAATTGGAGATAAAGAAAGGTTTTTTTACATTAAGGGTGTTGAAGCACTGAACAGGTTGCCCAGAGAGGTAGTGGGTGCCCCATCCCTGGAGACATTCAGGGTCAGGCTGGGGGGGCTCTGAGTGCTTGATCAAGCTGTAGGTGTCCCTGTTCATTGCAGGGGAGTTGGACCAGTTGACCTTCCAACTCAATTCTATGAGTTGCACATGTCTGAACTTAGCAAGGGAAACTTGTCATTAGAAATGTAGCTTCAGCCATGGCAATCTCATACATCAGCATCAGTTTTCTTAACAAAAAATGCCTGAGGCAGATCACAAAGAAGGTATTTCCTTGTAGAAATCATCCAGTGTCTCAAGAGTGAAGCAGATCTTATTTTAGGCACTCTAGGTTACTTACTTGCCTAAATTTTGACCCTACTCTTGTGGCTGTTGCTGGAATGTTGATCTTTATATGTTAGCTTTCAAAGTGATATTCTTTTGAGTTAAATTTTCCTTTATGACATTTGGGCTCATTTGGAAACAAAGACTGAGATCTCTTAAAAGGAGGCACAAATGGGAAAATGAGATCATTAATTGTTGAAGCTGGTACTGTAACAAATTGACTAGAAATGTGGATTCAGAGAAATTGATGTACTTTATCCTTCCAAACTAAATGAATTCTCCATCTGCTTCAGCTTCTCAACTATAATGAGGACGTTGGGCTGACTCTGCTATTGGTTTCTCTGTCTCCCTGAACTATTTAGGAAAGTTTAAACATTTCTTGCATGATTAAATACACTTTCAATAAATCAATCTCATAATAATTGTTGTTCAGGAGAGTTCATTATTCAGTTTAGTCTTTTAAATTACTGTTCTTCTTTAAAGGATTCTTCTGATGTAATGGCTTCTGCTAAATCCATTTGCCATACTCTGGCTTGTAATTACTTTAGATTTGAAGAACAAAATGAATGACTTTATTATTAATCAGTAGCAAATTTGTCTTACTGTTTTTAACCTTAGAGTGGCCTTCGCTCATGAAATAGTTTTAATGGTCTAGATAGCAAAACATTTCATATCTCTCTTTCAACAGGGATTTAGTGAAAGCAATTGCATAGTTTTGTGTATTTTTTTTTTTTAGCAATCCTCTGCCTTCCTTTCCATCCCCAGATGTTTGTCATGGGAACTGTCATCATGCGTGTGTTTGCTGTTGTATGCTGTCAACAACTGACTCTGGAAGTCTAGTTTTTGCTACCTGGTTTTAGGCTGTAATTTTTTCAGTCTGGGCCAGTGCTTCTTTTTGTGTATGCTATAGAGAGTACACAGCACTCAAATATAGCATTAATTTAGTGTTGGCTACTCTACTGGTTGTTGATCTATGTGAATTTTCTCAATGTACATGCATGATGAAAATGATTTCTTTCTATCTTCCTATTGTTGTGAGAGTTCGTAGTTCTTGCTGATAATGCCTTTGGAGTTGTGAGTCTGTGCTGTGATTTTTGATAGCAAAATGCCACCTTGGATCAAAGTTGTCTAGCTGCTGAGTTGTCCTATGTGAATCTCCTCTATTTAGCCCCCTAAGTTTGACATCAGTTCTCTGTCCATAGTAGAATTTTTCAAATCCATCCTTAATTTTAAGCTGCCAGTCAGTGCAAACTAATATAAAAGCATTTTCAGCTTTGCTAAACTTGTTAGGATCTGGTGGATGTTGCATTAATATCTCATTTTCAGAAACTGCTTGGATAATGAAAGTGGGCTAGTTGCAGAGTTAAAGACATTTGATAAATCTCAGTTTGTAATACTTGGAGGGATTCATTCCTGTAACAGCTTTGTGTTGGTTTTGTTTCCAGCATCAAATGTAATGTTTAACCAAGGCTAAGAATCTTTCAAATAACACTGAGGAATTGTAGCAAACCTCCAAAGAGTAATGAATAGTATCTTTGAAATCTTAATTCTCTTACTCTCTAGGAGGTCATTAAAAGTGTAAGTGTGAAACTGAAGGGAATTTGTCAAGACACAGGAGCTTCTTAGAACACTTCTGTCTATACTCCTTATTCATAAACCTGTTTGCATTATACCCCCTTGCTGTAATTTCAAGAATTGTACTTTTTCATTTCATATCTATGTTTTCATGTTCACTAATGTGAACATTTGTATTTTAATTTGAAAGTATTTTTAATTGTAAAAATAGAAAGTTTTTACTGAGGGCTGTATGGCCACTTTCATTGCATATATGTCACCAGCTTTACATAAAGGTTAGCCCTTTCTTGGGACAAGAATACCCCAGGGTTATAGCACAGGGAGTACAGTTGTAGTAATAAAGATTATGTTGCTGATAAGTTCCCCTCAAGGCCCCATGATGGTAATACCTCTATATTTTGTCTTTAAAGAAAACTGCTGAGAGGCAATAATTTTTTTTGTATGTGTCCCATTTTCATTAATGCATGGTAATTGATGGAGTTGCAGTGACTTGTAACAGTAATGAGTTCTAAACATAAGAATGCACTCCTTTCTAATAAGTGAGCACTGCTGGGGTTTAAAAGCGTACTAAATCAGTTGCTTTAGTATGAATTTATTAGTTTTTTTCAGCATTAGCTTTAATAGTAGTTATTTACATAAGCGTACATCCCATTAACCGCCATCAGGGCTGGAAAACATGCTGAACTGTTCATATTTTCATATAATTATTGAACATAATGGTTTCATTTGCATTTCTAAACAGTGATGTTTCTGTCAGGCTTGGAAATAGTGTCTTTACGCAGTCCCTATTTCACATCCACTTATTTGACATCGTTAAATTTTATGCTAATGTGCTTCCCTAGAATATCATCAGTAGGACAGATGCTTGCGCTTTAATATACAAATCAGAGATGCTTTTCCCTCCCCCCTCCTCTGAACTGCAAAAGAAATAAAAAAAGCATATCTGCACTTTTTAGATATAGTTTGTTTCATTCTAAATAATCCGTAAGAAATGAAACTTAGCTCTTACCCCTGCTAGTCACTTCTGAATGTTGTAGTAGATACCTTGTTTATGAAAGGCAGGGAACAGTCTTCTCCATGGAGGAGTAAGAGTCTTGTAAAATTCGTAGTAGTGATTGTGTGAAACTAAAATATTGTAACCTTGAGATTGCCTTGTGTCTAAGGCATGGAGCCCTGTACAGCAAGTTGCTGAACTAGGCAGTAGTCCATGGACTGGCTTTCCTGGAAGCAGACCATCACTGTACAGAAGGTTTGGGAAGGCAGAAGTTTCAACTTCGCAGCTGTTTTACTTTTCTAAAAAGCTGTTTTGCTGAGTCTGGTGACTCAGTGCTTGTCTGCAGAAATGTACTTGAAATTCTACATTGTTAAGTTGTTGGTTTTACATTTAAAATAGCTTTTCTTGTTTTTTTTATAATACTGCAGATGGGTAGAGGTATATGAGCCTCTCCCTAAATGGTTATTGTATGATCAGTATTGTATTGTACTCCTTGTATGTATGTGTGTCAGAAAAGATTTGATACTTGGCATGGAGTTAACAGTGGAAGCAGAACATCAGTAACCTTAGAGAGAGTGCTGATAATTGCAGTTTTGTATGAGGAAATAACTGAGTAAAAGAACCAAAGCACTACCATCAGCAAAATCACACTGCTTTTCTTTCATTTAAAAAATGAAGTGAATACTTCACATCTTGTTCTGTTTGAGCTTTATCTTAAGATGACTTTCTTACTGTTTTAAGTAATGTGCCAAAGTTAGAGCAGATGAGTGCAGCTTGCAGTATACAGTTGTGGTCACAGAAAAAAAGTAAATTTGAAGATGTATATGATGTTGCATAAGAACCAGTCATGACCTGGGTAAACAAGAATGGAAACCCAGTGAATTTCAAGCTCAGTGCCATGCTTTTAGTGACTTACTGTATGTGGCATTGAGTGACTCTTCTCTCTTCTCTCCCATATATGTTTTTAAAGATTTGGGGTGCTGCTTGCTGGCCTTTCTATGACATGAAAGGTTAAATGTATGCATGCTCATTTATGGCATTTCGTGGATACCCCTGGCCTTGAACAATACAAATGTGATAAGTCTCTGGAAATGTTAAGTTAAAATGTTTGAGCCAAGCATAAGACTTAGATTTGTTACTTTCATTGCGTATCATATATAAAAATTAAAAAAAAACACAAAAATGCCTCTCTTCTATGACATCCCCATGAAGAAGGCTTGAAGGAGGCACCCACAAGCAAAAGGATACTTGGGCTGAAATGAAAAGACATATTTTATGCATAAAGGACCACGTGAGCACACTGGAGATATACCCTGATGGGTTCTGGGCTTATGGTGTCTTTAATTATAGATGATTAACAATTTGCTAGTTGCTTTGCAGACAAGTATAGAGACAAAAATCCCTACTGGGAAATGCTTGCAGTCTAAGACCTCATTCTAGGGGTGTCTGAATCTCAACAGTACAGCTCTATTTCAAATCAAGAGAAGTAGCAGTATTAAAACAGCAACAACAAAAAAAATCTATTTATGCTATTTCAGAGACAACCACTGGATGTTTGAAGTATATTTCTATTACAATTTTGAGCTTGAAACAGTGCAAACAAACAGTTTACATCAAATGATAGGGAGTGCTTTCTGGTAAACATTTAATCAGGATTGAAATAGTATCTACCAAAGCAGGGTGACAATTGGTGAGATGTGCTAATTTCATATGTAGTGTACTGGGACATTTAAAGAGAGCACCTCTGTCACACGAAGTAGGCTGCTGTACTGCACAGGTTCTGAAGTGACCTCTTGTCAACTTCTCATTTGAATCCTGAAAGGAAGACTCTAGTTAATTGTCAGATATCCTTATTTTAATATGTGACCATAAAACGGTAAAGTATGATGATTTTTAACATCAGAAGATTAACATTTTACCTTTAAATAAAATATAATTAACTGGTACAGAATTAAAAGTAATAGAACTGAAATATTCAAACTATGTGGTGTCAGATTATGTATCAAGTGTGACAGTTTAAGTACTGAAGTGATTTAAAAATGAGCCAGCTGAAGGACGTATATCTCAAGCATCAAGAATAAAATGGAGTAAAACAATTGTGTCTATCAAAACTTTCTCATACCCTTCTGGCTGAAGGAACCAGGTAATCAAAGCGTAGTGTTTTTCACGGTGACTGCATCTTGCCTGGTGCCAAAGCAGGTGCAGCAAGGGAACTGTCGGCATGCTGTGACGGCATCCCACACTATGATTTGAAGCCTGCCAGACGATGATTATGTTTAAATTTAATTGCCAGGCAAGACTATTGCTTCTGTATTCATCTATATCTAGCAAGGTTCAGATATGATTGATCCAGCAATGCATCTCGTCTTTCAGTGTTTTACAGTCAGCCAAGCTTCCTATTATCCCTATACTGTCTCTGGTAAATTGGCATATGTTTTGATGAATGAAACCACATACTTACCATTGGAAGTATTTACTATTACTGTTTGAAAATCTGAAAATGCCATTGTGAAGGTTTTTCATTTGGCTTCTGCATATTTTAAATTCCTGTTAGTAAAATTATTTTTTCCCCACTTAGTAGTTTTGCAAACTCATCTTGGAATTTGGCAGTAAAGTGCCACCTTGCTGTCATCAGAAATCCATCAAATGAATTTTTGAGCGCAGTTTGGGCATTTAGTAGATCTTGTAAATGTTTTCAGCAGGTCTGTGCACGTTAAGCTATGAGACTTTTAAACTGCTTATGAAGCCTCAAAAAGAGGAATGGAATACGGCTCACATTCCTCAACAGTTAAAATAAAAGGAATGGAAAAAAAGAGAAAAAGGGAAAATCTGAGGTCAAAATAGTTGGCAAGTCTAAGTGAGCAGGATACTGAAATAAGAGGCTGTTGCTTTTATATGGTTACTTCTGGGAGCAGGACTTCAGTAATTATGTAAAAATGCAAGCAAAACACTTAATGGCTTTCATGGTACATGACCTCTTCCAGTTACATTGTTCAGAAGTCTTTGTGAATGTATTCACACAAATATTTCATTTTCAAGGAGAACTTTTCTCTTGCTTTAAATACTGCTAGCTACATTGAGGAAAGATCCTTAGAACCTTTTAATGATGTTGCTCATCATATCATAGAAGCGCAGAATAAGACTCAAGTGAACACAGCTCTGAATATCCAGCTGTCACTTCAGGTAACTAGACATCTCCTGTGAGGTCTCACTGCTATTTTTCAATGCAAGTACTTGTATTTAATGCTCTTGTCGGTACACATTGCTGTAACCCACCAATATATCTACAGAATAAATCTGTCCTATGAATAGAGGGAAATGAAAAATTAGAAATAGTTTTCTAGTCATCTGCAGACAGAAGTTACAGGAGTAAGAAATACAAGCTTTCCACCAGGATAGAATTTGATTGTGGAAGTTGTTGCATGGTGTTATATCTGATGGTATGGAACTGGGTTTTGTTACCTTGGAAAGCCTCCTAGTTTCCCCAGAGAACCATCTTGGAACATGGCTTTAAGTTAATCTGCTGTTATGCCTTGGGATCTGCGCATGGCTCATGAATCCCTAACTGATTTTAATGAACTGCTTATATTGAACTTGTTGGCAAAGTTCAAGTTGTGCAATACACTCCATTTTTTTTTTTAGTTTTATTTTTTTGGAAGCAGACACAGGACTGCCCAAAGAATTTTCCAACAATGTAATTACATTGTTCTGACAGGACAGTGAACATGCCGGAGATTCTCCTGGCTCACCTGCAGGGGACATAGGACCATCAGGAACCTTCTGGCTCTCTCTGCCATCAGAACATATTTCTGTTCATAAAGTGGTGAAAATCATAGAATCAGCAAGGTTGGAAAAGACCTCCAAGATCATCCATCTAACTGTCCACCTACCACCAATATTCCCCCCCGCAAAAAATCTGCTTTGGTTCACTTCTTACTTTTCTGCAGCATATCATGTTTGAAAGATCAGTGTTTTAAAAGGTCTTCTATTTTTTTTTTGTTTGATACCTTTTAATTTCTAACCAAGACACAATCACAGCTAGCTGAAACATACTTGTTCTTGTGCAAGTGCTTTGCTTAAATGTATCTTTCTTCTACTTAACCTTTACTGGGAAGGGATTCAAGAAATAGACATTCCCACTATCAAATGGAAAAGAGAGTGAGAGAAATTTCTCTTTGGCTTGGATGCATGTTTTGTAAGTGAAATGAATATTGCTTGAGGTATTCTTTTACTTACTTTTTTGTCAGTGTCAAGAACTTTATTTTAATGGGGTTTGTGAAATCTGGAGGCTTATGGAAGATTAGTGGGTCTGCCAGAAGTTTTATGAATGCTTCTGAAGAATATATGAGAGTATACCTAATGTCCTCTTCAATATTTGGGTCTGCTTGCCACACGAAGTGAAACTTCATTTTCTAAGGGTATTTTTTTTTTTGTTCAGGAAGACTGTATGGTATGCATTTTTGTCTAGAATGTGATTAGTCCTATCTTTGACGTGTTTTTTCCAAAATGTTGCTGGATGTGGATCTGTTTCATTGCTAGAAGTTTGATGGAAAGGACTTGCTACAGGGTGATTTTGTAAGGCTGTAATGTCCAGATGTAGTGCTGTACCCAGTGACAACACAAAAGATAGAACAGCACATGGGATCATTCTCCTCTACTACGGAGACTATCCTATAAATTGATGCAAATAGATATACAGTGTTTAATCTTCTCGTCTCCCACTTTTTTCAATCATAGCGGATTGAATGTGCAACAAATTGGAAAACTATACATATTGAGTTCTGACTCTAGTACTAGTGTATTGGAATATATTTCCTCCAGAATTTGTTGAAGTATTTTATTCCTCTCTGGGATTTGAGTTCTTGGTTCTCAGTTTTATCTCAAACAGCGCGAGATTTCTAGAATTCGTCTGGTTTTGTGGTAAACAAGCAGTAATTCTTCCATGCTTGTGATCTTTTGAAGCAGAACCATCATCAAAGCATTTTTTATAAGACTACAAGCATCTATGTTTCGTGTTTAAAAAGCTAATTTGAGAATTGATTGTAATACCATCCTTGTGCCAAGATAGGTCTTTTATAACAGGAGAGCAATTCACTTAAACATTTTCATACAATAAGCTGCATTGGATGCACATTAATGAAAGTGATGCATAGAGAAGACGGTGTCACGCTGCAAAATGTTTATCTGGTTGTTTTCAGTGGCCTGGCAGAACTCCATTATGAAATGTTCTGAGTGCGGACTGGCTGTGATGAACTTGTGCACCAGATCATCTGTCAAAACCCTAGTCAGCTGGGACCAGACTTGCTGACAGACACGAGACTCCTAGTATAAACATGTGGTGCTTCATATTTTATTTAAAACTCAGTTGGATCCTTGTTCTGTAAATTTAATACAGGTGTAGTCTCCATTGCTGCAGTGTCAATTTTCCTGTAGTTTTATGCAGAATGTTGAATGCTGTAATGCCTCAATCTGTGAAAAAGATTTGTTAGGAGTCCTGAAAAAGTCAGCAATGCTTGAAAATAAATTTTGATTTTATATTCATTGATGTAAGGAATTTTCCCCACAGGTTTTGTGGTCTTGTTTTGGTTAAATAACCTGGCATATATAAAAAGAGTAGGTGTAGTGGTTAGAGTATCAGTCTCAATGCAGGAAATTGTTGTTAATTGTTCCTAATGTTGTAAATTACAGTACATGTTCAGTAGAAGAGAACACAACTTCTGATGCCTCTGAGATTGTATTCTTTAGGTCATTTCATGGATCAAGAATAGGAATCTGTTCTGTTAAGCTTTTTTTGACTGTGTATCATTACTACTTGAGCAGTCAATTCAAATAAAATAAGGGCAAACTTTTTTTGTTTAGAACTGGATAAAACTGAAATTTTGCATTTTGCAGGGAATGTTAATAGTTTGAAATTCAATTTTGTTCCAACAAAACATAATTCAAGCAATTTAGAAGACTTATGTGATGGCATTTTTTTAATATTCTGTCAAGACATGATGAGATATGTTTTCCTGTGGTCCTCTCTAATAGAAGTGATCTATTTATTTATTTTCTTTTTTAAAGTGCATGAGTCTGTATTTGTACCATGCACGGTATCTCAATACTGGATGTCAGCAATCCTTTATTTCAAAATGTTATATTGACTGCTTCTGTATCTTTATGACCTTATTATAACGAGCAAAACAGGACAATTTTTATATGTAATCATATGAAATTTAAGCCAGCAAGCCCAGCTAGCAACTGTGCATCTGATGCAAATGAAAATACCATTTTCTTTTGAACAGAAAGGATTTTCATAAGTTTCAGGAAGTGTTTCTTTCTTTTTCTTTTTTTCTACCTGGTGGAAAAGTGGTTTTGACGGAAGCTTGGTTCAGCTATTTATGTACATGATTTATAAAAACAGACCTGAAAGAGATCTTTAGACCTCCCATGCTTTCCAAACTGAAGGTGGGACACAACCTCTTTCTCTCTGGCTTCTTGTTCTTCGCCCAGATGACCTGAATTTGATGTTCAGATTTTCATCCTGATTTGGAGGCTTTGCCATAGCTGTAAGCCTTTCTCTGGGCTAGTAATTTGAATTGCTTCTCACTCAACAAAGTAAGCTCTGCAGTGTCCACTGCTGATAAGCCTTCCAAGCTGGCACACATTTGCTCGGTGTTCTCACCTGTGATTTGTGAAATTATCACAGTTGGGGTATCTATCCCACAGATTTCTGGAAGAGTTCCCAGAAATGGGGAAGTCAGGTGAATTTCAAAGGCCCATGAGTATATTGTGGGAAAGGAGGTGGGTAGGGTGTTTGATCGGTATGAACTGCAACACCAGTAAACTTTTAACTGAGTTGGCATTAATGCAGTACGACTGAAATAGCATTTAGAGTTAATGAAACTAGTTTTAGCAGTATCTGCAATGCTTTTTGTGTGTGAACGTGTGACATTTTACAAGTGCATTGCAAAGGCGAAATTGATTCTTAGAAGAATACATTTCTCTAGTACAGACAAGACCTAATAGATCTTTTTCCTAGATAGCAGACTTAACTTTTTCTTAATTTTCTCTCTTGATTAAACTCCTGAATGGGGGTGAAGTTTCCACTAAATGTCTGCTCAAAACAAGCTTAGAGAAAATGGAATGTCAGCCTTAAAAATGTCACTTTAATATGGTTTGACATGATAAGGTCTTAAAAGTCTCCTAACGATATATGATGGAGTACATATGCTTGCTGTGTTTGGAATCAGTGTGTGCAGGGACATGTATTCACAAAATGGATGAGACAATTTTGGGCAGAATGCTTGGAATAAAGAACACTGGCAAAGAAAGGGGGAGCTGACTGGCAAGCTCGAAATGCAGAGGCAGGTGAAAGGCAACTGAATATTCAATATGGAAAACAAAAATAAATCGGACTGCTAGGACAAAGGAGCGTGTCCACTATTCATGGGAAAATATGATAACAATTTGCTATTTAGGTTTTTATAAGTGAAATAGTGCAATTCTGAAAGGTATTTATGATTTTAGGAGTGAAAAGTGAACTATTTCCTCTTTATGCTTGCACAAACACATGTATTTTAACTTTTTTTTCCGTAGTGCTGACTGCATATTTAGTACAGCAGATATTCTGGTTTGGTAAGTTGATTTTTGTCTACCCATAAAATTCTGCTGACTTCTCTTTTGGGTCTAAATACTTTACTGATTATTGAATTCTGTGCATTTGTGAGTAAATCAGAAGTCTTATTGAACAATTAGTGTCTGGAAAATCAAGGAAAGGCACATGTCATACATTTGCCACATGATTAAATCACACTTTAAAGAAGCCATCTGTTGTACAGTTAATTTTTAGGGGACTCTTTACACTGCAGAGAAGCGTACCCATTAATAAGGAAGGTACAGTACAATTTTGTATGTATATCAGGAGTGAAATTAATTTTATTTTTATATATGTGTGTACACACACATATGCATATATATGTACATATATTCATATCCACATATACATGTATTAACCAGATGTCTTAGTCTCCACCTGAATTTCAAAATACTGAATATTTAAGCTTGTAAGTAAGCTACAGTCTGGACAAAGGTCATAGTTCTTCATATTGGGTTGTGGACAGTAGGCTCATACACAACTTAAAATGTTTGTTTGTACTTGTTTTTCTGCTCTTGAATTTGAAGTTTGGGTAAGATTTCTTTGGAATGACTTATATCCACTTACGTGTTTTATTAATATAATTTTTGCAAGATTGTCTTACAGGTTTTTTTTTTTTTTAATTCAGAGCAGGCATATTGTAGTTGTGCTTTGCTTATTTGAAATTGTTATCTAAAACAAAGTTATGGGAACCAATTATTCTGTATTTAATGGTGGTGGGCAAATTCCCCTGGACCATCTAAACTTGTTTAATATCCCCCTACAGTGTTTGGACAATAGACTAATGTTATTAGAAACTATGAATCAAAGTTAAATTGAGGGTATAAATCGTGCTTAAACTGCAGAACAAAATCACATTGATGTGAAAGTGCAAGTGAGTATAGGAAGGCATAAAATAAAATTATTTCAAATTCTCGATTAAAATATGTACAGACTTGTTAAGCCTTTTGTGATAAATGTGAGAATTTCACAGCTAATGCCTACCATATTTCCCCACAGGTAAAGGTACCCCATGTGTATTTGCACTTCACTGATCTGGTGAAATTTGGGACTAGTGATGTTGTGTTCTGAATGCAGTTCAGCAGTTCAGTATTCAGCTGAGCTGTTGTGGAGGGTCCCTTACTCTTGCACTGGCACTTAAAGTGAAGTTGGTCCTGGTTCCAATATTCCTATCAGGAGGGGAGGATGCTGTTCTTTCTGTTAGTACATGAACTCTTCTGATGCTGTCTTTGTACTATGCTTCCCTAAGACACTTGAGAGTGTGGCACCGGTAGGTTGCAGGAGTTCGCAAGAGAAGCAGTCACGCTTCTGTTTGTTGGATCAATAAGCATAGGGAAAATGAAATCACAGAAATGAGGTTAATGAAATGAAACTTCTCTAAGATTTCTGTGGATTTGATCAGTGGAGGTTAGAAGAATAAAGGTAATTCATTCTGAAGGATTAGAAACTTCCAAGCTTGTTCTCCCTTCGAGATACAGAACATGATGTGGAAGCATTTCTGAGCAAGCCCAAAGTTTACTTTTCATGAAATGTGCTTTTTGCGTTTTTATATTTTTTGCAGCTGTAGAATATTTTTGCATTCTTTTAGCAACTGAGTGATGTCTGAGTGCCCACCTATACCAAACTCTGAGTCTTATTTTTAGTGTCCCACTGTCTTGCTTGAGTCAGTGCTTTAGTAGGAGTTGGTTTGAACTTAGGTAGATGTGAAATTGTGTATTTGTATACACATGGGTGCCTGTTCAAATACGTGGATACGAGGCCAGATTAGCAGGATATACATATCTCTACATCCCCTTGGGTATATCCGTCTGTGCATCCTGTTATGGATGTCCAAAGTAGATGCATGTTGGTGTAATTAGAATTTATCTGAACAGCATAGGCCAGGCCCAAAGTTACCAATTTATTGTGTATCTGACTGCCACTATACAGTATGGGAAATGTTTAATGCAGAAGCGTGGGAGTCTGTCTGGTAAAATATTAAATCTGAGAGAGCAATGAGAAATGTAAGATAAGGTTGCTAAATGTAATTCAGAGCCAAACATCTCTTAAAACAATAAAACTTCCCTCACACAGTCTGTGTTATCAGGTTCTGTGATTTCCAGTTGAACTCCTTATACGTGTGCTGACCTCTATGCGGAAGAATCTTTTCAGTAATCCGTATTGTTATCAGTGCATTGATTTACAAATCTTAACTCTGCACACTGAGCAACTGGATAGTAAACAAGCCTTGTTACTTATCTTTACCTTAGACTTTATGCGCAAACTTTAATACCTTATTCATATAAGGTCTGACCTTTTCTACAGTTGCAAACAAGCCCCCAAATAAACCTTGAATTATTAAACTACCCTTTAAGTGAATGTAATGCAGTTCTCATGCTCTTTTAGATTTTTGTAGCTTCCATTCCTGTCTTACAGAAATGCATCCAAATGGCAAATCTATTCTTCATAAGCAAAGTCGCTTTGTATTTTCCTAATTAGGCAAAAAAAATCAGACAAAGCTTTTGTTTGAGCAATGCTGAGATCCTATAATAAACATTATGGGCATGGAAGAAACTTTCATTCACATTTTAATAGGCATATAAGGATCTGTTTCAAGTAATATTACAGGACTACTGCTGTAATAAAAATTGGAGATTGTATTCTGAATTAGTAGCATCAGTCTAGTGACAAGCTCATGTTCTAGTAACTGTACTGTTTCTATTTAATTGCGTACATGTGTGAAGCAAATATTGTCAGGTTGCAGTGGAGAGAGTATTTTTGTTTGCATTGTATTAGCAATTCATGATAGTAAGGTGAAACCAGCAGAGATGGGCTGAGAATCTGTTATGCCAAGCGTGAGTGTATCTTGCTCTGAAGATATCTGTTCTCTGAGGTGGTGCTCAGGCTCATGAATTCCCAGGCTTGAATTGCTGAGGTTGAAAAATGGGAGTTTGGGTTTCGTGGGGGGAAGGAGAGGAGCTGTATTGTTCAGTTGTGGAGGGGAGTGAATATGTGACGGTGGGCATACATATTCTGTCTTGAAAGCTAAAATTGTTGGGATTTTTAAAAAAAATGGTTGGGGAAAAGTAAAAACTACATTTCAATTTGTCATTTGAAGTTTGCCCTTAAGTGCCAGTCTGAGGTATATCTGCAACTGCTTCTGTTGAATAGTGTAAAGGTTTGACTTGTATCGTTTTCAATGTCTTTTGAAAGATTTCTGTGCTCTCTGAAGGTATACTGCATTCATTTATGGCTATGGTGTACATATTGGAGTGGAGATGGCCTTGATTTATACTGCTTCACTACATGCACCTCCTGGCTTAAGTTGCAGTTCCCAATTTAGAATTTCAGTCACTCTCCTGATTATAAAGGTGCAAAGGATGGCAGAAAAATCATGCTTAGTGCTTTCCAGGCTGCCATGACTTGTGTAAAAGGCTATAGGAGTTCAGGTATTCAATTCCTTTAAAGAAAATGCTTGAAAGTTTGGGACAGATAACATGAAGTAGGAGTTGTTAACGACACTGCTAATCACAGAATTGAGATTGAGCACGAGGAGTTGGTTTTTCACCTAAATATGCAGTGACATAAACTGTGAGAAAAAGGAATTAACAAAAATGACTCAAATGGTGGGGGGAAGTTCTTATTCAAACCACTCTAGGTTTTATGCTGTTTACAAGTGACATTTTTTGTTTGCAATGTTAAGAAATTTATTACTTATTTTTGGTGCGTTTCCATTTTCAGTTATACATTCATTTATTTATTGTTTATAGTGAACTGCATATTCTAAAACATACAGAATATGTGGCATGAGTAGGGTAAAGTTTGTATTGAAATCTTAATTTTTGCTTGCCTTCCTGCTTGTTACTTTTTTACTTTTAACCTTAACAGAGGATTAAATTATTCGCACTTATTTTGCCTTAGGTTTTGATGTATTTCAGTGAAGTTGACAACCCTTACATTATTGCCTTAAGAGCCACAGAAAAGTATTCAATGTCTTGAAAGAGACCACTTTACTGTGTCTCGCTGAAATGCTTGAGAATATACAAGAATTTATATTCTAAAACTATAATTCTAGGCTTGTCATTATTGCTTGTCTAGGCAATAATTCTAGGCTTGTCATCACAGAAAGGCACCTTCACACATCTTTAATTTCTGTAACTAGTTTTAATAATTTCCCTGGGACCATCTTGAAAATAGACCTTTTCTCAGTTATATCTTGGTTATGCAGGTCAAATTGATTTATTTTTTGCTATCACTTTTTTTGTGATCTGGATAAGCATACATAAACATGAAATTGTGGATATTAAACTGTACCTAGCATTTTATATTCTTTCCCATGCAACTTCTTCCTTTTTGAGAGGATGAACCATAAAAACAACCTGATGCATAACTTTACTTTTAGACATATAACTATGTAATTTAGTCTTATCTGTATAGAAACTCTGGTAATTCTAAGAAATGTTCCAGTTATAATGATGTTGTATAGAACTCTACATGAACTGGGAAATTATGGTGTGTTGTTAAATGTAAAATTACACTTAGTTCTTTGAAGTGGGGTGCTGTGGAAGAGATGGGAAATCTCAGGGTTTTATTGTATTTTGCAGACTATGAAAAAAGAGTCCAAAACTTTGATTTGTATACATCGTGGTTTTTTTTCCCTTCAGTGATTATAAAATCGAAATGATGATGCATTTCTCTATAATTCTTTCTTGCTTTATGAAAACGTACAAGGTTACTGAATTAAAGTAACGTAGCTGAAACGTTGTTGAATGGTCAACTTTTAAAATATGACCAGGAGGTGCAGTAAGTTCCATTTTGTACGTGCAAACAAAATATGTGGTATGGAGCCAACTGGTACATATCTGCGTTAAACGTTGTACACTGCCTCTACTCAATCTTTTGACTATATTTGAATTGTCTTCTTCTAATTTCTACTGTCTTATAACTAATTTACATAATGCTGCTTCCTACTTAAAGTCATCTCATTTTAAGATATGTGTTGTGCTAATCTAGGTTCTTTCATTGAAGGAGATCAGAGTGGCTTGCGAATGCTCATAATTCTGTCCTCATTCTGTGAGTTAAAATGTATTACTTCCATCTCATCTTCATAAAAGTGAAGAAACCAAAGTAGAAATTTAAGAAATGTTTCAACATATTAAATGAAAGCTTTAGCAGCTCTGTTTAAAACTCAAACACCTTTATTCTGGCACTTGTGTTTTTCTTTGTTTTTTTTTTTTTTTTGTCCACTTTCAGAGCTTGCACAATAAGGACTGCGGTTGAAAACTGCCCTTACTGAAGACAGATTTCATTTAAAACAGTTTGAGAATGAGTTTTATTGCTGATTAGAATAGTCAGCGGTAGTCTGAGAAAATACACTTTTGTTCACAGAAAGAGTAGATTTCAGATTCTTCTTTCCTTATTTTTTTTTTGTCCCTAAGTTCTAAAGATGTTTTGATTGTATTGAACTTGTTTGTGTCAAACTGTATCTGTTTGTGAAAACTCTGACAAAGGTTCTGGCAAGTTGCTGCTGCCTTTTGTCTTGGTATATTTTCATTTCAGACTCAGCCTTAATCTCCTTGTGGAACACTTAGGCTTTTTCTGTTTGTCTGCCCATGGACATTAATCCCATAGACAGCTTTAGGGATTCTGCAAAATCAAATGGTGAAAACCAAAGCTGAGTCGTTTGCCATTTCCATGTTAAGTATCTGTTTGTATGTGTGGATGCGGATTTTTTATCTTGCTCTTGAACAGCTTTATATTGCAAACTTGATTTGTTATCTAGCTGAGATGCAGTAAGTGCAATATGGTATCTGTCACCTTTAGCAGCATGGCCTTTCTGAATAGGTGTAGGAGTTCACAGCAGAGAAAATGTCTTAATACCTCTCTGTTGAAACTTTCCTTTCCCGGGAGGAAAGTTGTTTTAAAGCACAGTGGAAGCCAAGGGAGGTCTTTTCTGGTTTGTCTGGAGATCTTTGGCAACTGTCCTTCATTGAACTTGATTCAGTGTCCAAGAGCATCTCTCCAAGAGTTGTGTATATTTTTTGCATTAATAACTGTGATTTTGATCCTTTTGCTAGGAGGGGTTTGTTGTGGATCATTTGCAGTCTGAATTACGAAGTTGCATACAGCTGTGCCCAGGGATTTTTTTGGAAGGGTATAACTGTCCATAACATTCTGATCAATTAAGAGGAAGACTAATTTTCTATTGCTACTTTTCTTCTAGAAAAATGGTGTTCCTTGCTGTAGAAAAATAATGTGGGATGATGAGCTTGCTGCTCATAACTACAGCTACCTCACTGAGTTGCCACTCCATCTTTCATTTTTCCAAATGTTTGCAGAATTCTTTTGTAATTTTTTCTTTGTAAGAAAACAAATTTGT
Source organism: Numida meleagris (assembly GCF_002078875.1). NCBI lineage: Eukaryota > Metazoa > Chordata > Aves > Galliformes > Numididae > Numida > Numida meleagris. Next base: position 7,282,278 of record NC_034438.1, on the reverse strand, counting down.
GTATGACAACAATGAAGTACTGCTTCCTTCCCTTCCGCCAATGCAAAGAAAGAAAAGACTTGCATAGCGGCAGTGAGGTTTATGATGCTGCCTGCTTCGTTCGGATGGGGTGCACAGAATTCTGCTTGAGCTGTTATTATGCTGTGGGAGAATTAACTGAATGGTTAATGCTTGGGGCATTGTTCTTGAGTTACCTCTCAAAGTGAACTACCATTAGGTAGATGTCGATCCAGGCCGAAGAGAAGACCTACATTGTAGGTGTCTAAATTGGAGCACTTCCCTTAAAATGTAAAGTTCCTGTTTCATCAGAGGAAAAGATATAGAGATTTTTAAAGCTTAGGGGGTAAGCAGACTGTGGAAGATGTGAGAAATTTGAATGCTCTTTTAATACTGGAAACATTATCAGTAGGGCTTCTTCACAGTATTGAAACTTACGAGTGATTAACTTGGTCCTCACATGTACGGTGAAACTGTTGTGGATGGGAAGTTAATCTGAACAATATTCCTCTTCTCTCGACTTCAGGGAAAGTTCTTTTCTTCCAGTTGTTAAAACTTATTTGTATGTGGGTGACAAATCATGTCAGCTTAAACCCAAGAGGATGAAAATTTTGGCAAAAAAAAAAAGTGGGCTTTTAGAGTTAAAATGTCTGAATTCTTTTGCAAGCAGCTTGTTTGCCCAAATGCTGGGGACAAGGATGTCTAATAGATCCCTTCGAGTAATGGTATCCTGGTGCTTTTTAATGCAAAAGCTGTATCTAGCTGCTGAAGTTGCTTGAAATTGCAAGGAGTCTTGTTTTGGAAGAGGAATGACACCAAATTAAGTATGAAGTAAAAATCATGAGGATGAAAGGGCGTTCTCCGAACATCAAGAGGTTCAGGAGAGCAGCTGTCCTTGTGCCTTCAGCCTTTTGTGTAGGCTTTTCTTACAGGAATGATAAAGCCCCAGAAGTGATTAGTGTGGAATGGCAGGAGTATTTCTGTTGCCTTGGTAAAAAGCATAATTCTTTCCCAAAAAGTATCATCTACATTGTTTGAACAAAAATGCTGTATTGTATGCTACAGGCAGGATGTTTGGTTCAAAGGTGCTTTTTTTTTTTTTTGTTTAAAGCGGTCAGTTATAATGAAATCGTAATTTCAGTGATAACTTGGGAAGGTCTACGCTTTCTTTTGGTGGGTGTTGAGAATAAGCATAATTTGTGGGGGTATTTTTTCCCTCTCTTAAAAAGACATACCATTCTTTCTAAACTTGCTTTCCCTTTGCAGGTGGCCATTAAGAAAATAAGTGAATGCCGGATATTTACTTACTAGTCCTGCTATAATTTTCAAGACAGTTCTTTACTGAAGAATACTCTTTACCATTTTTATCTCATTGTGAAAGTTAAAGATGAAATTCATAGTTCAGGATCTTCTAATGCTCTAGCCTGTCATGGTTCCATTTGCATTCGTACTTTGAGCCAAATCTCAGTTGTTTACCGAGTCCTGATTTCCCTTATTCTGTGCCCTCATCTCTGAATGTTATCAGATTCTTTTCAGAATGAACAGCTTCAACATTATTGCTGTGGATGATGGTATCTTTTACAAAAGCAAAATGAAATCTGCCACTCTTCATGCCCCAAAAGTGAGCCCTGTGTGAACTTAACTCAGTTACTATTTTCAGATAGAGCTTAGTTTTTTACTGCAGTAGTCTCAACAAAGATGTGTGAGGCTTTCTTTTGTGGATGTGTTGTCAACCACACTTAGTCAAGATTATCCATGTATGGTGTTAAACTTGGAAAAATACAGACTAATAGAATTGGGAAGGATAATCCAAGTTGTAGAGTATGCGTGTATTAATGTTATCAAAACTGTTAGACAATTCAGTTTGGTAAGAAAGCCTGAAGGGTTCGCAATCTAAGTAGATACTGGAAGTGAAATTTGAGGGCTGAAATGCAACTAAGTAACTCGAGGTAGGTACTGGTGTTTATGATGGATCTAGTTAGTTCTGCATTTTAATGATGACCTTTGATCATGTTTATCTTCCTGCCTAAGTATTGCAGAGCTCTTAGAAAAAATCTGTATTTGTGGAGGAACTTGAAATGAGATGATTGTACTTTAAAAAATCAGTTACAAAAGGGATGCATGAAGATACACAGAATCCATGAAGATACTCAGTTGAAATGGAGCGCTACTATAAAGAAGCAATACAGGAATTTGTGGGATATATTAGTCATTAGTCATCATGTATTGGTTAATATAAGAATGTGCAAACTGTTATTGCAAGAAAGAGCAGATTTTTGGGCCATTCAAGGCATTATTCCTCTTGTGGAGTGGTGAGGTAGTCCTCTCTGCTCTAAACTTCACATTTGTGATAAATAAGCAGGTAAAAGAGACAAGCAGAGGAAAAAAGTACAGAGAAGATGGACTGACAAAAACAACAGGACAAGTAGGCGTTTTTATCCTGTTAGGATAGCAATTACAGCTCTGTGGACTGTTGTTGGTTTGCAATTTACTGTATGCATTGAGGGAGAAGAGAATTTCTGATCTTTATAATTTAGAATCATGATGGTGATTAGCCACAGAAGAAATCAATATGTTTCATGTTCAAATTGAGTTTACCAACTTGATTATTACACCCCCTACTTGAGATTTATTTTGAAAGCCGATTGGAATATTCTGCTAGAGCACTGCTTGCTGCTTATTGTAGCAATGTGAGCTGTATTGAGCATGGCACACTGGAGATCTCTGATCTACTGCTTTGTTTAATCTGAAATTTAATTCAAAGCACTGGTGTTTTACTTCTTCAGCCTTATATTTTCTAGTTCAAATGTGACTTGTTTGGAACTGTATTGCTGCTTTGGTGTTAATCATGCATGTTTACGATGTTTTCAGCACACTTGCTGTCCAAAGATCTTGCAAACCAGTATAATTAAAAATGGCAACTTAATATATGGGATTGTAGAGGAGCCATTAATGAAGAGGGCAAGCTGATGTTAATTCCTATGCAGAATGTCTTTGAAAGCAGATGTAGGTTTTGTCTGAACCCAGAGAGCACTGGGAGTAAAGGCTGAAAACAAGAAGCAGGGAAACAGAGTACTGAAGTGATGGAGTAAGTAGGTGAAGCCAAGAAGTGACAGCGGAGACATAGACACAACCAAGACCAGCCATTAGACTGAACTGAAACAATGGGTTTCTTTAGATGACTTAATTCAGGAAGAGTTGGGGAATGTTGTTTAGAGAAGATAAAAATTTCAGGAGTTGCCTTTTCGATCTTGATGAGGAAAGAAGGGAGATGGAGAGTTTGCTGCAAAGCTTATGTTCAAATGTAAATTATTTGGATTGAGTACCTTCTGTCCATTTCGTGCCTGAATTTCTAAACTAGTAGGTACTTAAATGGAGTGATACAGGCAGTGAGCACTGATAAAAGTCTGTTTGTCTCTGGCTCTAATAAAAGAGTAGATAGGATATAGGAAAAGTCTGAGTGAAATGATTGTGACCAAAAAAAAAAAAAAAAAAAAGACGGTGAGAACAACTGCATCAAACTGACAGACCCTACTGAGTAAAACACTCAGTAACAAGCCCGTAGTGATGCTGCATTCCCAAGAGTTACCAAAAATGTGAGAACAATTACTTCTCTTGTGGTTCCAATTAAAACCTTACAAATTGAAGAGAACATTTCAGATTTAAAACAATGGAAAACACAGCAAGCTGAATGTGTTATGAAGACCTGCTGAGGGAAAAGTGATTTAATTTTGATTGTCCTCCTGACTTGTGACATTTTTGGAAATCTTTGAGTGCCTGAATGAGGACACAGACATCGTGCTGTGGTATTGAAGGATGCCACAAGTTCATAAGAAAAAAGGGTTTTGTTTAGCTTAGCCAATGGAAAGATTTTAGTGACCAACGTCAGCCTATTTTTGAATAATTAGAAGAAATAACTAGATCTGCTCAGTGATACTTGCTAGTCATAGAGAACAGAAATCAGAATTAGAAGGGCCTGTACTGCAGCAATATGGCCTTTCATATCTGCAGTATTTAAATGACTCATACAGATTTTTCTGTTCTTTACAAATCCCTCCATACAGTTAAAGAAATAAGCCTAGCCATAATCATCTTAATTGTGGTTTTTTTTGAAGCTGGATCTGAATCATAGGATCTTCTTTTTTATTATTATTTTATTTATTTTTGATTCAAAGTGCTTCAGGCATACCAAGCCCTTTCACTTACAATTGCTGTACATAATAGTTGAAAATTAAAAGCGATAGCAGCTTGGAGCCAGGCTTCGAAGAGCGTTTTGTGACTTCAAGGCTTTGTTGTTCCTGACAATCTTTGTGGCACCATCACTGTAAAATTGACTGCATCAGTAATTTTTAAAATTTGATAATTCAGCTGTGGTATTTGAACAGTTTTGTTCTAAAGTGTTACTCTTTGTTGGCCAAAAGAATTTTTAAGGAACTAGCTTACAGTTCTGTTTTATTTGACATGACAAGGTGCTCTGAAGAAAGAGGGAAGTGGGACCTAAGCATCATGCAGGGCTTAGACTGGGGATGCTGCTTACTTGTATTTTAACTGAGTCCTTATTTCATTTCAAGCCTGTAGTACATTTTCCTAAGCCTTTAGCAAGTGTCCTCTCTCTCTTTTTTTTTTTGGGGGGGGAGGTTTTTGTTTCTCACTTCCATGAGTAGAAAGGGCATGGATGCTGTGAATGTGAGAGGGCTGCATGCCTGAGCTTTGGAATCAACAAGAGTGACTGCTTCAAATTCTCCAAAATGTCTCTGCATGTGGACAGGGATCCTGCTGCTGCTTGGGGACCTGTGATGAGAGGAGCAAGTGTGTTATTCAGGTTAGGAACGTGAGATCACAGAGTGGAAGAAGACATCGATGTGTCTAGTTAGGGCTATTTGGGAAGCTAGTGGTACAAAGAATAGTGTAATGTTCAGTTAAGAGTGATACATCTAGACAATACTTCTGAACTTGCCCTTAACAGGAAACTAAACACTCTTCCAAATAGGAGCTGGGCTATGAGGGTTACCCTCTCTTGTAGGCAATGTGAGAGTTGCTGTTCTTCTATTTACAGATTAAAGGCTAGAACCTGGCTCACAATTCCATTCCATTTGCTTTATGATTTGCAGCGCTCTCTGTTCTTACTTATACAAATTTTGCAGTCTTGTTTGTGTCCCTCTGTCCTGTCCCCCAAAAGAAATCTATTTTCCCTGCTTGTTTTACCCATGAGGATTTGTTAAAATATGAATGTTAAAATATGGAGCCCTTTCTGCTTGTTCAAATGGTTGTTTCATCTTGCCAAATTTCATGTGGCTCTGCAGGTGAGATGAATGTGTTGGTATATATTCTCTTTGAAATGCTAGAAGCTATACAAAGCTTCTTGGTACGTATGCGAATAAACTTGTTCAGTATTATGTGTGACTGAGGAATTTTTGTTAATTGATATTGAAGCAGGTTTGGCAGCATTAGTTCAAATTAATTTTAAAATTGCTCTTTATCTCCTCCTCAAAAATTGTACGTGCAGCACTTTGTCTGATGGACTTGTCTTATTTTTTTTTGGTCTGGCAGAAACAATTTATTTTAAATACACTGGTATATCTATTTGTAAGGATTGTGGAAAGCCATACATACAAATAGAAAAGAAAGTGGAGAGGCCTTGATTTTTCAAAATGGTGATTCAGGAGATACTAGCTGTGCAAGAGAACAGTCTGGATTATACTCCTGAAAATTGTTTTTTCTGCCAGAGCTGCACTGGTTCTATATGTGGACAGCAGATGGCAGCATTAGACAACATGTGCTTTGTCCAGGTAGCCAGAAATCAAATGACTGCTTTTTTGGGTTTCTTTTGTTCTCTCCCCTGCCTTTATTTTTAAATTTTTTTTTATTTCTTCATGACACAAAGTAAGTGTGAGCTCCAAATTTGAGCAAACTACAGGTTTCATCCTTCTCTTACAAAATTAATTTGTGAAAGGATCAGTGTTTCTGCGCTTTGTTTGTGGGCAATGTGCTAAGAAATTGTTCTCTGGAGTGAAAATGAAAATTCTTTGAGGGAGGGTGCAAAGGGAGGGAAGACACTGGTATTTCACTTGGCAGAGGAGGTTCTGTCTTATCCCAAATCACATCTATCTGTCCTTCTTCTACCTACTTACAGTACAAAATGTCATCTGAAAAAAAAAAAATTAGTCATAATGTAGCGGCAAAACTGTTGCCTGGAGAGTGTGCCTGCTGAGAGCCAGACGCAATTTGGAAACAGTAATAAGTTTCCCTTGATATGATTATTTTCACTCTGCTTTAAGGGGGAGAGAGGATGGAGAAGTGTTTGTTCCTAATGGGAATGCCCTTGAAAGAACAAGTAGGCGCAATCAAGGGAAAAATATACATATTGTGCAGTTAAGATTACAGTTCTTCTACAGGCTGGAATAGATTCTAGTCAAATTAGAAAAGAGTGGTGGATTATGTGCCCCAGTTCAGTGCAGCAGTACGAGCCCTGCAGCAAATGTCAGCATCTCAGCCGTGGTGACTGGTGTGTGTTGTTTGTGGCGTGAGGGTATTTTAGCATGGTTTAGGAAGTGTTCATTAGTGCGGTGAGAAATCCAAGACATTTCTAACAAATGTGTACAAAGAATGCATTTAAGCATCTTCTTTCAGTACTGCTTTGTATGAATAAGTTTCATTGCTTTTGGGGAGCAAAATGAGAAATGTACCTATGTGGCACCTATGTAGCATTACCTGCTTTGGACGTTGAAAGTTGTCTTTTGGTTTTGCTGTCTACCCTGGCATTATCCAATCCCTCTTGCCTTAAGGAAATGGAATAAAATACTATTGTCCCTTTGTGGCAGCTTACATATAAGATTGCTGCAAAGATAGTTTTCTGATCCCCTAAACTGTGTAGTTTAATTATATTTTCTTAGCATGTAAAGGGTAGTTGGGTTGCTTCCTTCTGTGCTTTGGAAATATTCCGAGGTCTAAGTGGTGATCTTTGAAAATCTGTTGTAAGTTGTGAAAAGGCCACTTGTCCCTTGAGAGAACGTCCAGGTAGATGTGAAGGGAAGTGTAAGGGGGGTAAATGACCCTTCCCCAGGCCAGTGAAAGGAAACAAAAAGGTGGAGTGATTTTTAAACATTGTATTATTCATTCACAGTGTTAATTGCCAATGCCGTAGCTGTGGTACTGTCAGTATTGTACCAAACCTATTGGTAATGAGTGTTGTAGCATTTTATCTTTACTTTCACTTATTTTATACCTTTTATACTTTAAATAATACCTGATGAGAAAGTCCTTGGTAAATCAGGGCTGTATATTCCAAGCTGCCTATTACATGAGAGCATGTCTGATGTACTATTTAAGCAAATCAGTAATAAAAGATTGAAGCCTTTGTGGATTAACTATAATGACTTTTAGGCAGATTTGTAACTATGGCCCACTCAGTGATGTGCTGGTCTGTTGTCTTCTTTCATCTAGTATATGGAGGAAAAAAGAAAATAGGGAAAAGAAAGTGAGGAAGGTCTTTTCTCAACCACAAGGATGGCTGCAGCAGTACAAGTGGAACCTCATGGTTTTTGCACTGGTTATCTTCTGCAAGAGAAGCAAATTGTAGTGTTGAATGTGGTTTTGTGAATTTGAAGTTGCAGATCTTTGAATTTATCCCATATGTGGCACATGGTGCTTATATATGATTTGTTGCAGTCTTGGTTAGCTGGTGTCAGGAAGAATGGTTCTGCTTTGTTTACGTGCCTCCGTACATTTCCTTAGGCATGGAGTCCCCATGCCTTCCCTGCTCAATGCCAGATCAGGATGTGTTGGGAACTGCCAGTTCAGATTGCTCCATGTTTGAGACTTGGGTGACTGGCCTGAAAAGCATTTATTCTGTCTCTGCAAGTGCATTTTCTTTTAATTTGACTTTTCCCAACCTTACTTGTTAGTTGTGAGCATTTTTAGAGTTCTGTCATCGCCTTCGAATGTTTCTGCAAGAGTTTTAGATAGCTATTGTTCATTAAAAATAGAGTGCAGGAGCATATTATCCAGTATCAGTACACGGTTGGCCAAATTAGTACAAGTTAAATTGTATATTGCTTGTGTATACTGGACTTGAAGAATATGATTTTTGTGACATATTCTTTCAATTTTTTACAGGCTCTGGGAAGCAAGGAATAATTTTTAAAACTTTTTCAACTCAGTTCAATCTTTGTTCAGTTGCGTTGTTCTTTTATGAGTTCTTTTCTATAGTTATAGCTTTATTGTTTGTGAATCTGTTATCTTGGCTCTTGCTAGGAAAGAAAAGATTATTGCTAGTTCTGTGTTTAGGATCAGACTCTTCCAAAAAAGTGATAATCTTTTTTGCAGGGGCAAGAGATTTATGAAGAACTGTGAGGAGAATTACATTCCTTGGGTAGCCACAAGTAAATAAATTGTCACTTGAATGAGAACATATATATATGTTGGATTTTGGCATGATTTGATCAATTTAGCTTCTGGGTTGCATGTTACATGAGAAGCTGTAAGAACTAACATGCCACTGACATCAGAAAAGCTGGGCAAGCATACCTAAAACATAAAATGAAAATAGCCTAAACCCCCAAATACTAATGCTTTCCCTGTGCAGTAGTATACAGACTTAACCAGTGTCAATGAATATTGTTCTGCTAGTATATTTCTTATTTCATGCTTCATTTTCTCTTTTCCCAGAGCTAGAAGTGTCATAAAGTGTTTTGCATCGTAAGTACTGGGGATATTGTGTAGAGACAGTATTTGCCATGTTCTGAGATACAGAAGGTGCACAGCAAAATCTAAGAAATGGAATAGACATTTCCACCACCTCAACTATTTTTCAGAAGAAAAAGGCAAGAAGTAAAACCAGGCATCAGGAAAAAACTGTGCCTGTGTGCAGATTTCTCCCAGCCCTTTGCAGCAAAACGGATGGATGCACTTGCTTTGGATAGGTCTGCACACAGGCTTTGCATAAGAGTGTGCTCAGCAGATACCAATATTGAGGTTGAGCCTAGCTATTCAGAGGCATCGAAAGGAAAAACACTGTGAAGTAGTGGCCCATATTCTCTCAAATGGGCTTTAATTGAGCTTTTTGAGATGAGAAGCTAATGCTCTCTGTTTCCTAGAGATGACTAATTCTGTGTTCCACTTAGAAACAGAAGAGATGGAATTGGAAGGCTTCTAACAAAATAGAGTTGCAGGCATTTGTTTATTGACAAAATATTTTAAATACATTCAGTTATTCTGGGGAAAAAAAAAGCCACCTAGTCCTTTGTTACAGGTTGTACACTTAAAGGTAACAAATGCGAAGATTATGGTTGATGCTGGACAATTATTTGTAACAGGGCAGTTTCCTGCTGTAGTTTTTTGAACAGGAACCAAACATCTGTATTGGAGAGGATTGCTTTTACCTCTGATAATCGCTATGAATCTCTTTTATGAAAGCTACTTAATTCCAACAACATATTTAACGATGGTGTGCATACAAATAAGCTGTATTTTTGGTGGTATTCTGTACCTCTTTTCTGCATTGATCAACTGTAATACATTCTGAGTACTTAAGTATATCATTGAAATGAGAGATTTTACTGCATTTTAAGAATGGATGTTTAGCTTGTTACATTTTTTCTCCTAGACGTTTCTAGATCTAGATATGGTGAGGTAGAGGTAAAAGATAGTCCCGAAGAGCAATGGTGCTCAAAATACCAGTGGCTGAAAATGTTCCTTCAGATTGGTAAACTTACTCAAGCAGAACAGATGAGACCCCAAAATGCAGATTCCATCAATAAGTCTGCACTTTATGTCTCGCTGAAGCAGGGAACGCTAATAGATCTGCTCATGTTACTCTGATTAGCTGTATCTGGGAAAAAAAACAACAGGGCTTTCCTGCTGATGAGCTAGGGCTTTGTGCTTTAACAGTCATAAAGGAAACGTAAATAAGTTGGGCTGTGTTTTCGAACCATTCTTACTGTTTTTATTCTTACTTGAATACATTCAAAAAGCGTTGAGACGTTTATTTGTGAGTACCTCATGTATAGTGCTGTGGAATTTTTCTCCTCCCAAGGGTTCCAGTGTAGGAGGCGGTAATGTTGACAATACTGCTTAATTTGTTCTTATTCTCCAAACAGTGGAAAATATTTTCCTCCCAGAAAACCACTTAAGTGTGTTTGCTGTCCCACCTCCATTTTCATCTTGGAAACTGAGGTAAATTAGTAGGGGCAAAACAGTTAACACAAGTAAGGTTTTTATTCAATTGAGTGTAAATGGAAGTGACTCCGTTAGTGAAAATGCAAAACACCGTAAAAATCTTTGTATCGCTTCCTACATAGCCGATCCTGTAGTGATCTTCAAAGGTCTGCTATCTGGGGAAAGTGATGACATGAAGAAAGTATTCAGTGTGGAAGATCATGTAGAGATCAAGAGAATTGGAAAAGAAGTCAGCAGAAATAATATCTCTGAAGAAAGGCTTGTATAAGAGAGAAAATAGAAGATAAGTTGGAAACTGACTAATATTAAAGGTTTTAGGAACAGAAGGCATGATGGTGAGAGCTCAAGGAGGAACCAAAAGGAATAGTTAAGGCCATAAATATATGATGATGACTGCAGCAGGATATGGAGTGACAGCGAAGTGGGACTTTATAGGAATGTTGACGAGTGGATCATGAATGTCTACGTAAAGTACTGGAAAGAGAGGGATGAAGTTTTTGTTAGAAATCTGAGGGCATATGTTTGTAGCGGGGCAGTTCTGCTGTTCCATTTCATGTTTCTTTTTAATAACTGTGTGTGCACAGCCTTTTTGGTTGTTGCTTACGTCAGCAGAGGTTTCATTCATGAGTAAAACTCCGCAGCGTTAGTCTTCTGGTAGGAACCAAGCCTCACTAATAGGTCTGCTTCTAGTGCTCCTAGTCATGAAGAGGATGGTCCTTGCTCTCATTCAGTATGCTGCTGAGTTGCATGGCCTATGGCTAGGCAGACTGACACAATACTGAGTAAGCAGGAACTTCAGCACCCATCTTTGAGAAGTGACTAACGTCCTTGTCTCTGAATATCCATTTCAACACCAAAACTTACATTGGAAACAAAAACTTGTCTCCAGTGTAATTCAGAGCCTCACAGTAAAAACATATCACGTGGTTAACCTTTAGTACAATGTAACATTTAAAGAATAGTTTACTTCTTTTGCTGGTAAATTACTACATAAATATTTAGATTAGGTACCAATAGGAATGTGGCATTATTTATGGATCCGTATTTCTCTGGCATTTAAGATGCATGGTTGTTTTGCTCCTTAATAAATGCAGACATTAAAAGAACATGCACACACAAAGTGCTAATACTAAAGCTTTGCAGCTCTGGGGAGAAAAATCTCCACATGTTCTGTTAGAACTGCTTGTTGTCTCCTGTTTCATGATAGAGAGAAATCATTTAAAACACTTGCAGTTTCATTAAGCTCCTTTATTTCTGATACTTGTCACGGAGTGACATGTCTCACCTGCTAGTGCAGATCGGTAGCAGAGCAACCTGTCAGATCTGAAGATGTTTTGGTGCTGTCTGTTCCCTCTCACTTCAGAGGCAGATGTGTTAAGGTACAGTTAATGCTTTAATTTTTGCCCCTAACTTGCTTCAGTTCTCTCTCATCTTAATCCTTGGAAGGAGAAGGGAGAGAATATATGAAATGTCTCGCTGGTGAAAACTGTGATAACAGTCAAAACAACTGCCAACCAAACAAAAAAAAACCATGGGAAAACACAGATCCTTGGTTTAGCTAGGGATTAGACTATGAAGGGAGTCTGACCGCAACGGTTCATTGCTATTGCAGGGCACAGTAGTTCAGAAAATTGTCCTGAAACAAGAACATTACAAGCTGTAGTGGAAAATGCTTTGAGATCTGACGCGCATGAATTCTCTTACCTGCACTCACAGACTTCAGGGAAGTTACCAAAATCTTAGTTATGCAACTTTTCTGTAGCTCAGTTTTCCCTTTATGAAATATCCTCTCTTTTAGACGGACAGTGCAGGATGATGCCAAACAGACTTGTCCATTGATACCTGTAAGCTGTTCAGGTACTGCAGTGATGGATCTTCCTAACTGTTAACATCAGACAAAATTTCCATTTGAGATGTAAAAGGCAAGAGTGTTTCCTTGATCAGTTGGAATTTAGGAAAGGTACAGAGCAGCTCTGCTGCAGTCTTGGCTTCCAAATTAACTCTGCACTTTGGAAGCTAATTCTCTGAGAGCATTCCTTCCTCTGTGGTCTCACCAATGCTTATCCATGGGAACACTTTGTTTGCTGAAAGCTTTTGTTTGTGCCTGGGACATGGCAGAAATATCACCTGAGACCTCCAGGATCTTGTATCCACTTTACTGGTGCAGAACACTTTATTGTCTTGCACTTTGAACTTCTGAGAAAAGTAAGTAGTTCTCTGGATTTATTATTTTATTTGTAGTACTCTTCTTGAAAGCCAGCAACTGAGTCTAGGGCCCTTGCAAGGCGGTCATGTACGCTAGTTTTCCTTCCCTAGCTATTGACAAGAAACAGACATTCCAGTATGCCTTGGTGTGCAGGTTACCTTGATGACCTGTTGGTCTGGAAAATACCCATGATTTCTCAGATATTTATAGTCCCCTAATGTATAAAATCTTTTAATGTTTCTTGAGCATTTTTTTCCATTTCCTTCTAATGTCTTTGGTTTGATGGCTCAGAAATTTATGACAATCATGGGAATATATTTTATAAGAAAGCCTTTTCAGTAACTGACTTGACTGAGCTCTTCCAAGCATCTATGGTGAGCGCCGCATTATCAGCAGATGCACTGGATCACAGATTTCCCATTTTTATTTTTATGGAGTGTGGCTGTATGCATGGAAGCATCTGACTGTGATTCTGTCTGTATTCCAATAATAGAAGAATTTGCCAAAGAGCTATTTGCTTACTCAAATATTAATCCAGTGAGAGAAGGATATCTGAAAGTATCATTTTCTTGCTGCCAGTAGCTGTCTTTGTGCAAACTCTTTTCAGCTATTTTTAATTCTGATGAGCACTTCTGATTTTTTGGCATTCTTACCTTCTGGAGCAAAGGGCTTCCAGCACTGGTGTCCTAAAGGCTAACAGTTACTAATGTTCTTTAAAGAGGAATGGGGGAAGAAAAAAAGCCCTACCTATGGAGAAGGGGTTCTCTCTCTTCCCCACCAATACATTAGACTTCCTTGGCTGGTACTCATCCAGCTGCGTATATTGGCATGCTCCATGTAAGAAACTGGGAACACCTCCAGAATGCCAGCTATTATCCTGTGGTAATAAGTGTGAGAATATAAGGATGAGAAGTTTATGGGTTTTTTCCCCCCAGGAGATTGTACTTCTAGAGCTTTGTGAAGCTTGCTTTTACCTGAAGGTGTGTAAACTTCCAAAAAGAGTGAAGCAAATGTGATTGGGTCACTGTCACTCTGGGCGTAGGTTTCTCCTGGAAAGACCTCTTTTTCCAGTACAAAACTTATCAGCCAGATTAAGCATGGTAGTCTCCAAGAACAGGAGAAAATCCCAAGCGTTGTACATGGGGCTCCTGGAAGTTGTCTTTGCTTCCCAGTGGAATCATTCCAGGTCATTTATTTTATTCCTCTTGAATAAATATTAATCATTTCATTTGAAAGTCTTTTTGTCTCCCAGTGTGTATAAACCTGCCATTCAGAAATGGAGTCAGAATATATCTCTCTATTTAATAGCACCAAATGGATTTTTTTGTTAGGAATTTGTATAGGAGTGTCCATGTAAACATTCACAGCCCCCCGTGGAGAGCAGTTTCACAGTATAGGGGAACTCTGTGGAAAATCACCTCCTTTTGTTTGTCTGAAACCTGGTGGGCAGGAGCACAGAAGACTGTTAACATCTGAACCCATTTGTTCTGTTTCTGGATAAGTGCATATACTTTGTCCTGCAATGCTTCCAGTGGAAACAGAGTGTTTGTGTCTTAATGAGCCCTTGTATTTATCTGGCACAAAACAATTCTCCCTTTTGTGTAAGAATAAGGACCAAGCTGATCCTTTTTGTTGAGTGAGAATGTAAAAATGTCAGTTTTTCCTTGTCTGATCCACCCCCCGTAGTGCTAAGGTACATTGTGCTACTCTGTCATGGTATATTTTTCAGGTGCAAATGTTTTTGTGTGTTTAATCTGGGACAGTGTTGTATTGTTTGCACGGTATAGCTTCCCCCTCTATTCCAGTGATCCAGATAGGAAGAAATATGAATGCCTGTTAATCTGTGGAGCTGTGGTTCACTTTCTAAATCTTGAATTGTAATGAGGAAAGAATGTCATTATCCATTACATAGGGAAGGTGGAAGTTTCCTGTCTTACTGTGTGTAGATGCGTTGCCTTTTGGTCTGAGTATGAGAGAACCTGAGCCAAGAAATGAAATCCAGACTGTAGGCAAAACAAATTACTTTTAATTTATTTCAGTTTATACAGCCCTGTTTAGTTTACCTGGTCATGTCCTCCGTTTTGAGCTGTGAGGCTTATTTTGGAATGCTGTTATAGGAAAAAGAGCCAACCACCAGGAAAAGCAGCAGAACACGCCCTGTTTCAGACAATATTATTTGAGACCTTAGTGCTGTAAATGATGTAGAAATGTGCACGTATTAATGAGGGGTATAATAGGTTTCAGTGAAAGTGGGAGATAAGATGTGTTAATCTTGTATATTAAATAGTCCTACAACAATGAACCTTATAATGAGGCTGTTACTAAATCTTTTCTTCACTGGCTTCAGTTCAGTGAAACCAATGTTTTTCAGTTTGGTGTGTTTAAGGGCAGTTTTTACAAGAAAGAACTAACTTCTTGAAGCCTTTGATGTCATTCTGGAACGCTTCTATGTGTAGAGATGTGTACAGCACATGCTATGCAGAAGAAAATCTTTGCAACACTCATACATGGAATAATTCCCTTCTTTTTTTTGGTCTGGGGACACCTTCTTAAAAATTACCATTAGTGCTTTTATGGAATCTGATTTGACCTCAGCTGCCTTTTAGGAAAAGGAGCGTTTGCATTTCTTTCGTCAGCAGTGCTGCAAACAGATTGTGTTCTAACAAGGTTAGAAAGACTGTCAAAATAGCAATAGTTCTAAAAGAAAAAAATTATCTAGAATGATGTGTGGTTTTTACATTCTTGCTGTTCTAGTTATAACACCGAAGGCAGTTCCATAAGCACAAGGTTTCTGGACTTGCTGGTATTTTTTGTATTTCCGTCCGTCAGTGTCTGTAGATTTTAATCTCACCACTTGTACCATTTGCAGTAGTCAGATATGCTCCTGTCTGAGTCTGAGTATGTTCTCGCTTAAAAGGGGGGAAAAAGCAAGCTGAAATATCCAAGTGCTGTGGTTTAACCCAGCAGGTGGTTCAGCACTGCACAATCATCTGCTCACTTCCCAGTGGGAGGGGGGAGAGAACTGAGAAAAACAAAGTAGAACTCATAGATGGAGATAAAACTATTCACCAAGATAGAGAAAAGGAAAAGGATAATAATTATGACATATTTATTATAAACGTATACAATAAGTGATGCACAAGCAATTGCTTACCACCCCCCAAGCAATGCCCAGCCCTCAAATAACAAAAGAGAGTGAAGTGAATGCCCATCCTGCTCAGAACTCCTTCCACTTGACGTGGTGTGGTAGGGAACATCCCTCTGGGCCAGCTTAAGTCAGCTGTCCTAATTCTGCTCCGTCCCAGCTCCTTGGGCCCTTTGCTGAGAATGGCCTTGTCTCTGTGCAACACCGCTTAGCATGCAGTGTAAGCATGGGTGTGGTACCAGGATTGTTTTTGTCCTAGAACCAAAACACAGCATTGTAGCAGACGCTCTGAGGGAAAGAATTCCGTCCCAGCTGAATCTAAGACGCCAAGCTTGATGCAGGCTGTGTTAAGATACAGAGAGGCAACCATGTGGGATAGCAGCAAACAAAGTAATTCCCCATCATTGCCGGGTTTCCTTCCGGTGAGGACCTGACCAAGGAATCTCTTGTTCTGAAAGTGGTAGGAGCTGCCTACGTGGCTAAAGCAGAGTCTGCTTTTCTCTGTCAGCATTATTCCCTTTTGAGAGTTGCAAGGAAAAGGTTCAGTGAGAGACATCAAGTATATAAAATTAAGAATGATGATTGATTGTTTCCTGCAAAGGAGCAACAAGACAGACACCGCTGTGTATTCTCAGGTGATCCCCATTCTGATAGCAACTGAGACCAAACTTGATTAGCTTCATTATGAAAAGTGTTGATGGTCTGTGGTCTTACATCCTCATTCTCCGCAAAGCAGACACCTTTTTGATGTACTGCGCGTGTTCTTTATTTGAGATGGAGGTGCTGTAGCTGTGCCGGCAGTAAGTTCAGGTTTTACATTCAGTTCTCTTTTGTGTTTTCATCCCCTCTTCTCCATGCATCTGACTCCAGCTCACATTTATCCCGTTAAATAACTCCTGTTACTGTGTCTAAACATAACAGGCTGAGAATCCTTTCTCACAAACCTCAATTCGCACATAGGCTAAAAGCACCTTATCTCTCCTCGGGCCTCTGCCAGGAGCTCCATTGTCAAATTAGAGTAAAGAACATGGCTGCTCTAATATCAAGTAGTATTGATATGACAAACGGCTTTGTGTAAACAGTAGCAATGGCTACTGGAGAAGATTTGTAATTCTCACAAAGGCCTGCCACTGAAACAGCAAGTCTTTCCAGTGATAGGTGTTTTATGTAAAGCTGCAGCTGTGTGGATGGAGGAGTGTAATTTGAGGAGGATTGCACGGCGGATTTTCATGTTTCAAAGCGAAGTGTTAGATCCCTCTATGTAAGAAAATTAACCTCCAAATTTGACAAGCGCTCTGTGCAAGTTTCGCCCCGCGGGCTGCAATCTCCGGGCCGGTCGCTAGGTGGAGCTACAGGTTCATTTTTGCTCTCGCAGGGGCTGACCAGTGCTTTTGTCGGCTTTGCAGATGCACATATGGCAGAATATTATCATTTTATGGTTACAATTATGAGCAATTTGATAGAAAATGAAAGCTAAATTATGCAGTGTTCCTTTTATTTGTTTAATTTTGTGCTCTAAATATGTAAAAGGGAAAAATAGCACTGTTTTTGTGTGGATAGTGATAGGTGCAATACCTGCTTATTTGGCTTCTCATTCTAAAACTGTGGAGGTTGAGATTATTTTCTGTTGTACATGATGAAATGTGTGGTGTTGTTCTCTGGTGCTGGGGCTGTTTTGCAAAGAAACTGTGTAGGGCTGAATCTCCAGGCTCCTTTTTTGCCACAAAAAAGGACCGTATATTTACTGGCTGATACACAAATGTGTAAGTAACAAGTTCCTTAACAGTTTCTAGTGGAAGACACTGGGTAGCTGCGCCATCTAAGCAATTGCCAAGAGAAATCTTTGAATTCAGAAAGTTGCTATTGACATTGGCAAAGCTCCCCTAAAAGGAGCAGCTGTGTTAGAACAAACTCAAACTTACCAGAGAGGAAAATCTCCTGCTATCGCAGATCCGAAGCCGCACTAATTTTTTTGTATGACTTATGCCAGGGCCAGTACCTGGTTACAACAATCTGTGGGGTCTGCATTTTCTATACTTAGGTTCTTAGTTTTTCTGTCATCAGATTCTTTGTGTTAGCTGTTATGAAAACACATTTTCACTGGCGTGAGTAGTGGCCTAACTTATCTTGTGTGTGTGTTTTATTCTTCCTTCCTTTTCATTAGAAAAAGTCATTAGCACAGCTGGGCTTTAGAATAAACCTTTATTTTCCTTTTTCTTTGCTTGTAAGTATCCTTTTGTTTGTATTAATGAAGATAAGACTGAAGATGTGTTTTCCACTTGAAAAGGAAAGTGCAAGCCCTGAGATGGTATTTGCATTTATTGATCGAGGCACATCTGCTGGCATATGATGGCGTGCAATATTTTTGTCCTTACCCACCTTTGAACCAGAGAACATGGCAGATAAGCTGTCCAGAATGATTGGCATATCCTGTGGAAAGGATTTATTGTGCACAGGATCAAATCCCGTACCCTAACTGCTTTTGCATTTTTGAAGTATGACAGAGATTTCTCTGAGTTCATATGCGATGTTGGGAATTAGTTTTAGGTTTAAATGCTTTCCTTGCTCTCTTTAAGTCCTACTGGTTATCTTTTTGTTTGGCCAGTTTTAGATGCAGCATGTGTATATTGTGCATCTCAGTGTTTTTCAGTATGTTTAAAGCAAACTTCAGAATTGCATCATCTGGGTGGAACAGAGCATATTGGTAGATGGCGTAAAACTCAGGCTATTTATAAAAGAAGTTGTTTTAAAATTGCATATGCGAGGAATAATTCATACTGGTGAATATAACCAGGGTAGGAATTTTTCTAACTGCTTTTTATAGGATCAGTTTTAACAGATGCCCTACAGGTGGTATGGGTGGAAGCAGTTTATTTTTCAAAAACAGCTCATTCAGTTTTCAGGAAACTTTTCTTTTCTTTTATTTCCGTTCCCATCTGACGTCAGTAAGTCCAGAGAATAGATTTGAATTCCATTTTGTACATATGCTTCCTGAAAGGTCCAAAGGATGGCCCTGGTTTTGTCTCTAACTTCATGCTGAACTCCGTGGCTTTCCTTAAGGTGAGTAACCATAACTTAACTAATTTGTATGCACCATATGCAGTCATGGACCACTTCAAAGTGTAATCAAGTCATGAACTAATTACAATACCATATTCCCAAAGAATGTAAATTTAATTTCCCTTCAAACAGAATGGAAATGTATTAAGCAATTCCTTGATATGAGAGCTGTGGCATTCACCAACATAATGCTGATGCTTCAAACAAAAGTGAAGTTCTTAACTTTTGTGGACCATACGACCTTTCTCCCTGTGCATCTTCCCTTTTTATTCTTGCATCTTGAGTTAATTTACTGACTGGATAACAACATTAAAATATTCAAGTGGAAATTAAAACGTAACCGTTGGGCTTCAGATTGGAGATCACTCTATCTTATTGAATGTGACTTGCTTCTTTAAAGTGTTTTCAAAAATGTGCTTCCTGAGGATTTTGAATCAGGAGGAGATTGTGTTTTGAACTGAAGGCTCATAATGCTCAGACCTGCACCAGATGATTTCTTTAACACATTGAAAAGTGGCTGTGCAGAAAGTTCCCTACAGGTTCTTAGCATCACTGTGCCAAAGAGTCCACATAAACTCTGTTATATAAGAACGACTGAAGTGAAGTTGTTCATAAAACATTTTATTACCTTCAGTCTTTGCAGCATCTTCAGAGTTTAGATAATAAACCTTCATAGAAGTTACTAGTCTTTACCCTTTCACAGAACAATGATTCACGTAGGTTCAAGGCACTTATTTTATTTCTCTTAATTTTAAAGGGTGAAGAAATGTGTTGGTGTTGTCTCTCATCTGTGCCTGGATGGTTTGTTTCCTGAAATGCAATCCTGTTGTTACGCTTCTGAGATGAGATTGTCAAAATGCAGGACTATATATGCACTGAACACAAATCGTATATTAAAATTAAATGTGGGTCAGCTTGCAATAAGTATGTAATTGTTTAATGCTACAGGAAAGAGCTTAGAATATATCTTATATTTTAAAGTGTTCCTTTTAGATGTTAATTCATTAATATCAGCAGTTTATTTTTATTCATATGACTTTTCATATGTAAGTAGTTGAAGCGGCATTATTTTAATCCTTTCTTTGGTTAGGAAGAAGAGAGAGCCTGCAGGTGGAAATCAGAATGACATACGTATTGCTTCTTTCCCAAAAGGCATGGTATCTCTCTCCCATTGATATACAAAATATTAAGGTAGAAAATAAGCCTCATTGTCAAAATACTGAAAAAATATCTGCTTGAATGCATGGAAAAACGTGGGTTCACTTCAGACTGAGCACACTTACAGTGGAGTTTGCCATGAGGCAGTTGTGGCCCTTTGGGTCAGTTCTGCAGACTCCGCAAACTCGATTCCCTTGTATTATAGGCATCTAAATGGAGCATGAGTCTTACTTGTCTGAGGCATTTTCGGGCTACTGGGTAACTATTGCAATGCCACAGTACTGCAAGGTGCTGAAATTATAGATGTAGAGGTATGTCCTTCCTATAGATATGAGCTTGCTCTGACATTTTTCAAGTTGTCGGGCATTGTCCAGCTGCACTCTGGAAACGGTATAGTGCCGTTTTTGCAACCCAACTTAAAACATCAAAGCAAGTTGAATTCAATTAAGCATGATGTAGCAGATGCTTTGCTCTAGTGGCTGCATGGCTTCTTATGGCTTATACACACCTAGCTGGAGTACAAGTGGACAAGCTCATATCTTCCTGCAGCTATCTGAATAGATTTTTCTTTGGGGCCTTCCAGTGCCCAGTCTGGCTTCAGCAGCCTTGTGTAAGTAATACTTTGCAGCTTCTTCTTGTCGCTGTTTTTTTTCACAGCCTTTGTCTTCAGGGGACTACCTGAGGCAGTGAAGAAAGTTTGGACTTTGCTGAAGCTGCTATTATGATAACTAGCCAGCTTTCTAGATACATGTCCTTAAGCAGGTATTAAAAAAACAACTGTTTTGTGGCTACTGGATTGTGATTGCAGATGTCAAAAATCTCTCTTTATCATGCGCTGAAATTATATCCCTGAAGGTTCCTTGTATCTCTACTGGAATGTGGAAGTTGTTGCTGATTTATTTAAATTTAAACTTGTTCCTGGTTTGACTTTGCTCTTTCTTTACTTGCTTTACTCATCTTTGCATATCTCTGTAATAGCTCTTAGGCTATCGGGAATCTTCCTTTGAATATAGGGGCTGGAGGATCATGTTGCTGAAGATAGAGATGTAGCTGTTGTTTTCTCCTCTAGACATGGATCAGAATGGAAGGGGGCTTCAAATCAGAGCTACAGTCGGGAACTATGGGTATCTGTGATCCCTTGGTATTGTGTTTCAAGCTTGGGAAATCTCTTAAGACACGCCTTCATGGGTTGCAGCAGACAAACTTGCACTCAAAGCTAACCAGCTGCAAGATGGATCTGGGCTGTTCGTGCTGAGCCTGAGCTGTGACTTACCCTACAGCTACAAGACTTCTGTGCTGGAGCTTGGCATGTGCAGCATGGGGCTGCTGGGCTGCACCTGTGTGTGCAGTCGTGCCCAAAGGCTCCCCGTGCCACAGTTTCTCCAGGTGTAAAATGTGAGAGCTGGAGCTTGTGCCTTTCCCAAAAATGCTTGTGACAAATAGTTGAGAAGTAAGTCACTAGGCGAGGAGTTCTCTGGAAGTATATAACAGGGCCCTTGCTACTGGTTTCATGGCCAAAAAATCTCTTTACTAGCAGTGTTCTCCTCTCATGATAATATCTCATAGAAAACATTTTTCCTGCCTGAAATTCCCATGCTTGGAGTCTGCTTAAATGTGTTTGTTCCCTTAAAATAAAGGGTAGTAAAACCAACTGCTTCTTAAGTGACACAGGCTAAAAATTCTCTCTAAAGAAAAAAATCCCTTATTTTTATTTTTCTCTTAGAAAAAGTGATTTGGGAAAGGCAGAACTTGAGCAGACAGCTCACCCTTGCAGAGTGACCCGGTGTTGCTACTTTTCAAAACCTCTCTTCTAGATGAACAAGCCAGTGAGTGTCCGAGTAGCTGGCATGCAGACTTTGCCAACAGAAGGAGATGGAGGTGGATCTGGAGAACTCAAAAGCTTTCTGGGAAGTTTCTAGAAGCTTTAAACAAAAATACTTCAGCTTTTAAGCTGGGCTTTACCAGTAGTTAAAAAGAGGCAGTGAAAATGCTGTACTGGGAGTGCTATGGGAGGTCGGTGTATGCTAGAGATTGACATTTTCCTCCCACTTCTTATTTTCCTTTAAATTCTGGGGAAGCAAAGGTCTGTAGCAGTCTGTCAACTTGTGAGCAAGGGAAGTGTGAGCAACATGGACTTGCTCAGCAAGGAATAAGGTGGATGTGGTTGGTCTGGTCTTAGCAGACACAAAAGCCTGAGGCTTAGCAGAGGAAGAGCAGGACCGAGACTTTGCAAGGTGGAGGGATTCCACCACGCGAGTGGCTGCCTCTTCCAGCTGAATGTTTCCTCTGCTTCCTTCGTGCTAGTGCTTGTGCTTAACTGACCCTTGGACGCGCTCATTCGGTTCACTAAGCCCTGGGGATTAGCGAGGGGTTTGGGAGAGCTCCAGAGCTGGTGCAGATGGAGGGGGTGAGGCTCCTGGAGCGAGCTGAAGTGTGCCTTTGGCAGCAGCTGAGCGTTAGTTTGGCTGTGCATTCTCCTGAAGCCTCACCCGTAAGAAGCTCTTTGTTCCCTGCCCAATGCTTCTCTCCCTGGAAATCCGCAAGCATGCCACCGCTGCATGCTGGCGGTCCCTCTTCTCAAAGCCAGCTCTGTCTGCACTGAGGTTATTATCTCTTAAGAGCCATAAATGAACTCTTAATTCTATGACTTACATTCAGTGGTGAAATTAACTAATTTATTCTATAAAATATATAGTACTTGCTGTGCGACATGTAAATGTGGCTGTTGAAATCTTAACCTTTGCATTTATGAAACAGAGCATTTTTTTTGTCCCCCCCCTCCCATGAACAACCTTAATACTTTATTAACAAACTGCACGAAACGTATTACTGGGATATGTTCAAATGCGTATTTCTTGGATATAAAGCTACAATTTAGTGAAATGCCAAGTACCACTTCTCCCAGGTAACTAACATCTTGTAAATCCAATATTTGTGCTCCTGAAAGCCTAAAGAAATATCTGATGTGAGCATTTAGGCACACTCTATTTTCTGTGGAATGCAAATCTGTACGACTTGTTGTCCTATTGTTTTTTTTCACCCTTATAACACTTTCTGTTTCTTTGTTTCTTTTATAAAGCAGATTATGAAAATATTTATCATTACCTCTGCATTTGTCTAGAGACTGCATTCCCATTGTGCATGTGTGCCCCATTCTATCTGAAGGACTTGAATATTTTTGCGGCAGGTTTTTTTTGTTTATTGCCTGGCTAATTTGTAGGGGGGGGAAAGAAAAAGATCATCTTGCTGCTTTTAGCAGAAATTCAATAGAATGGAAGAGTAAGGTCTAATATTAAAGCTTTTTTTTTTTTTTAAGAAAGTATTCTGCAGTAAATGTACCAGCACATTATGGAGAATTATCATAGTTAGAGCTATTACACATGTGCCTGCAACAACAACAAAAAAACACACTTTTTTTTTCTTTTTTTCCTATTTGAAGCTTGATGTTTACTTACTTAATGAGCAAAGCAAGGCTTTGGACTCTGGTGGCTGTAACAACATGATTTTAGTGCAGAGTCATTGTCTGAATGAACAAGGTTTTAATCTGCCAGTACAGGAAGTTTTAGCCATGGTTGCATTCCTGACCGAGTCGTTGAAAAATTTCAGAGTATCTCTGCTGCCATTCAAGCCCATGCTGACTCCTGCTCTTCTCACTTGTGAACATGTAACTGGCTCTTGGACGATTAGGATTTGCTTGCATGCTTTCCTTATGTTAATTTTTCATGTCATGTTTTTAAGCTGTGTTTTAAATAAATTTGGCAGCTTTAAGTAAGAGGTGGCAGCATCACGTGCAGGGCAAGTGCTCTGCAGTCCGTAAAACACGATTTGGGCATCTCTTTTATGGCACATTTATACCATGTATGTGAGGGCAATCTCACATGGCTTTCAAGCAGGGCTGATGGTAACATTATGGCAAGCGTGTGAGTAGGTGCACGACCATCACTCGTGTCCCCGAGGGCCATCAGGGGACTTGACTTGTCGCTGTGCCAGCAGTGCACTCGCTGGAGGGAGAAGAGGGTAAAATCTGCTTGGTGGGGAAGGGGCTGCTGGAAGCAAAGTGAATTAAGAGGGCTGTAAAAAACTGATAAAGATACGACTGTCTGTTTTTATATTCTGCCACATAACATGGGTTTAAATGAATTTCTCTATAATTTGTCTTCAAATACCGACATTTAACTCTTAGGCTGTATAAATGAACTGGCTTTTTCTAGAGTAAAATTCATGCCCTGCGTCCAGGCTAATATGTTCACCTACTATAAACATTACTGCCTATGGTTACAACCGGAATAAAAAATTCCTTTTATATACATCATAGCTGGCAGAGACTCCTGAGACCACCACAAATCACTTCAGCCTTTTGGTGCTCTTTGACGAAATGAACTGAAATGTAAAACAGCCCAAGCTTCAGGGAGGCTGACTCTGGAAAGCAATTAGCTTGTTTAGACCATTGTTTGTATCCTCTTCTATTTCCAGATGCTGAACAAATGTGGACTAGGAACTCTTCTGACTGATCTAAACACTGGGCTTTAAAACCCAACCATTCCTTCCTTCCTAAAAGGTTTTGCTTATCCTCTGTGTAGCCTTTCATTTAAAACAAAGCAAAACAAGCAAGCAGAAAATCCTGGCAAGTGTCCCCTTCCCCCAAAAGAAGAAGGAAAGAAAAAAAAAAAACGAAAAAAAAAATCCAAGCAGGGTCATAACAGGGAATAACAAAGCAGTGAGTTATTTATGCAGCCATGATTGGCAAAAATGATTGCAACATGAATTTGCCCAGAAGCAATGATTAGATCATAAAAATGTTAAGGAAATCTGTAACTCAACACCATTTTATAGATTGAAGAAGTTTTTGTTCCCTACCTTAATTGCGGTGACTTGTTATTAAAGTATTTATTCAGAGTAATCTCTTTGGACAGCGAGCCCTTATCCCATCTGCATGCATAATTAAAAGTGAGGGGGGAGAAGAGGGAGCATAAATGGTTTACCATGCTACATGAGCAAGGGAGGGAATTACACAATGACAGGTGAAGAGCAGATTTATCTCCTGTTGGAATTTCAATGCTGCAAGCAAGACAGGACACTGTTGCTTGCTAATATCCTTGCAAACACCATAGTTGCTGCTTCTCCAGATTACTGTCCAAAAATCATTGCTGGTCTCTAAAAGGCCTGTAGCGCTGCATCTGCGGCTGTGGGTTTTTGAGCTGCTGGTGCTCAAGCAAAGAGATTGGATTTGGGTATGTGGGCTTGTGAATCCATGTCTCTGCTTAAAAATGGACTATTTACTTACTTGGCTGGCTATTTATTTATTTATAAATAAACATTGGTAGTGTCTGGCTTTGCTGAATACAAATCAGAGGGTTGTAATTGTTCCAGCTGAAACAATGTCATCACCTGCCTCCTGCTGTCCCCTTTCCAATGATAAAAGAATTTGGTACAATTCTTCTTTTTCCTTTCTGAATAGAAAGAAGGTTGTACTTGAACATTCATCTCTAGACAGATTTATCATCATTAGGCAGTACTCAAACACACAGTATCTGTTTTTAAATTGAACTGTTATGGATCTAAATCGGATTTGCACAGAATAAGTTGGTATGTATTTGAGTCTAACTATTCACGAAAGAGTATTTTTTCCTTAACTTCTGATGTCTCACCTATGCAGCAACAGTACAGAGAATGCCAGGAACTTTTGAGCCTTTATCAGAAGTACCTAGCTGAGCAGCAGGAGCAGCTGTCGCTCTCCCTCTCTCAACTCAGTGCTGCCAAGGAAAAGGAGCAGAAGGTAAGATTTTTTTTCCGTCTCACTTTTTAATGACATCTCCAAAGCATTTTTTCCTCCTTTCCTAGAACTAAAACTGGATTGTGTTATCTTGTATTGTACAACGTTGATAACTGTTCTGTGACTGGTGTCCCATGGCCTTCCCTTAATATGTGGATTGCAGGAAGACAGAAAAGGAAGCAAGTTTCGGATCAATGAAATGGGTGAAGTTAATTGACCATGTTGTAATGCAGTAGAAACTGTTGGAACGCATGCTTTTTGCTAAGGAAAAAGATGCTCCTCTGTTTTCTTCCTTTCTGTTTCTTAAGCAGTGAAATAATTGCAGTCACTATAGATACAGCCTTTTAAATTTTCACTGTAGCTTTTGATGACTGAAAAGGAGATTACGGATGATGTGTTTGGTCAATAAGAGCTTTCTCAAGCCTGTACGGCAGCCCATCTGATTTGAGCTGTTTATAGAAGACCCATAATTATATATGCCGTTTAAAACTAGAAAACATTGACTAGAGATACAACGTGTTAAATTAAGTGGTAAAATGGTTCTCAGATGTATATGAACAAAGACTTGAAAACATGGTTGCTTGAGATTTTTTTTTTCTGATAACTAGGTACTTGATTTGTATCCCTGCTGATAGCAGATGATGCCCTGGAAATTAAAGCATCTACCTGATGCTTTCACTCACTATTTCTTTCAGTAGTTTCCATCAGTATATCTCCATTCAGAGTCTATCCTACCTAAAGAAGACCATGGCTGTTTATAAATTGTGCGCTTTATCTTTCTGTTGCTGATGAGTGTTACAGGCTTCTAACATGGCTGGATCTGAAGTCAGCTGCACAGCATCCAGACAGTGGCCTGACTCTATCCTCATGGTGGTGCCTGCTAACAGAATTGCACAGGCAGATCCTCCTGCTCAGAAGCCCATGGAGGCAGGCCTACATTTTTAATTCTGTTCAAGAGGCAGCAATACTGTCTTCATTGGCAGCAGGGATTGTATTTCACACATTTTAAAAAAATATGTTGCTGTTTGTCAGGCTTCTAGCTTTTACGAGCATTTTGTTTCCATTCTTTTCTATGCTTATCTGCTGTCCATTTTGTGATATTTTTGAGCTCGAAATAAGGGCCTTTATTTTCTCTGAGAATGAATGATGCCTGTGTTCTCCCTGTGATACACAGCCCTCTGGGTTTCCTGATGGAGAACCGCCCAGAGGAGCCCATGCAGTCCAGCAGAACCATGGCAGCTGATTCTGGGATGGTATCGTTACTTCTCTGGGATTGGGTTCTGCTAGAAATCCTTCACCTTTAGCCTTTCAACTTCAAATATGTGTGCCTTGTACTGTTAGCATGCTGTGAAGGTATACAGTCTCATCCCACTTACAATACCAGTGTTTAGATGTAGATAATAGGAAGCCTTCAGCCTATTAACTGTCTAATCAGCATCTGAAGTACAGCAATCCATGTTCACCTCTTGTCTATCTGTGTTCCTAAGCGCTGTCAGTGTATACACAGACTTCGCTAAGCTTGTTTTCTGACTTTATGTATAAGTTCTATCAAGCTAATCTTTGATCCCATTATTTCTTTTCTTTACACTCACAGATACTTTTGTCCACAAATACAAATTCAGATATTATATCTGGGTTTGTCTTGACATTTCATTTACAGTTAACTAGTCTACAGCTTCAGGCTAACTGGTCTGAAATTACCCTAGCCCTCTTGTTCTGTGAAAAGCTTTGTGGGCATAGATAAAAATTGTCAAAGCATGCTTCAACCAGTCTGTCTTACAGCTTGCAAAATATTTCTCATGTTTCTAGCTTTCCTTTTCAGAAATCCTGGTGGACATGGATGACACGGACAGGCTGGTGTTTGGATGACTATGTTATTTTCACACATCTTTTTGGTTCCGTCTTTTGTCAGTTGTCTTAACTGAACTGTGAATTCTTAGGATCGTTGTTGGTCTCTCTTTGTTCTGAGTGTTGTCAAACAGTAG
This sequence comes from Numida meleagris, assembly GCF_002078875.1. Classification (NCBI taxonomy): domain Eukaryota; kingdom Metazoa; phylum Chordata; class Aves; order Galliformes; family Numididae; genus Numida; species Numida meleagris. Next base: position 7,254,778 of record NC_034438.1, on the reverse strand, counting down.
TTTAGACAAGCATAGGGTTTGCATTTGGGTGTCCTGCCTCAGTGGGGAATGTCACAGGAACACAGCTTGGAGGGATTTTGGGGAGGTAAGAACTGGGGAGAAAGGCCCGCAGAACTTTCTGGTTGCTCCAGGTGCTGCTCACTCCAGCTCTCTCTGCCCTGCTGAAGCTATTATGCTCTCAATGTTATTTATTTTAAGCTAGAATTTGAAAAGGTCCACCTTGTTTATGCTAAAGGAAGCCTTCCTGAGTTTGAATCCTTGACCATGAGGAATCTTGTCCCTATTGTTTGTTTTGTCTGAGCTAAGGAAATCTTGGCTATGTCTAGCTTTAAATCAATAGATACTAGCTTGCTACCTAGTTTTTCACTTCTTTGAACTGTCTGGGAAAGGTAATCAGCATTTCCTATTTCAGGTCTGATGTTACAGAGGCATCTGTGTCTCAGTGCATGATGTTGCTCTGATTTTTCCTGTGTCTTGCAGAAAGATGGGACTGCGCGGTTATATTGTGTACTGAAGCACTTCTTTGTTCTGCCTGTTATGTTTCTGTTCATCTTCCCCCTTTTTCTGCTTGTTTCTTTTAATTCATTCCTAATGCTACATGTGTATCTGGTCATCGCTTGCTTTTTGCCTGTCTGACTCTCTCATTCTTACGGTGCAATAATACTGACAAAGAGCTGTCCCTTTCCCTGGACTTAGGTAGGAATTTGAAAGCATTTCTTTTTGGTGTTTAAACGCCTGGCTTTGATGTTGGAATAAGACAGTTGACAAGTTAGGAGAACTGTAGTGTTACCAAACTGCTGTGGCGTTCTTGCAGAAAGATGGGGTTGTATGGGAGGCAAGTGACCACTGTAGCTCTGCACACGTAGCTGAAATACAGTCCTAGTTCTTAGCTGGATAGAACTAATGCAGCTATTTTGGTGTTCGCTTTTGCTTTTGTCTATTTTAGCATCACGTACAGTTACAAAAAAAAGTTATTCTGAAATCGCATTTTCCTCAGAGCTGATATTGCTTCCTTATAGCGAAAGTCAGCCCTCAAAATTTAAAGAAGTGTTCTGGTAGTAGTGAAGTAAAAATGTGGGGAAAATGGTGGTAAGATGATTTAAGACAGACTCTCATGGAGTCAATAATCAGTAACTGGAACATGGAGCTTCCTTTTTTTTGTGAGATAAAGTTAATTCCATTTGAAAAGATACTTAAGGTGACATGAATTGAATTATTCAAACCGGCCTTCTCAGCATTAGCTCTAGGTTAATATCTCATGATGCCTCTGGTTTCATTATAGGAGTTTTAAGTACATAACTTTTTATAATAAATTCAATACCTAGAAGCCGAACTGAAATTGGTTTACCTTCTACCAACCCATAAAAAGAAGCATTAATTGCAAAGTGAATATTAAAGTGGTCACTAAAGTTGACTCATACAGATTCAAAGAGATAGTTCTTGTGTAATGGAAGTGAAGATCTCTACTGAACAATAGGCTTCTGCCCTGATGTTAATAGAGAATACCATTCATATTAAAATGCAGTTAAATCTCTTCTATCAAGAATGATTTTTGGATGTTCTTTCTGCAGCTCTCAACTGTTCCGTCTTTGCCATTTTCAGAAGGTTTATGTGGAGATGAAAAGAAAATTGCCCTTGTTCTAGGTAATCAGGCCTGACCTAGTTGTACAGTTGCTGCTTCACTGGCATCTCAAATCATGGCAAGAATCCAGTTTACTTTGGCAAGTTTCTGACTGGTGAATCTGTAGATGTTCTGCAGCCTAGAGCAGAATTTGAGTCATAAGAGTTGGGCAGGAGTCTGAGTTCTTACAGGACTCAGATTCTCGAGCTACTTTGCCTAAAAGAAGGATAATACCTGTAGTCTCAGCGTTGCCTATTAATCATTGTGTTTACTAGTACAGCTGACAGCTTTTGTTTCTTATTTGCAGAAGATTATCAACACATCTGCTAACTTCCTAGATTTACATAGATTCTTGTTGTGTATGTGTTCTAAGTTTCAGTTCTTCCTCTTGTATGTAGAAACGGAATAGGCGTGGAGTGTGATTGTAGACAGAGAGGAGTATCAGTAATTCATTTTTGATGGGATATTTGTTCTTTCCCCTTCCCATATACAATATTGTCTGTCTCCTGCTTATTGTTCATATTTCAGTAATGCCAGGGGCCCTCATCAGGAAAGGGGTACTGTTGTGTACTAAACACCGTGCCAGCATACAGAAAATTATACTCTGTGTTGGGAAAATTGTAAAATGTAAAGATGACCAGCTTTTGGGGAGGAGGCTAGATTTTTGATACTGTTTTTTTAATAATGTTTTTGTTTCTTATGAGTCACTTGTTCATCTTAAACATTGTTTACACAATTATGGTGTCATTTCACAGTTAACTCCAAAGGAAGTCTTGCATTCTTTTCATGTCCCTGACTAAAATTCATGTCCGTATCATTGTCATTTCTTGCCTTAATAAGGGCAATTATATACTAAAGCTTCAAATATTAGCTCTATTTTTTTCTTTTGGTAAGAATATTGAAAAAAAGTCAATCTTCAGAGGCTTTTCTGATTGTGCCCAGACTTCTCCATTGCTCTTCCTTCAGCATGGGTCACCTTTAAACACACTCGTTGTTCGCTTAAAGAAAAAAATCCCACATATGCAAAGGGTTTTGAGCGTTATAAGGTAAACCTGCATGATAGAATTTACTTTGTCTGTTTACCCAGCTGTACAGGAACAATGGATGAGCCCATCTGAAATATACTTGAGAACTGGGATAATAAATAAAGAATTAATTTGACTGTGGACGCAAGGATATTGGAATAATTTTAGGAGGCCAGACAAAGAGAGAGTTTAGCATGAGTAAATATTGGGAATAGCCTTGCCTTACCTATGTTACTTTTGGGAAATCCCCTGACCACTTTCTATGCCTCTTTTATCTGTGAAAGGGAGATAATGCTTTTTATCCTCATTCTTTCTGTTTTCTGTTGAAAACATTAGGGTTTGGGAGCCTCTTCATGTGTGTTCTAAGTGCTTAGCGATATTTCAGACTTAGAATCTGGAACAGGATACCATGTATAAGGAAAAAAGTCTTGTATTTTCTTTTCACCTCCAGCTTACTAAGTCCTACTGGATTTACCTGTCTTTGTTAAAAACTTGCTAACACCTGACAGGAATGCAGATGAACATAAATATTTAAACTAAAAGGAAACGTCAATACTGAAATATCTGTTTATTGCTAACATTGACAGTGTAACTACAGCTGCACACAATCCCCTGGAAAACCATGCTATAATAGGACCATTGGGCACTCAAAAAGCCCTGTCTACTTGCATGCTGTGAATGATGCTGCATTAGTAAGCAATTTACTCTCAGTTCACTGCTTAAGTGAGGTCTGAGCTTGAGTTCTACACCACTGTCTCTTCGCTGTTCTTCTGTTGTCTTTAATCAAGCTTGTCTCTAGTCTCTTGATTTTGATCTTCTTTTACTTTGAAGATTCCTCTTTCAGTTTCATACACTGGGCTTTAAAAACTGTACCTCCTATGGAAATCTTTTCCTTAGGTGGACGCTCATATAAGCTATGTATTTTTCTGCTAAGGGATAAATCTGAAAAGAAGGCAATGCCTTCCTTTCTAGCAAAACATTCTCTTGGCCTCTTAAGCTTTTGCTTACATTGCTGCTGTTGTCAGATGAGAAAATCCTTCTTGTCATTTGAGGATCTGCTGTCCTTGAGAACTACTTCTGAAACTTAGATATTGCAGTTTCTTCAGTTTAACCGCGATAGTGGCTCTTGGAAGAGAGGTTTATGACCGTGCTCATCAGCATCTGCTCCACTTCATTTTGAAGTGTGGGTGAAGCTTTGTCAATGAATGTTAGGTTTTGTAGGACTACATTTGCAGTCACAAATATTGTAGTACACTGCAAGCCTTGAGGAAGCAAGCTCCTGTTTTGCCCTTTGCTTTGTGGAGTTAGCTATATATGTTCTTATCGCTGTCAAGCAAATGTCCCAACTGCCTAGCAGTGTGCTGGCATTTTTATTAGCATAGTCCATTTGACCTATGTGCATGTCTTTGATTCTGCTGTCTTTGGCATTTTTTGAATGTTGAGACTATTGACAACCAGTTTCTCCTGTACATCCAACTTCCTTGATTTACCAGTTTCAGGTAATCAATAAACCACACTTTCTGCATTCCTCTAAGCATGCCAAGTCCTGTAAGTTATGATCAAGATTACATTACATTCCTGAGTTTCCCAGCTTGCTGAAAACTAGTGCTGGAGACATTCAGGTGGATTTGGACTAGATGACTTGCAGAGTTCCCTTCCAGGCAGAATTCTCGCATAATTCTACTCTGTGCTCTCTTATTCATTCCTGTTTAAGAGAGATCCTCATGTGAAAACCTGTTCTAGTACAAAGAGAAAATGCTTCTGGACTAGGTAGCAGTAGTTATACAACTGGACCTTTATTTCTTAAAGTGGAAATGATTAGAGTTGCTTTCTGATTTTTGAAAAGAATTAGAGGCTGTGAACTCATCTAGGACAACATAACTTAAATAACTTTATTCAGAAGTTTATAATAGTGATTATAACGTAGGTTAAACTGAAAGTAAAGCCTCCTATTTATTTCATATAATCATAGAATTGCTCAGGTTGGAAAGGACCTTCAAGATCATCAAATCCAACCGCAACCTAACCATACTGCACTAACAACCCACCGCTAAATCATGTCCCCGAGCACCACATCCAAACGGTTTTTAAACACATTCAGGGAAAGTGACTCAACCACCTCCCTGGGGAGCCTGTTCCAGTGCTTAACAACCCTTTCTGTAAAGAAGTTTTTCCTGATATCCAACCTAAACCTCCCCTGGCGCAACTTGAGGCCATATTTCCATGGAAACTACAAAGAACACAAAAACACTACTTGATACAAAAAATTCTCGTCTACAAAATACTATTTTTTCAGCACAGTCACCACCATTACCTACGCATATTCGCCACCCATGAACCTGAGCCTGCACACCATGCTCATAAAATCTGCATCATGTTTCACAGCTGCTGTGACGACACTGTTGCTAGGAAGATGTTGCCCACACAGTCCATCTTTCATCAGCTTGAACAGATGGAAATCAGAAGGCAGCAAATCTGGATTCCGTCTCGTAGAACTGACACGTCTCATTACCGTTAATGATTTGATCCAGAAAACTGTCACCTTCAGCCTCATATTGGTTCAATACCTCCTGACAAACTTACACATGGTGTTCTTTTTGTTTCTGTGTGAGCATTCGTGGAACGCACATGGTGCAAAGTTGACAGTATTCCAAATGTTGCACTTCCATGTCAGACACCATTTTGTTGGACTGTCCCTCTGCTGCCGTCTGTCCCATGGCAACAAAATATAATGGAATATTGGCTGGAAGGTTCAACTTCTACTGCCATACTGCCAACATAATAAAATAGGAGGCATTACTTTCAGGGCAGACCTCTTATATTGAAAGAGGCATTGGTTAGTATCTCTTGCCTGCAAAGCACAAATTTCGTGTGAGTTGATCAGGTTATTTAATTAGAAAGGTCTTTGTTTAATGAAGGCCAGGTGATTATCAGTTCAAGGCACTCAAGGTTGGTCTTCATAGACAGGAAGATTTTTCATGAGAGCTATGGCTGTAATTTTCTTTCAGCTAAGAAGGTGGAAATTTGTTATCTGCCTGTACCAGGCTGGTTGCCTGCAGAAATATCTTGTCAAGTTAGTTCTGAATATCCTAAGATTTAGCTTGAGCTTTTCATTCTGAGCTACAAAAAGTTCAAACTTAAGTTTGTCTGATGCACAGCTTGCCATTTGAAGTTTATGGAGACCCTCTTGGACTCTCCTCCTTGGATTTTACCCACTATTGACAAATTTTAAATTCTTGAGACAGATCGTATGTCTACAAAAGCAGAATATATCTGATGTGGTACCATCTCCAAATGTGCATCTGTGGCAATCTTATTGCAAGATTGCATACATCGTGCGTTTATGATTTAGAACAGCCTGATCTCTGATCCAATTAATGCATTAACTTTTATAACAATTTTTTTGTTCTCATCTATTAAAGTCAGATGCCAGTAATATCTGAAATGTCCTACATTCAGGTTTATAGTAATACGTATTTCTCTTCATTTTTGAAATTCACTCTGAGAATTAAGAGTTTGGAATGTATGCAGAAAAAGACACGAGGACTACAGTACTATCATTTACTAATGATGGTTTATAGCACCATCAGCACAAACAGAGGTAAATGACTAATTTTTGTTGTCTGTGCTAGAAAGCTGACAATCTGAAACTTGTGTAACAGCTAAGCACACAGATACTTGGTGTCTTAGGGTGGCAGAGCCATTTCCTAGGACTTGAAGTAGGAGAAAGTAAGTGACGCTCTCTGACTCATCTCTGAGGTCTAGATTACCCTGAGGTTGAAATAAACAGTTAATTCTAATCAATCCACAGTAGGTAAGTTTGATTCCATGTTGTGTCTTTCCCCATCTGTTCCCCTCCCCTTAAACCACAGTAATCCTGTTGGCAGGAGCAGGACAAGCAAATTTTCAGAATGACTTCTGTTTTCCAGCATGTAACCTCAAAAACTCCTTTTAATTTTTAGAGTTCTGTCACGAATAACTGTAGCTTAGTTGAAGATCGTCAGCTTGCAGTACATCTGATGAATGTCTCTGTGCTAAAACTTCAGATGGAGGACTTTTCACAACAATGTAAGGACCTTTGTGGCTTCTACAGGCTAAGTAAGTCAAGGACACACTTGTGCAAGCTAATGTTACTTCTAAGTCTCAGCAGAAATGCTTTTACTTGCTGTCATATCAGAAATGCCATTTGAATCAGGAGGCATTCGTGTTCATGGTTGCAAAATTAAATTAAATGAGCTTGGTTGACTACAAAGGTAGAGTAACCTGTGAGCTTTTCTAAATTGCAGATGGTAGCTGTGGAGAATGCTTGTCTTCCTGAGACCCATGTGTTCATAATGTAAACCTATATTTTCATGGTGTTCCACTGTTACTGCAACTTCTTGGCACAAGTCTTCCTTTTGGAGATTTGTCCTTCAGTGCTCATTCAGTTGGGCACTCTGTGATTTGGAGGTTGTGGTTTGCGGGTAGCTGTTAGCGTCCCTCATAAGGACTGTAAACGTTTAGGTATGGAGTTGGAGGAGACAGTGCAGTTACTTTTGTCTGTGACTTTTGCATTAAGTGTGTGTGTACTCTGCATTTGAGACCCTAGAGACTTTGTGGTTAAGAGGAAAAGAAGACCTAGGCTGCAGAGCGCAGTTCACTTAGCTGCATTTGTGTACATATACATGGAAGAACTGGCTTCTGTACCTTACCAGCACTGCTATTGCAACAACCTTCCTGTTTGTGTGCCTGAGATCATGTCAAAACATCTTGTGAATGTGTATGCAAACTGACTGACTTGTGAGTAACCTCTTGCTTCTGAAACCAATGTGTAGCACCTGATGAAGACAGAAACCTATGACTGAAGCACCAGCACAAGGTCAACATTCATACTTCACTAGATAAACCTGTTGTCAAGCTTTGAGTACAGTACCATCTAGGGCTGTGAAACTGTATTAATTTCTACTTTTTCTACATCTTAACACAGAAATAACTGCCAGTTTGTTTGTTGTTGTTTTTTCTATACGTTTTCTTTCACTTGAACATTCTAGTTCACTCACAGACATTAGGTTTTTTTTGTTTATCTTAGGCCCTTTGTGTGGCTTGTGAAGCTTTTGGTAAAATCAGAGCCAGTGATACCTCTGGAGTAAGTCTCTTTTGGTTGAAGAAATGAGAGAATGGTCTTTAAATATTTAGGCCTTTGTTTTTCGTGTTAGCCATGAGAATGTCAGTAAAGGGACACAAGAGGTTTTGATTAATATTTTTCATTACTTTTGCTGACCATGAGAATTCTGCATACAAGTGAGGCTGGGACTGCTGCTGTGGTCTACCAAGTTGCTGAGGGCTGGCAAGCTCTTGAATTGGGATCTAATTCTGTTCTGTTGCATCTCTTACCATTGAGGTTTTTAATTACTTTCTGGCTTAGTTTCATGCTCTTTGTATAGGATATGATGCTGTCTGTTTGTTAGAGCACGCAAGCTCAGTGCATTTAAAATGTATGAGTTAAAGATACCATAAGGAGAGCTCAGCTATTCTGGTACTTCTCCATACTTCTCCAAGTTAATCTGTGTAAAAAGGCAGCCTTTCTACCTGTGCTGTGCTAGGGAGAACAAGTGCTTAACATGGGGAGAACCCTCCAATGCTGTATGACACAGGGCAGGTACACATATTGTATGATTCTCTTCACGGGCATGTTTATTCATCAGAGATAAAAGGGATCACATAATCTGAAATGAAGGGTCTGCAGTTCTGCAAGTAAAACATAAGAAGAAAACGCTGGAGTCTTCTATTAGCTAGACACACATCTATGCATTCTTATCAGCTGCTTTTTAAGCATTAATTCTATTCTAATAGCTTAACCAAAGTGCTATCATTGTGACAACAGGCTTGTTTATAGCTATAGAAGTAAGTGTAGAGGAGCACAGGATTTTTTTTTTTGGGCGCTTTGTTAGTCAGGCTAAGTAACTCAGTAAACACTCATATATTAGAAAGTTACTTCTTGAAACATTCTTTGTGCCTGTGTGTGTGAGAGTCTCAGACAGTCTTGGATCCTTCTGCAGAAAAAAGGGTGAAGATGAGTGGCTCCTCCAGAAGATGACTCAAAAGCTGCTGATCATTCAGTTGAGATGAGTCTAAGTATCTTGATCTGAAATCCTTGTTATTTGTTCAAATATCAAGATACTCCTTTTACTGTTTTGTGAATGAGAAGATGGCATCCTTGCTCGGACAGTGAACACTTGAATACAAAATTTACCATTCCTAACCAATAAATAAGACCATGTTTTACTTTGCGCATCTTGTTTTTCAGCCATATCACTGATGATGTTTACATGTTGAACTAATCCCTTGTGTTAGAACTAGTAAGTATTGCAAGTATTCCTTTTAATTTGTCTTCTTCCTTTTGGACCTGTGATTCTAAGCTTCTGTGTGGGAGCATATTTCGAGTGGCAGGCTGCCAAGCAGGCATGGCAAAAATGGGGGCATTTATCTTACCCTTACTTTTTTTCTTATAGAAGAATGGTAATGGTTTGAAATAAGAGACTTAATACTTCTGTTGCAATAAATGAGTAAGAAATAGCTTAAGAGTATTGTGAAAATGTTTTGAAATGTCAGAAACATTGTAAAATGGTGGGCAGGTTGTTTTTTTTTTAAAAAAAAAAAGTGAACAGAAGGCCAGCAGAAATCTGTCCTTACCCAGTAAAGGTCCTGGTGAAATCACCACATTTTATTTCCAGCAGTGTTAATACAGTGTTTCTGTATTATTGGCCCATGAATAGGAAGGTTTGAGGCACCCGAGTTGAGATCTAAAGGGGGACTTCCCAGACACCGTGCTAGATGAGTCGCTTCTCAGTGATAGGGCAAAAAGAAAGGTGTATCTTACTGTCTCCTGGGAGCAAACGAGGTTCAGTTGTTTGAGCAGGCAGGTGTTGCTTGAAGCTGGAAACGTCTCGCTATTCGTGCTAACAAATACGAGCCAGTGTAAGCTCGGGGCATTGCTGGTACAGTGTCACGGGCCCTCGGGGGCCAGAGGCCGCTTTCCTCGTGGTGCCTGCGCAAAGGCAAGTTGGGAGATGCAGCCATAGCACATGGGATGAGGAAACTTCTTTCTGTGATGGTCCTATCCACGTAACAAAGATTTAGATACCTCTAACAGAAAGCTGTTCCTCCCAGAAGCTCCTTGCAGTTACGGTTTTTACATGTATTTATCCCTTTTCACAAAGGGGCAATTAAACTCCCATAAGTCTGCCAAATTTATTACATTCTGTCTGCCTAAATATTTCCTGTCGTTTCAGTTGAATGTGGCGTTTTCCGGTTCTTTTTATCTTACAACTGCTTAACTGTCACACGTTCTCTCTGAGCTGGCTAAATGTCAAGGGTGGAATAAATTATTATTCACATACTGTTATTTGTACAACTGTAGTATTTGGGTTGGGGACCAATATTCTCTTCTCCTAGGTAGGCAAAGCACAGACCCGAATCTGAATGATGGTCAGTGTTCAAAAGAAGTCACAAAGCCAGCATGTTGAAGCCTTTCTTTTTATGGTTTGGAGATGAAAGCTGCTTTAAAGATAAATGTAGGATGATTATATTATTACTTACTGATATATATTTCTTGCATAAATTTGAATTTCTATTTACATTGCTTCCCGAAAATGCCATTGTTAATAGAGTTCTGACATCTTATTTCCCTTATTGCTGTCTTGGTAGCATTTTATTTCTGATGTTTTAATAACTCGGTGTAGACTGAAAGGATAAAACGGAGGGAATTGACTGAAGTAATTAGACCCTGATTTGTCTGGCTGTCCAGCACCTGACAAACATGTCTTTGACATAAACAGAATGAAACATTTTTGCCATTAGCCACATACAAATAGCTATTTTGGAAGGGCTTTGAAACTATTGAATTCTCGGGGCATATTGTGCTGGGTAAGGCTAAGGCACCAATTCAGGCTTTTTCTTTTGCCATTGCAACTCCTCCTTCCTGTCTATGTTGAAGGAGAGTCATATTTAGTAGGTTCACAAAAACTCAAAAGCAGTTAGTGTAGTTATCACCCTAACAAACTGAGTATTTCTGAGAAAGTGGAAATGTTCCCATTTCAATTTATGGTTAATGACACACTTGAGTATGGGATCTGAAATGTCAGTCTTTGTATTTTCAAACCTGTAGAAACTTGAATAAAGCTTATACATAAGAGCAATCAACTCTAATAGCAGTAGGCTAAATATCGGTTTCTGAAAATAAATTTTATATGAATCTATTCTCCAGACAATTTGACTTTTAAATGTTTAAAAATGTGACATCTTTATATAAGTGAATTCAGATTGAGGCAGGAGCTATAAAAACTTGAAGTTTCCATGCATCACCTACTTTTCACTATCACCTGTTAAACAGCACAACTAAGTACAATGTAGGCTTTACTACTTTCCATTGCAATAATTTACTGCCCTCCTGACCTATAAACAGATAACCATTACCATGACTTGATACTGTTAGATGTTTGGATACATTCTCAAAGGTAATTCATGGTTTTAAATATTGTATGTGTGAAAGGTTTTATAACCCAGCATTTGGAAAACGGCAGCATTACATTTCCTTGAGCAGTGTTCTGGGAGTAATGATTTGTCACTGTGGCCTTGTTACATGGCTTCCTGAGCAAACGTCCTCTCCTTTCACTTCTTTCTTCAGTGCTCTATCCTCATGTAAGGACCACTGAAAAATTCATTAAGCACCGTCCTCTTTGTCAGAGATTTCTTAGAGGGTGACTTCACTACAGTCTGCAAGAAAAAAGTTTTCAGTGACCTCAGTTATTGATTTACACTTAAAACTTCACTGCAGTAAGGAGAAGATGCTCCATTAGAGGATTGGGGAGTGAACGTAAGTGAGTACTTGTCCCAAATCTGCTGCTGACTCACTCTGTGACCTTTGGAGAATTGTTTCAGCTGTCTGTGCCTAAGGTCACTCATTTGTATGATGAGGTTAACAGTGCTTCCCACCAATGCTTGTAAAGCTTTTCAAGTTCTGTGCATAGAAACTACAAGTACAAAGTGTTGTCATGATTCATAATTACATACTCCTTTGCCCCAAAGTCCTTGACTGAAATAAGCACAGTTGTGCTGAAGTAAAGGTGGTGAACCCAGTCCCTTAATATTTTTTTCTACTGGTGAAAAATAAAGTAGCCACACAAAGGGCTTATGCAAATTGGCAAGCCATTTAAATGGCAACAGAGTCATTAGTCTCCTTGGACTGCTGCCTTGGAGGCTTCTTTTCCTTTTGGTCAAAAATAAGCCCAAGAACCTCAAGTGAGAACTGGGGTTTTCACATCTCAGCAAGCTGACTGTGCAGTAATGTGTCTGAGTAGGGCCTGTGCATGGAAACACAAGCGTTAGCACCAGGTAGTGGTGCCAACTAGGTAGTAAGCTAATGACCAGCAAATACTTGATTGGGTCCACTCAATCATTGTCACTATTGCTATTTAGAGAGTGCAGCCACAGTGAAAGTTGTCCTGGAGCAGGCAGGCTGAAAGAAAAGCACATGGAAAAATCTTGCATGACTTACTGAAGACTCAGCAGTTGGTGGGACCTGAGGTGCTTAACGCTCACTTCTTTTATTAATTTAATTTTTAAAGCTTGTTTTAGAATGTGAGCGAGAAGCAGGCAAATAGTAGTTGGCAAATAATTTACTCAGTAAGCCAGTAAAGATGGAGAATGAGTGAAGATAAGCAGAAGACCTCTAATATTTATGAAGGCTGCTCCTATTTTATTTTGTTGGCCCACTGTATCGGAGGTGGATGTTGTTGGTATGGCAAGTAGACGTTGAACCTTCCCACCAATATTCCATTTTGTTTTGCTGCCATGCGACAGATGGCAGCAGAGGGGCAGTCTGACAAAATGGTGTCTGACATGGAAGTGTGTATATAGCAAAGGTGTGCTAATGAGTTCCTCCACGTGAAAACAATTCACCCACTGACATTCATTGACGCTTGCCGAACATTTATAAACGGTGGATGTGAGCACAGTGAGGTGGTGAGTGGTGCGTTTCAGCAGTGATGACAGCGATGTGAAAGACAAGCCACGTTCCAGACAGCCATGCACAGCTGTCACACCACAAAATGAAGAGTGTCTCCATCAGCTCTTCCATGCAAATTGGGTAATTATGACCAGGGAGTTGTGTATGGAGCTGAATATCAGCTTCAGTGTATTGGAAACAATGGTGGCCATGCTGGACTGTCACAAAGGTTGCACCAGGTAGGACCCATGAATGCTCACAAAGGAACAGAAAGAACACCATAGTTTGTCAGTACTTACTGAACCAATACTGGGCTGAAGGTGTCTGTATCCTTGACTGCATCCTTCCCGATGGTGAGACGTGGTGTCACCACTATCAGTCCGTGGAGTGGCGATGTGAATTCCCCATCATAGAAAAGGTTCAAGATGCAGCCCTCAGCAGATAATGCGATGTGCACTATCCATTGAGATAGGAAAGTTATTATCGTTCTGGGTTTCCTGGAATGTGGACCTCCACATCGCACACTGACTAAGCTGAAGTCTCAAACATGCAGAGTCAGGCCAGAGAAGAACACCTTTCTCTTACAACGTGATAACACCAGGCCCCATACCAGTATGAAGACTGTGGATCACATTGCCAGTCTTGACTAGACTGTCCTACCACACCCTCTGTATAATTCACATTTGACACCTTCTGACTTGCATCTGTTTGGGCTGATGAAAGATGGATTTTGTGGGCAACATTTTCCTAGCAACAGTGTCATCATAGCAGCTGTGAAACAATGGATCATCTCCATTGGTACAGATTTTTATGAGCGCAGCATGCGGGCTTTTGTTCATCGCTGGAGAAAATTCCTAGCTAATGATGTTGACTATGTTGAAAAATAGTGTTTTGTAGCTGAGAATTTTCTTTATCAGTTAGTGTTATTTTGCTCTTTGTTGTATTTTCCATGGAAATAAATAGGAGGCATTACTTTTGGAGTAACCTACATACATAACGTTTACCTGGAGCACTTGTAACTTGCTTGTTACAGAAGTCATTATCTGGAGATTAACGTTAAATTATTTTTCAGGCTTGTATTGGAAATAGTGTTGCCAGCAGGAGCAGGAAAGTGCTCCTCCCTCTGTACTCAGCCCTGGTGAGGCTGTACCTCAAGTGAGGTGTTCACACTTCACCACGAGAAAGGCACTGAGGCCCTGGAGCGTGTCCAGAGAAGGGCAGTGAAGCTGTGAGGGGTCTGGAGCACAAGTCTTATGAGGAGCAGCTGAGGGAACTAGGATTATTTAGTCTGGAGAGGAGCAGGCTCAGAAGAGACCTTACTGCCCTCCACAACTACCTGAAGGGACGTTGTGGTGAGATGGAGGTCGGCCTCTTCTCCCGTGTAACAAGCAATAGGATTAGAGAGAATGGCCTCAAGTTGCACCAGGGGAGATAGAGGTTGGACGTTAGGAAATACTTCTCTCTGAAACAGTGTCAGGTGCTGGAATGGGTTGCCCAGGGAGATGGTGGAGTCACTGTCCCTGGAGGTGCTCAAGAAGAATTTAGATGTTGTACTGAGGGAATTGGTTTAGTAGGGCAATATTGGATATAGGTGGACAGCTAGACAGGATGATCTTGGAGGTCTATCCAACCTTGGTGATTCTGTGATTCTATGAACAGTAAATAAAGGAAATGAGAATATTAGACTAGAATGAGAAAAAAACAAAGGGTGGAAATGGGAGATGCATTTGAGCAGAAAAACAAGAAGAGGATGTAGCCATGCTGTATCTATTATTTATGGACTATGATAATGTTATTTCAGTAGAAGCTCCCAGGGGAGGAAGAATTCATCCAGGTTATTGTTTCTTTTGAGGTTAATTTTCTCTGATAAACATTGCAGAGATTATCTGTAAGTATGTGCAATGTTGGTAAGAGGGCATTATGAGATCTATATTGTTGATACTTCTCTCAAACTTAGAAAAGCTGACATTTACTTTCTGTAAGTATGTACCTTTCTTGCACCATGATTGTCATGAGTTTGCCAAGTTGTTTCACCCTGAAGATGAGAACACTGTCTCAGGAAAAAAAAAAGCCTGAAAAATAGCCTTTTGTAAAAAAAAAAAAAAAAAAAAAAAAAA